>NC_047144.1:24804239-25404239 GCF_009829125.3 Periophthalmus magnuspinnatus
AATGGGCTGCTCAGCTATTTGCTAAGGAGAAATGAAAGAAGTAGTTGAGGCGGTCTCTGGCACAAAAAGACGTTAACATTATCAGGAAAATATTACATGAAAGAGAAGTTTTGCATCCTTGTGTGAAATGGGACAGTATTTTACATTTGTGGTTTAATTTGCCAAGAGGTGGGTAATATTCAAAGTGTTGTAGGTTTGATGGAGCAGGTCTCATAACATTAATGTACGTAATGGAAGATGTATTCAAATAAGTTTTGTCAAAGTGACACTTGGGGTTGCTAGAACAAGGTTGCGATTAGGATGGCACAAGATCTGCCTGGAATGTTTCATAATGTGGGATTAATCTTATTTTGTAGTTTACTTCACTTACATTTTAAGTGTCATCCATTTTGTCTCTTGTTTCACACCCATAATGTATTATTGTGGAACATTCCAAGCAAAGCAGTAACATCTCCATGGAGCCAAGCAGGTGGCAGACCTTCCACCAGAAAGTTTACCAAGTGTACCTTTAATGTTAATAAGAGGATCAGCTATATTTTTTTCATAATGAACAAAAAGTGCAGCTAGCAGTAGATACTAATGGTTCAGAGACACTGGTAGAATAACTTGCTTGGTCACTTGCTGCCGTTTAGACTATGCTGTGTGCTAACATTTTTTCCACATGGTCAGCACTCTTAAACTTGGAAAACCTTTAAGTGCAGCAATAAACACTAAATAAAAAATAATGCCAAAAGAAAGCCCAGACAGGAATGTAATGGTGCATGGTATTTTGGCCAGAACTTCAAAACAATTTCATAAATAGTACTGTATCACAGTCAGATGTACTTTTTTTGCTTTGAAATGTCCAATAAGCAAGCTTCTTTTAAGTATCCAATTTTCCCCAAGAGCTAACCCTACACCACCTTTAGCCATCCGAGTGCCTATAAATAATTACTCAAAGAAAAACAAACTGTGTCCTCCTGTTTCCATTCCACTGTCTGAAGTTCTTTGTGTGACTCACAAAATAAATGTTTACATGCTAACACATAGGTCATCTTGTGTACACCTTCTATATTATATCATGAATAAAGAGTGCTTTTATGCTAGGTGACATGAGTAAGGTTACATAAATGATCCTCCATACATATCAGGTATTCGTGATCAGGGTCTAATTTTAGCTTGGGATGACATGGGCCGGGTGTGACGCTAACAGCTAACATTTCCCATTGCGGTCTCCCTGTTTATAGACATGAAAACATTAATCTGTACGGGGATATGATTATAAGACGCCAAACACATTCCCAGCATTCCCTGTGGTCCGTTCAGACATAATGATATTCCCATTGGTGTTTTCATTAGCGTGGATGTAGCCGCAGCTAGCGTAGCACCATGCAAAGCAGCCTACATACAGGAAGTGTGGGCATCTGTGGGGGGCATTGTAGTGTAGAATTAGTTTGGGTTATTTGATGTGAAAAGTTTCTGTGGGAATTAAGTCTGGGGAGAAAAATTGGTGTGCGTCCTTATTTCCACTTGAAGTTGCAATGACACGGTGGGCTGCTGGTCTGCCACTGAGCCACACAGATATGCTCATATTTGTCTTAAATTTTGAGTGATTATCTCAAAACTATTGCATTCAACAACATAAGAAGTTTAATACAATATCTTAAATATTGTGTTTTGGTTTGGTTGTTTAAAAAAGTTTACTTTCTTTGTAACTATACTGCAATAGCAATAGTACCTTAAAGGCCCTGTACTGTATTTTTGCTGTCTTAAAACATGAATAACAGAACATTCCCTGCAATAAGCTTCTAAGAGCATTTCACAACTATCAGAGGTCTGAGTTTTACCATCACAAACACTTTATAATTGGATGCAGACAATCTCACTTTGATTTAAGAGCTGCATTTACAATACATTTGAAGTGGGGCAAAACTTACTTACAAATGTATGAGAAAAAAATCTGATCCAGCCCCTTGAACTTTTTCCCTGTTACTACTTCCACAATGGTGCCTTTAACAACACCTAGGCCTCCACTTTAAATGTTACATGACGAAGCTGTATTTTGATCTCATGATACTAAAACTCATAAATTCTCAGTACTCATTTTGATACCAAGATCATAATTAAAACACTCTTTCTTTAGACAGTAGAATGTGATTTTTAACATTAAATCATAGTACTTTCTTTTATATTACCATGTGGTCTAATCCCTCAGTTGTCCACTATGGCCCACTATGGAACCAATCTGGTTGGTTCCAGTTTTGGTGCTAGTTTTAGTGTTAATTTAGTATCTGATTTTCGATACTTTTGATACTCCAAAAATGCTAACAATTATTGAGAGAACCTACAAGTATTCAGTTTTTTCTTAGCAGTGTCAGAATAAATGACTATACGGAATAAGGAATAAAAGTCCATTTCTGTTGTTTCTCAGGCCGCAATGAACCACTGCGTAAGGAACGCCCCAAGTGGAAGAGCGACTACCCGATGACAGAGGGCCAGCTGCGCAGCAAACGGGACGAGTTCTGGGACACGGCTCCGGCCTTCGAAGGGCGTAAGGAGATCTGGGACGCCCTGAAGGCTGCTGCTGTGGCGCTGGAGTGCAATGACCATGAGCTGGCCCAGGCTATCGTGGACGGAGCCAGCATCACCCTGCCCCATGGTGAGCGCAAGGGTCCAAAACTGGTCTAAGCCCTATAGAAGATTGAAGATTTTCAGTATAAGTTGCGCCAGCAAAAAATACATAATAATGAAGGAAAAAACATAAGTTGCATATTTTGGGAAAATTTACAAAATGATACAATACAAGTTTACAAAATCCAAGACCAAGAACAGACATTTTATCTTTAAAGGCAAGTTATAATATTAATAAAATAGAGAACACCAGGCTGAATAGCAGTACAGCACGCTAACGAAACACATAGACAACAAACTGAATACATGTCTGGTATGTTAACATTAGATTTTAAGGTAATCAGATAAACTACACTAATGTAACATATTGTCCACAAACACGACAGACATGAGAGTTCTTTTCATTGATGTTCATTAAATACAACATAAGCTCTGGCTCATGTTACAAATACGCACAAAACTGCACATGAACACATGGAAAATACCACTTACACCACTTTAGCCTGCTAGTATACAGACTGGTGAACCCAAAACTTTATATTTTACTTTTCAATTGTTTCTTAAATAGTTCTGTCGGGTCAGACTTCACATTGGCGTAAAAGGCTGAACCAGAAAACAAAAAGTAGTTTTCGCAACCTTAAACAAAACTTGGGATAAACTAAACATTTACAATATTGTTCCAGATGAAAACTGATCAAGTTTATGTTCTTATAAATGAAGGGGAAATAAATAAAGGGAAAACCAGTCAAGTAAATTTGCTTACAGGTGTTGCATACACACCAGCGTCATCTAGTGGTCCAACCAGTGAACTGTAACATGTATAATCGACTGTTGCATAACACATTTTTCTTTGGCTACATGAAGCATAGACAATGAACTGAATGTGTGTCTGGTCTGTTAACGTAAGATATTAACCGTTAATCAGATAATTAAAGCATAAAAAACAAGCTAACAAGTTAACGCTGGATCTCACTCCAAATCACTAAATCCATTCAATTCTTCATCCTTGGTGTTGCTTTTGAACAACTCCACCAACTCCAGAAATAGATGAAGCGCCGCTCCGGAGGTAGATGACTGCCATACTGATAAAGCCTAGAGTGCCCTCATGCAGTTGAAATTATACATTATAATAATTTTGCATAAATCGCACCCTCCGCCAAACTATGGAAAAAAAAGTGCGACTTATAGTCAGGAAAATACAGTGATAGTAATAAAAGTATACTACATGAAATGCTAAAACCAAGGCCTGTAAAATGATGAATAATTGCTAAAACGGGATATTTGACTTTCCTGTAAATCAAAAACAAATCAACATAAATAATTTTCACATTGTAAATATTGACTATTGGATGTACTTGTGTTATCAAATGTATTTTTTATTTTGATGCGCGAGTCTAATATGGCAGTAGACTTAATCAGACAATGGTGTGTCAGCCAAATTTAGTATTAGTATTTAGACTATTTTATTGGGATTATTATGATTTATGTGAACAAATGCATAATAGGAGAAGGCATGGAGTAAATTTGAGCTGGATTGACTGGACAGTAAAATTTTTCTTTTCACTTTTAAATATACCACTTACTAGTTCTTATACATGGCTTGTGCCACCCTGATCCTGTTTAGTCGATTAATTGATACAAAGTTACAAACCAAATTATCTGGATCGGCAGCACAAGTGCTTGAAATCCCTAAAAAATCTTTTCAAGGTTGGAAAAGTGATGGAAATTTTGACTAAGTGGCTGGTTACGATTTCAGACATTTTCAGGGCTGTTTATTGCTTTTGAAGACTTTGGGCGTTGTAAATAAAACATTTAGCCCAATGTAATCTTGAAAGTGTCCCAAGATGCCTGAATTTCTTGTGTTAGATGTTCTCTGACAGTAGTGTTTTTTTCTGAAGGTACTTTGACAGAGTGTTATGATGAGCTGGGAAACCGTTATCAGCTGCCTGTGTACTGCCTGGCCCCTCCTGTCAATCTGATCTCTGAGCGCAGTGACGAGGAGCCCAGTGACAGCCCTGAACCCCCGACTGCCCCTAAGAAAGAGTTCCAGCTCAAGGTACCACATCTCAGGTTTAATACTACCATTGAAGTTTACCAACACTGTTTTACTGTAGTACACATATTTCTAATGTTGAACAATTTGCCATGAGAACAACAAATAAATTACCATATATTCATATGTAACATTTTCTTTACAGATGACGTCAACATATTGTCAAGTCAAGTATCGCAGAATGTTGTTAGTAATGGCACTAGAATCCTTTGTTCATTTGTACTGTGTGCTCTTTTGTACTTTTTGTTTTTACAAAGTTTACTATCAACACCACCTTTGACAAACCTCTACAGCTGCTTATTGACAGTCGTTGTAATGCTGTTGTGAATTGAAAAGTATAGTCCCAGTCAGATCTCAAAGGTTCAGTGTGCAAGATTTAGAATTGTATAAACATTACATATCTGAGTGCCCAAATACATTCTAACGCTGATTTATTGTTAATTACAAACATTAGACATGATGGCTAGTGACAAGTGTTTTGGTTCTTAAGATGATTATCCAATCAAAAAGTAGAATGGAGTCTTACATGAGGGTTGAGTTGCCAGTTTCAATGCTGAAATCCAGTTGAATTATACCTAAACCTAATGAGGCCTGTCCATATACTCAAAATAAGAAACACTTGTATCTGTCCTCTAAGTTAAGGCACTGGCCACCCAGATCAGTTGTGATTGAAATATCATTTTTAAAACCGTAAGAGCACAAGCTACATACTGTTCTTAATACCATAATCTCCTATTATTTGAAACAACTCACTGTTCCCTCACTTCTTACTTCGTTTTTGTGCCCCCTACAGGTGCGACTGTCCACTGGGAAGGACCTGCGTCTGAGCGCCAGCATGGCCGACACCATCGGTCAACTGAAGAAGCAGCTCCAGGCCGAGGAGGACATCGACATCATCCACCAGCGCTGGTTCTTCTCCGGCAAACTGCTCACAGACAAGACGCGCCTGCAGGACACCAAGATCCAGAAGGACTTCGTCATCCAGGTCATCGTCAACCCGCAGGCTCTCAAAGCTCCCAAACTGTCCACCTCTGCTCCCATTTCAGAATGAGATAGTACATAGAAGTACATGCTGGAAAACTACGGTGGGACTAAAGTGCTGCTTTGAATCAGAAAATTTTTATTTTTCTAAGATTTGCTGCACACTATTTGAAGACAAGCAAGACTCACTTGACATTTTGGCCTTGTGTCTGAACTCGCATTTAAAGTGCCAACAGAAAAATCTTATCTGTGAATTTGAACACCTACAAAATAACTACATTTCTATCCAAGGACACAAAAGGCCTCTAAGATGACACTTTGTTTGTTTTTTTAAGAGGAAACAAGCTTTTTTGCACATTTGATGAAACTTTTGTGGTAGTTTGTGTGCCTTCTATTATCAAAAAAGGGTCCTAAAATATTAGTATGTCACTAATCCTTGTATATTTGTAGCCTTCTAATCTAAATCCCACTTTTTAATTATTTTGAATATGCTGACCTGTTTGGAGAGGAAATTCACTTGATGCATTTTAAGTAGCTGATAAAGACTGTTTCCCCCTCTCTCCATTCATTGTAACTAAAGATGACCCCTTATGCACAGTAGAATATTGCACCTATGAATGTAATCTTGTACAATTCCCTTACCAGCTTTTGTGTATGAGCTACAAAATGGCTGCTAATCAATAAATCATCAAATTGTACCTCTGAAATACAGGGACATACTTCATTCATAAAGGGATACATTACATTTAAACCAGCATTAAAATAATACCTATTTTTATACAATCATTACTTATAGGCGCAATTTGTAACTTTTCCAGTGGAACGTCCAATGTCTGCTTTTGTCCATGGTAGAGTTGTCAACAGTATCGAAAGTCAGATACTAATTGATACTAAAATTGGTATTTAAAGTTGAGTTGACTCATTTGACCAGTTATCAATGCTAAAAAAAGTTACATTCACAGGACAGAAATGAACCTTTCCTGAATATCTTTAGAATGATCTTGAGCTGTATCAGAACAAGAACACAAAGTAGTATACGAGTTAGAAATTTTAGTATCGTGACAACACTAGTCCATGGAGATATTATTGCTGTGGAAAAGACAAGCAGAACTCTATACCAGAAAAGTTATGCATTGTTTCTTTTAATCTGTCAATGTAATACACCTCCCTGTATCTTGTCAAATTACTTTTAGGTCATAATTCATTTTTTCCATATACGTTTGAGGGATGTTTGAATCATATGCAAACTTGAATAAGCCTTGTTTTTATGTGCAATACAGTAGACCTCATTTAGTGTTCCTGACAGGTATATCCACTTTTCAATGTTGCTGGAGTGACCCATGTTGTGCAGGTACAGATCATATAATCACTTACTGTTCTTGGGCCTTAAAAGTTACATTTCTGTGTTTTAATAGTAGAATATTATAACTTTAAAAAGTATATTCAGCGTTTTCATTTTTGTCGGTGTATGTTGGGATGTAAATCTGTGGAATGAGGTTGAAGGTGCAGTTACTATCAGACATTGTCAAATTGCATTATAATTTTAAAAAACCTTAACCATGTGGAAACAATCATCTAGGTTCAGAAACATGGCTATTGCTTAAAAGGCAAAAACTACTACATGTGAACTTTTATTTCTGTACAGTGCGCATTTTGAAAAGCTGACTAAATTTGTTAAATTCTGCTCATTGTTCTCACAAGCACCACAATATTCTGAAAACAATTGACGTCTTGCCATAGTATTATATGGAATTTATGAATTTTCTAATTTGACATTGCCACAATAAATTTCCATTTTGAATATTGTTTTGGCATATCTGCTGTGAATATATATTTCAGTTTGACAAATTCCATTGGAAAAATTGATTTATATCCGTCATTCAGGTTTGGGTGTCCTAGATTGTCATACTGTTAACTCTAAACAGCCCACACACTTGGACTACCTGCAGTTCAAAGTTTGCTTCAATATAAACACTAAAAGGGACATCAGGCTTCTGATCTTGTATTTACTTTAACTACACAGTTAATAGCTGTTTTGTTATTGTGGCTCAAAATGACATGTTCAAAGAGATGATGTCTTGTTGCCTTTGAGATATTAATGTTTCCCAATTTCACACTACAAGCCATACCAAAATGCACAACCATCATTATATCCACAGAGAATTTCCTAAAAGTATTATATTTAGATAAACCAGAGATATTTTTCGACAAATTAAAGACTATAGAGAAAAAAAATCCACTTATGAGAGAGATTAAATCACATTTTTACAAGCAGTTGTTGCAGTTGTACTTGTTTAATTTTGGACTATTTTAAGCTGTGGAATAAAAATGTTTTATTACAAAGTAAAATGCCTAATGTTTTTTGTTTTTTTGTTTTTTAATGCTCCTCTCCGTGGAGATTGCTAAATTTTATGCCATTTTGTGAAAAATTCCAGCAAAACCGCATTCACAGGGAAAAGACTGCTTCTGACAAACCACCAAACTAAACCGAAAACTTGTATAATACTCCTTTAATGTATTAAAAACAATGTTTTTGTCAAATGTCTGCAATGGTGTTTTTCTGCATTGACTAAAAATGATCACACGATGGCACTATTTTGACTAATATCAGGTAAATCATTATTATGCTATGTAATTTCTAACCAATTCTAAATTCTGATAAAATTGTGTCTTTACCCCATGTCACCACACGATGGTGCTCTGCCTTTAGAAAAATAAAGACCAGCCACAGACGTATGAGGCCAACTCAGGCAGCCAAGGTAAGAAGATGGAAACATTTTGGCTGTTTACCTCAACTATGCAGTAAAAGTCTGTTAGGCCACTTCCAGAAATCTTCTCGAGAGCAGTTTTACAAAAAGGGAAATGACAAATCAAATCTTAATCAGTAACAGTGTATTATTAGAGTACCCCATTCAGAGGTAATGCAATCGTTCCTGGACATAGAGGGGGATTTTTTTAGCCAGTGGTTCCAAGCGCATGTCTCTTTCTGCAGATTCAGTCATCCCCGCTCCCATGGAGACTTGTGGTGCACCAGATCATGAAAAAGTCCCTTCTGATGCTGTAGTTTTTACCCTGAAATTGAAGTCTGTGGTCAGTAACCTGCATTATACTGACCAGCAGAGCCAAGATGACCCAGCCACACCGGACACACTGGATTTGGAGTCATAACATTGTTGCCAAACTGAATTAATTTTAATATTTTACCACAATATTTGGTAATAAGGATATATAGGGGCATGACTGTACCACTTTCCCATCTGCTGTTTTACTATAACAAGGAATCTTTCCCATTGTGAGAGGACTACCTCACATTATGCCCTGGAAGGAACTACCATTAACAGTCCATCCATCCATTTTCCTCCACTTATCTGGGGCTGGGTTGCGGGGGCAGCAGTCTAAGCAGGGACTCCCAGACTTCCCTCACCCCAGACTCTGGTGCGACCCCAAGGCGTTCCCAGGCCAGCCGAGAGACATGGTCCCTCCAGCGTGTCCTGGGTCTTCCCTGGGGCTCCTCCTGGTGAGACATGCCCAGAACACCCAGAACAGATGCCCGAGCCAACTCAGCTGCTCCTGTCGACGTGGAGGAGCAGCGGCTCTACTCCAAATCGGCCATTAACAGTCTTTATAACTTAAACAAACTTTACTGATCCACAAGGGAAATTACTTTGGACACAGTAGCAAAACTATCAAGACTTAAAAACAAATAACTTTTTTTAAAATTTATTTTATTTTTTTTTATTTCCATTACCCTAATGCTGTGAGGTTAGAATAAAAAAAAAAGAAATGAAAGTCCCAGGTGTTGCTAGTTCACAAAGCCAGAGCACAAATTCTCTAATTTATCATGAATGGTTCACAACTAACCAAAAACAAACTGTAAATGAGTAAAATGCAGCTGTCATGTCAAAGCTGTCTATAGTGCAATCAAATGTGGTCATTGATTTGTTTATTGTATCCCATAGTACAGCATTGTACTTTTCCATGTCTATGGAGACAACAGGTTCAATTTTGTCACATGTGCTTGAATTTACATAGCCACACCATGTCCATGAACCCCCCAGTGGAAAAAGTGAGGTCTACTGCACCTTTCTTTCTTTATTTTATTTTTTTTTTCAATTTGCCTAATTTTATGGCTAAGGCAGCTGAAAATGCATGTAATACGCCAACTCTTTTCAACATTTCTGTCCTTTTTATGTCATTACTATGCTATAAAAATTGTTAAAAGCAGCTACATTTATTTAACATATGCCCTTCGTGGCTGATCAGCTTACTGCTAATAATACCTAAAATAAAAGAGAAGTGGACATATTATTAGACTTTTATGTTTTTTACTTTTTAAGGAAGTAGTCAGACTTTTTTTCAGGATGTTTTTGTGTCTTTGTCACTTCCCTTTTCAATGGAATATAAAATTCAGAACAGATTTTTCAGAGAGTTATGAGACAGTGCAGGATAATGACGCCCAATCGTTATGCAAAGCAGCCGTGTCCAGAATAGACAGAAATCCCACGGGGTCAGAACCTCAGGCTGGTTTGTAGGCCTAGACGCACGTACGTGAGGCTTGTTATACTAGCTTTAGCCGCTAATCCTTACCGTCAGTCTTATCCATTTAACGCTGGCCAAAAGTAAGTGGTCTAATGCTACGGTGAGTAGCACTAGTGCACTAGCTGACCTCGTGGGCTGACAGGTGGCACCATGTCCAAGTTGTGTCCAGCCAATAGAGGAGGTAAGGACAAGTCGGTCTCAGGGCTTAACCTGCCGGGTCTATGCCGGGAAGGTGCAGACACCTTCCCGGCATAGACTGAATATATAAATGGCCCACCATAGAATATAAATGAACATGCCTAAGTGAAGATATCAACATTAATAACAGACCAATAAGGCGCCTTCTTTCCCCGAGGTTGCTCCTACTAGCGTTAGCAACAGGTCTGATTGACAGTGTTGCTATTCTATATAATCTGCATCGGTGAGAAAGACTGTGAGGGTTTTTTCTTTGCAGATAACGGAAAGATCTGTGGCATTGCTTTGCTGATAGTGTGTTGTCATCAGTGGTTATAATACTCAACAGACACATAGACAGAACTGAATGAACAGTACTACTGCAATGGTGAATACATTTCTATCGTGACATCCAGAGCCTCTCTGGACAACCATTTGCCAACTTGAATTATTTCTATACCAGTTGAGATCCTGAAGCTGCAGTGAAATCAGTTTTATTGCTGAAATCTCCAACAAATATGTTTGGACTGTAAGTAAAGCACTTGCTGATCAAGGGAAGTACCACCTCGTGACATCAGCAGCTGAAACAGAACATTTGGACCTGTGTAGAAAGAGACTGAATAGGCAAGGGTCACCCTAACAGGTATCCATGAAAAGAAACGACATTTTAACCCATGAAACTAATAACAGCTAGCCTGCTAACCATGCACTTCCTGATTTTTGAACCTAAAGCTCTTTATAATTAGATGCAGACACTACACAGATGACTTATTTTGACTTTAAGAACTGCTTATATATCTGGACTGTGGCAAATTTGCTCAAATGGAAAAAAAACACGAGTACAGGCCCTTTAAGTACTTTCTGCATTCAGAGTGGCTCAGACAGACTAGCTCAGATTTGTTACATTTCGTCAGACCTTGAGTTTAATCCGAACAATGTTTTGATCAACCACAATGGTCAGAATTTCACTCTGCTAAAGATCTCAAGTCTCCAAAATGGACTGATATAGTAATACAAGGTAACACACACTCCACTGCACCGTAATCTTCCTGCCAAAAATGAATACCATGGTTAGCTTTGCATTAATACATAAACTATTTTTGATGGAAGATCTGGTTGTGCCCAAGGGCAAAACCATGATTTTCTTAGGAGGATCTTTTAGACTGTGAGTGAGCGTATTTAATAGTCATAGCCAGTTGTCAAACCAGAAGGCCTAGAAGATGATAATTTGTGGTTTCTTCCCCATGTCAGTTTCTTTGACACAGTTGTTGACCTTGGTGAACACCTTGATTATAGTTCCAGAATTAATATCTTAATCAAAAAATAAATAAATAACCTGTTGAGAAACGAGCTTGCATAATCCAGATCTGTAACCATATTTAGCCCTAAAATGACATCTCATATGGGTACATGCTGCAGTAGTTTTAGAGTTACTTTTTCTATGCAGCCTCAACAATTAAATGTAGCCTATTGATCCTTTGCAGTGACACCACATTGGAAGTGTTCTGTCTGTATGTCTATGATGGAATGTTCAGCAGTTACCATGGTGACACTAGGCAACCATTAGTAAGCACTGCCAAAGAAGTTCTAAGATCATGTGAAAAAAATAAATAAATAAATAAAATTGCAAAATGGATTAAAACAACACATTTTCAGGAGTCTGTGATTAATATGAGCGTCAATGGTCTCATTTAGTTTGATTTTCAAGAGAAAAAGTAACTGACTGAAAAACTGTTGACAAATGCTAGTTAGCCACTTAACATTTTATGTGAGAGAGACTTGTTTAAGGCCCTAAACACACTGCATGCGTCAGCGTTTACGTGTGTAACCTCGCTAAACCACATGTGTGCGACACTGGCTCTGTGTTTGTCAATGGGGATGTAGGTAGAAAAAAACTTGATAAATAGGTTTGTATTTGCCGTCTGTACAGGCTGGCCACAACAAACATCAGGATCTCCAAAGTAAATTTGAAAGCACAAATTACTCATTTTTTTGAACCTGGGCTCCTTCAAATGATACATAACTGCCCCGGCAATACGCTGTGCTGATGGTAAATGCACAAATACAGTAACAAATGCATGCTTTCTATGTATTTTGATGGGGATACGGGGGTTGGTCAAGGACGATTTTTCTCAGATCTGCTCCATGCAGCACCTTGCATGAGCAGTGTGGTCATCTCCATTCACTTAATGCATTCTGAAAAAGACGTGTCAAAAATGTGCTGCACTATGTAACTTTTCTGGTGGTGGGCCTCTCACCTATTCATCTCCAAGGAGATGTTATTGCTTTGTCGGGAATATTCCATAGTATCACATGAAACTTGTTATCTCCATGAGACAAGCAGGTCAGATTTTCAAAAAGATTTGCCAGTATTCAGTAAGAATGCATGTTTTTCAAGGTATTTTTGAGTGATAACAAACCCTTGAAATAAATACTAGATAAGTTTAATGTTATACTGTGGAAAATTTCAGGCAAAGTAATAACATGGATCTTGAGATCAGAAAATCTCTAAAACAGCAACACAAACTTGGCTTTATCAAATACTTCTACTTAAAACTATTGCACAATTCCAGTCACAGAAAGTTTAATACTCCCTAATTTCTAGACTATTCCAAAAGTCTGATACTTGATCCGTAATGCTTGTGTGCCCTCCAGGTGACCGCTGCCTCATTTTCCCTGCACTGTGGGAAAATCTGCCTCATGTTAGCCGCTAATACCCTGCAGGCCCCTGGTTAGCCCCTAAGCTACAGTCTGGTTTAGTCAGGCTGTTTCATGATCACAACACAGGTGGCACAGAGTCCCCTGATTGGCTGACAGACCGCCAGGGACAGGACGTAAGGAGAGGTGAATGTAGGTGAATTGGCTGGCACACTTGGATACTGACCATTTGTAGTTGTCCATTCTTAGTCCTGACTGTCAGTAAGGAGGACATCCCATAATAGTGTAATCTGCTCACAGAAATAGTGTTGTCACATGCAGGTTCAGTGAACTTCACCTTGTATAAAACAACAAAAGTCATTTTCAAACTTTTAAACATACACCATGAATGCATTTTGAGAATGATAGTCATATTTGTAAAAATATCCCTTCCAGATTTATAGAAACTACTGGGTACAGCTGCTGATGAAGAGGAAGATAATAATAATGGTGTGTTGGATTTATGTAGCGCCTTTCAAGACAACTTAAGTGCTTTGCATTATTCTTTCACTCCTATGGTAAGCTATTGTAGCCACAGCAATCCTGGAGCAGACTGATAGAAGAGTGGCTGCCAATCAGCCCTTCAGCCATCACCAGCCCTCACACACACACCACATTTACACTAGGCAAACTAGGGGGAGTGCTTTGCCTATGGACACAACAACAGTTTCCACTAGAGCCACTGATGCCCCATTATGGCACCTCGTATTCTCAGTGGTTTCCCATCCAAGTACAAACCAGGCCTGGCCCTGCCACAGAGTTATGGAGCCGCTGAAATGTCTTTTTCTCGTGTTTTGCTGCTGCAATGGAATAAAAGACTATCTGGTTAAAACTTCATTTGCGCTGTATAAATGTCTTGACAGGTGACGGGGAATCTGAGCTGCAGACTGTGACTGACTGACAGTAACAACCAAAGAGGAAACACTGCTTTCATAGATGGATTTACACTCGATTCATATTGTTCCTGTTGTGCAGCAAAGCGATTCTGAATCTTAGTCGATTATTCCTGGTTAAACAAAGCCCAGGTAAATAAAGCTGAAATTCTTGGTTGCGTTTATGATTAAGTAGTAAATCATTTCGAACTTCATCTTAATATCTGACAACTCTAATACCTTCTATGGAACTTTGATTTATCCTTTTGTACTTGTATTTGTTCTTCCCATGCCACGCTGTCAGTCCTGCATCTCATTAGCGCCATCTGGATGTCATTTGTAAGGCCCCTATAAATACAGTTTATTCATGTGGTGTCATAAATAGCTCAAGCGCTGGAAAGACAGTGATGAGCAGTTACTGTCCCCCCTGCGTTCACTATGTAAATGTTTGGATCTTGTTGGAGAAGAGCACTTAACAGTTTTATAACATGACATTTGACATGCGGGTTTGATTAGCGTTGACCTACATAGTCAAACCGCATGACAGAGGAACCAAAATGTATGTCAATATGGTTTTGATATTAGATTGGGAGGGTGTTTTGCACATTCTTAGGGGCATTCCAAGGGTAGTATTTAGTTTGAGAACCAGGTGTCTAGAATTATGAGGTAAACATAATCAACAAACAAATACTTACTCTGAAGTCGCTATGCCCGCTGCCATTGTCATTCTAGTTCTATTATTTTGAGTTGGACTGCCAACCTTGACATCAGATAAATTGCATATTGTAAAAATTATATTACTATAGAGCCATTTTAAAGCCTCCCAGAGAATTGGTGCATTGTTGACTTGTTGGTGCACATGAAACTTGATTATTTTACACAAATCAACCTACTCTATATAATTTTTAGTGGCAAAACTTTTCTCAAATTCTGCATTGAAATGAAGGGCATTATCACTTAACTGGAAGTCTCACCACAATGAACAGTTTTGTAGGATTGAGAATTGACCGGGCCGGAATAAGGTTGATATTGTTTTTATGCTCAAAGCATGTGCGAGTTTTACTAATACAAGTTATGTTACCAAAAATTACATAAAGGTGCACTATGTAACCTTTCATGTGGCGGTTTTAATGCTCTTAAAAACATGCATTCTTATGTGAGCTACATCTCCTTTGCACAGATCTAACCTGTAACTTTGCATCATGTGTCACCTGCTTGTCTCTGTGATGATAAAAAAGTTTAATGTCAAGCATCTCCATGGAGACAAGCAGGTGGCATACCCTCTATCAGAAAAGTTACATAGTGTACCTTTAAACTTGCAATACTATTGAATTTATGGTGCAAACAACTTATACAATAGCATGGTTAGCAGATCAGATGTGTCCACTTAAGTTACTATAAAATGAAAAACTTTCCAAGATGGCCATTCTGTTTAGTCATACGTGTGGTGACCTCTACCTTGTAAATCTGTGGCCATTTTGAAAAACCTCAGTGTTTTGGTTTGAAAGTGCTGTGTTGCCCTGGTGCTGAAACGTTCGATAAACCCTCTTGATGTGTGGTCATTCTTTATTTGCTCAACACATTCATGTCACATACATTTATCTTACAGCCTCTACAATTACCCACTGTAGCTCCCAGTCAAAACCCCATTGTTTGTATATGACCCCAGCAGTTATATAACCATCACTTTGTATTGGGTTATTGTTAAATACCAGATGAAGTTACATGGGGCACAGCATTCCTTTACATTAAATTTGTGAGCGAATAAAACAGCATGGTAAGAAAATAGAATTGCTAGAAAACCTGCATGATCAGAGTTAAATGATTAAACAAACAGTGACTGCCTATGGCCATGAGCTCTGGGTAATGACTGAAAAGACGAGATCGCGGATACAAGCGGCTGAAATGGGTTTCCTCCGCAGGGTGGCTGGGCGCTCTCTTAGAGATAGGGTGAGGAGCTCGGTCACACAGGAGGAGCTCGGAGTAGAACTGCTGCTCCTACACGTTGAGAGGAGCCAGCTGAGGTGGCTCGGGCATCTGTTTAGGATGTCTCCTGGACGTCTCCCTAGGGATGTGTTCCGGGCATGTCCCACCGGAAGGAGGCCCCAGGGAAGACACAGGACCGCCTTGGTGTCCCACCAGAGGAGCTGGAGGATGTGTCTGGGGTGAGGGAAGTCTGGGAGTCCCTGCTTAGACTGCTGCCCCCGCGTCCCGGCCCCGGATAAGCGGAAGAAAATGGATGGATAGATGACTGCCCTGAAGGCGTCTGTAATGAAAAACTTACTTTTGTGCTTTAGCCATGTCATAATGTTCTAGTTGGTCTGAAATGTACATGGAGTTGTTTTTGCTTTGTGTAATACTGCTTTCTGTGGCTGTTCTTCTCAAGAGAATGGTATATATAAAAATGGTATCTTTCACCACATCTGACAAACACTTCTCTTTATCTCGCGAAATGTGTCTTTTGCTGACACACCTTCACAGACCTTGGATGGGTCATTTTAGTACTCCCATTCATTCTACAGAGCATCATGGGACAGACTGATGGAGCCGAGGCTGCCAATCTGTGCCAATGGCTCCTCTGACACTCACACACACACCACATTCATACTAGTCAAGGTGGGTGAAGTTTGCACTACAGCGACTGCTGCCCCACAGTGGATCTGGCATTCCCAATGATCTTTAATCCAAGTACTAACCAGGCCCAACTCTGCTCAGCTTCGAGATCAGACTCAGATCTCCCAAGGTGGTATGGTAACAGTATTACTCTGAGGTAACATAACTTTTCACTTCTCTTCCCAAAGTGAATAATTCTATTTCTGTCAAAAGCTTCAAGTTATGTCAATTTTCTGTCTTGCACTTAACAATAATTTTATTTATTTGTGTTTATTATTCTATGGATCTACCACATACAATGTCATACTCTCTTAGAATTACTTTTTTTTTTTTTTTTACATCCAAAGTAGTTTTAAAGTAATAGTACATCAGTTAAATCTATAGGCTGGCATCAATCACTCCTAGCATGATCCTATGTTGAAAAATCCCCTTAGCCGTCATGTTTGTTGCTCTAGTTCCCGCAGAACTATCTCCATATGTGTAAGAGACACGCTGTGATTTTTGTTTACCCTCACTGCTCTTCCTGCTTCCTGGTTGGAGGCGCTGTAAAACCTACACATTACCTGGAAGATGACTGTTCTTTAGTGCCACACAAGTTGCCCCTGGGGTCTGGCTGGTCGTGTTAGCTTTGGCAGAGGAGGGAGAGAGAGAGAGAGAGGGAGGGGGGTGGAGTGATGGGGGTGCGTAGGAGGAGAGGGGGTAGGTGGGGATGAGGGGCAGTTGGTTTTGCGGTGCCACGTTTGCATCACAGAACTGTAATTCCATTCAGGGCCCAGGAGCAAAGCTGGCACCAGAGCAGTACAGTCAGTTTTCCACGCGTCGACATGTTTACAATAGGAAGTACTCATGAGTGTAGGATTAGCATAAGGACATGTTCTAATAGATAGGAAGAGGGCCATTCAGGTGTAGAGATTATTAACAGTATTTATGTCTTTTCTCACCCTTTTTTTAATTATCATTTTGCAGTTTCAACAAAAAAACAACTACACACAAACAAAAAAAGAAAAAAAAAACTTAAAATCTTTTAAAGAACAAATATTATGCATTACTTGTATTGTCATTGGCCTTTTAACGTGGTCTTAAGTACCTTTGCTTTGAAACTGCATGCTTTAGAGCTTAAAATGCCTAATAAGAGTGCTTCCTATACCTGATCTTATGCAGCTTGCCATCTATTGGCAGAAGAGGGAATTACCACACTAAAAACAATTAATATAAGTAATGAGAAACATTCACAGACGATTTAATGCAAGCACGCAGCAGTAATGAACATGATTTGACATCAGAAATGCTTAGAATGAATCTGGCGATGATTTATTGGCTTAAAAACTGTGTGTAAAAACACCACAATTCAAAATTCAAATGAAGTGTTTAGTGAGGCTCAGAGGTAAAGGACTTTTTTTTTTTTTTTTTTTTTACAAAGGATTACTGAAACCAGTGTGAATGAAGCTAAATACAGCTCCAGGCATGTTTTTAATGAGGGAATAATACACAATAATAACACCATATAGGGTTGGCGTTTTGAGTCCGGCTGCAAAAGTGTCCTCCAATTTGAGCAGTGCTGAAGTGTAATTTTGTTTTAAATGGCCAGAGATAGTAGGTTTAGACAACATCCTTGTCTACTTGACCTTACTGGTACACCCAGTATATGTATGTATGTATATATATATATATATATATATATATATATATATATATATATATATATATATATATATATATATATATATATATATATATATATATATATATATATATATATATATATATATATATATATATATATATATATATATTATGCATGTATGGAAAGCACTCTACTTCAGTTGTTGCTGTTTTCTTTGGGCAAGACATTTCACTCACCTTAATTTCATTGTTTGTGTACACTGTATGAATTTGTATCATGTTGGTACATCAGAGTGATTAGTGTAACTAACACCCCCCCAACACCAGTGCCTGGCAGTATCCCATAATAACACTGTGAATGCAGCATTCCAGTGCGTATGAAACCAGGAAATAGCACGTAATTAATTGGACCCATGCAGAGTCACCAAACAACACGTCTGTTATTGTCACGACTGTTATTACAAAAGGAACGCAGCTGAATCCTCACATGCAAACAGTGTGTGATGTAATCAGAGAAAAACACACACTCTGAATGAATCAAAGTTGTGTCTGGGGAGACAAAGAAACTATAAAAATGTAACAAAATAAGTGAACTCTATGACCCTGGTAGTGTTGTGAGTTAGCAGTTCTTTTCTGTGGAGCTTGGGGTTTTCCAGATAAAAAAAAAAGTCAGTTTAATACAGCAGCTGAGTATTTTCTGGAAAGTAAGTTTTTCCAACTATAGTTGATTAAGTTTCATGTGAACCAGGCCATGTTTTTATGATTCCCATTTTAAATCACCTGCAGTGAGAAATGTTTTGGTGAACTTTTTTTAAGCGATTTGTACAGAGGCTCTAAAGTACCCTAAAAAAGTTTTAAAATGTAAAAATCTTGAGCAAACAAGACATTATCTTGTCCAGGCAAGACATTATTTTGTGTGAACAATGTTGACTTTTATTATTTTTGGGGACTTTAGGGGCTCTGTAGATTTGCCAAAAAGGACAAAATGAAAAAAACAAAAAAAAAAAAAACAAGCAAAAAAACCCAAAACAAAACATACCTACAATGTTTTTCTCCTACATCTGTGCCTAGGTATCAGTCTGTAATTCTAAAATAAATAAATAAATACATAAATAAAATATTACCTATAAATTAGCCTCCTTTTTAATCAGGCAGTCTTTCAGATGTTGATTTGACAAATCTAATGCCTGATGCCCTTCCAGTCGCAACAATCTAACCAGAACTAACCCTTTCAGTGGAATATCTTGCCCTAGACGCCACAGCTGTGAGAAACTTGCAAGATTTTATTTGACCATGCAACATGTTTGATGCTGTCAAACACAATAAATGTATTTTAACTGTATTCATATTCACATTCATTATCTGTTTGTGTATTTATTTTGCGCTTACCAAGTTTTTTCTACACTGGAGAATAATAGCATAAAATGTAACACTTTTGTCTCATGTACGGTCAAATACAGTCATGTTCTCTTTCGCAGAAGAAACCACAACTGTGCCTACTGGACAGCTTTCCATCTTTCCACAGCAGTGTTTGTAATGTGCCAGTCACTATGGCAACCGGAGCATCCAAATACAGGCACAATGACAAATGCTGAATACTGTATGTGTGTGTGTGTGTTTATGTGTGTGTGTGGGTGTGTGTGTGCGTGTGTGTGCGTGTGTGTGCGTGGGGGTGTGTGGGTGTGTGTGTGTGTGAGCGCACATGCTGGGTCAATGAGGTTCAGACTTTGTGGTAACATGAGACCAAGACCAAGCAGGCAACCATCAGCACATTCCTCTGGGCCTCAGGCTGGGTGCTACAGTGTCAAAATATATCACTCTGCAATAAAGATACCAGCTACTAAAAATAAAATCTGTCATCAAAATTCTTTTATAATTCACTACCTTAACAAAAAAAAAGAAAAGTTTTTTAAGAAGGCTATGATGCATCTCTAAGTTTATATATCTGCAGGCATTAGTGGGAAGAGTAACCGAAAAGCTTTACTCGAGTAAGTTACTTCAATATAATATTACAAGTAGAATTAGTGGTGAAGAGTAAAAAAGTATTTGGGGAATCTACTAGATAAGTAAAAGAAACTGCCTGAATGTTTTATGATTTACTATTTGCAGTGAATGTAATTTGAAGGACAAAACATTAAATAATGCAAAAAAATCTGGTATTTTCAAATGATAGACTGCAAAAATGAGAAAAACTGAATCACAGTGGGAAGAGTTTTACTCGACTTTTACTTTTACACACTACAGGATAATTTGCGTGATTTAGGACCTGATTTGATTCACCCAACTGCGGATCTTTGTATGTGATTTTTAAGATGTTGTGCTTCTCATTTGTGTGGTTCCAGTGTGACTCTAAGCAGCTTTGTGATATTGAAACCACAAAACATGAATGACAGACACAGAGGCACAAGATACAAACTCAGGAAATAGTGAAAAATATTTAAAAACAGCTCGAAGCGCTCTTTAAAAAGTAAAAAGGCAAAAGTAGTGCAGATTAGTGATAGTGATTCTACTTCCTCCTAATTCATCTCCAGTATTCTGTGCATTAAAAACATTCATCTGAACTATTGCATTTTACAAATAATAGTAATACAGTTTTGACTAGACCAAACTCAAAGTGCAATACTCTGATCTTTGCAATTTCAAAGTGAATCATTGAATCGTTGAATACTTGACAGTGGTCTGTGCTTTTTGATGCAGGTTTAAAAATCTGAAACATCCTGTACAAATCATCGAGAGTGCTGTTACAGAGTCATTACTACTCAAATGGGAGTAAAAGTATGGTGTTAGAAGTTCAATTTACTAAAGAAGTTACTCAAGTGAATGTAACCTGAGTACGTACTACCCACCTTTAAAATATATACCTTTATAATCATATATTTGGATGGCGGTTATGCAAAATGTTGACAGGAGTATTTGCTGCCCACAAGTATGGTTTTTTGTGTACCCGTGACCCAGACTTCTCAAACAGAACAGAAAAGGCCTGTTGTGATGTGGCTCAACACCAGTTTAATAAGCCTTGTATAATCCTCACTAGGCTCAGACTGTTATTAGCATGAACGAGAATAAAAGCAGCTAAAAACCACAATCATCACTGTGTAGTCTTTGTTAACTTTTTGGTTGTGGAGAGAAAAAAGTGTACTGCATTTTGTGAGATTTAGGCTTTTCATTATGGCCAGTTGTCCAAATGCAAAATTGGTAGCGTACAAATGTTTGCTTGGAACGTAAAAGGCAAGTGCTACTATTTTTTCCATTAACCAGATTCAAAATTTTTATAACACTGATTAGAAACCTACAATTTAAAACATTTAATTAAAGACAATTCAAGTCTTAAATAGTGCACTGCATCTGATGGACGGTCCACCGCTTTTCTATTGTTTTGCTTTGTCTGAAATGTTCCTCAGTATTGCATTATACCTATAGAGACAAGCAGATAATGCCACCAGGCTAAGTTACAGGTCTGATCTGTGGAGAGTCTAGCCCATAAGTTAAGCCAACATCATATGCTTACATTTCTGAAACAGGAAGTAGCCGAAACCTGCAAAAAAATAATATATTTTTGAATAGGCAAAATAAGTTAAGCCTCAGCATGTTGTTCATTTTAACTTATATAATAGTTTTGTTTTAATTGAGGAATAAAAAATGTGAATGATAATGACATTTCACTTCCTGAACCAGACATCCCCACACACAACTGAGCTCCATCGACTTTTTACTAGACCAAACTGCCAAATAAGACAGATAACTGATGGTGACTGACTGGTAAAAAATGTATTTCTACTTTCTAGATTTACACTTTTGTCCTCATTTGAGTCATTGCATGCAACACTTTTACCCAACCAGCTCTCCACCAAATGCATAGACCATCAGAAACTTCAAAGTTTGATGGAGGTGATAGACCTGCAGGAAAAAGCCCCAGGCAGCTGCTGTTTTTTGTCCCTTCTTTGCTCTACATTTTCAATTTTGCCCACCCTTTTAA
This sequence comes from Periophthalmus magnuspinnatus, assembly GCF_009829125.3. Classification (NCBI taxonomy): domain Eukaryota; kingdom Metazoa; phylum Chordata; class Actinopteri; order Gobiiformes; family Gobiidae; genus Periophthalmus; species Periophthalmus magnuspinnatus. The sequence goes on from NC_047144.1 coordinate 24,826,378, forward strand.
CCATCCCACATCCTTCTCTCCTTCGCATGCACAGGGGAAAAACATTGACTCTGCAGTAATTACCCATCTGGATCTGTTCTTAATTTATTCACTTCATGGATGGTAAACCCATTTAAGATGCCCTGTGGTTGTGTTCACCCAGATAGTTAGGTACAAGGCTCCACGCGCTCGTCGATATGCTTGAATTAAGACCTCCGAGTTGTCCAGAGTGACTGAGTTGGCGATTTGGGAGGTAGAAGTCGGAATGTTTTGACCGGAAGGGATTGACTGAACTCATTTGAACCTGGAAAGAAGAGGGATATTTGTAGAGGGTATTTTATTCCTCATCAGCAAAGAGAACAAGGCGTGGCGGTGGGCTTTTGAGGCTAATGTTCCAAAACACACTTTATTTGGGGTTAGTCAATGGAACACATTACACAAAGAGGAGAGTTATGAAAACATGTAAACTGTCAAAAGCAGGAATAGGCCTATACAGTTTGAAGATACATCAAAGGAAAAGCTTAGCTGTGTAGGTCTATAGTTGACTACAACAAAATATGGTCATCAATTGAGCATCAAGATCAATTGGTGTAATCAACATATTCTGGGCAGATGAAGCTAACTGTAGGCACTGCTCTGTCTGAAGTTTTGTTACTCAAGCTAAGACTTTAATCTGAGCTTTGTTTTAACACAATCTGTCCATAAAGAACGGTCTTAGACAGATCTATAACAGGTGAGATTATTTGTGCTATTAAGCATGTCCCTCTCAAATAACATTACAGTCACAACCTAGCTACAGTTAGTCAACAATTTTTCAGTTATTCTCACTTTGTTATTGATAATTAAACACCTAAATGGAACTATGAAAGCTCATATTGATCGCAGGCTTCTGAAAATATGCTAACTCATTGTTAGCCTTTCTTCTAGGTTCATAGCCTATTTAAGCTCATAATGTGTCGTATTAATGAGGAAAGCAAGGGGAGTCTCAAAGAAGCTTGTAAGCCAAACTTTATTAATAAAGTAACAAATCGTATCAATTAGAAGAAGTAAACATATACGTCTTTCATTTGCTTCAGTTTGCTGTTTATACATGTAGAAACTTGGGTTAACATAAGACACCTGAACTCTAGTGATGCTCTTCATTTAACAGATAACATGTTTGTTCACACACCACATTTACCAATGTCAACATAAACATCTTAGAATGCCTTTAATTAACAATCAATAGTATTTGTCAATTACAATAAATGTTGAAAACGACATATATTTCCAATAAAGTGTATGCCAAATGTTTGTACCTATAGCTAGCAGTGCTTCAAAGATGTGGGACCATACAAAGGCATGTATCACATGACAACATGACATGTGAATGACGTACATAAACTAACATGAAGATTACAGAAGGCACTACTGGCTTATTGATTTTCTGATTCTGTGCACAGTGTCCGGTGCTGGTTGGACACCTTGTCAATATTCAAGTACTCTCCTCTGTGTAGTGGGAGTAGAATAAATTAAAGTTGGTTGAACTGCCCTGCAGTTGCATTGTGACTGATGATGATGTAGGGAACATATGAGAATAAGACATAAGGCAGGGCTGTGTATGTGAGGAGAGCGATTACCTGAAGTCTAACCTGAGTCCACTGTTAGTCTGTGAAATGAACAGCAGCAGTATGTGCAGATACACTTCCCATCAGGACATCAGGACACTAACACTGTTCTAACACTGAACTACATGGAAATATGGACAAATACAACACAAAACCCAAAGCCTCAAAAACATCCAACATTTCATTCACAAAGGGATTTCATACAAATCATATATTGCAACACCGTTCCATACAAAAATTTCTGTACACTTCCCTGTCACTGATTGGTAGATCAGTCATCTATCACAATAAATGTGCTCTTTACCGAGGGGTCACTGGTTTATAAGTTGCTGGATGACTGTAAATTTTGGGATAGTACAAATCAAAACTAACCTTTAATACCATACCATGGCCAAATACAAAACAACCTACTTTGTTTAAATCTAATAATTTAAACTTAGCTCAATTGCACATCAGTAGTTGATACCAATAACAATGGAATCTTCCATTACATTTCTCTGAGGACAAGTGTCTGTACAAACTTTGCTGTCCAGCAACAATTGTGATCTTATAAAAGCAAACTCTGCAAGAGATTCCCTAATTCAACTTGTGCAACATGCCAAGTCACACATGAGCACATTTGGTCCTAAATAGTGGTCCTAATGATAAAATTGAACTGTAATTTAACCCCATAATGAGCGTTTCATCTGTAAAATGATTTTGAAATTTCCATGACTGTGACTTGACACTCTGAAATGTAATAGTGCTGATGTTTGGCCTGTAGCAGAGTCTTTGGCAGCGGGACCACAGTTACCTCCATAGTTTGTGAGAGAAGCCTGTGCTTGAGCAGGCAGAGACTCAGGGCCGCAGGGTTGGCGGGGGTCGAGAGGGCGGACCACAGGGCAGACCAGGAGGAGTACGGGAGGGAGGAGGTCCTGGAGGCAGCTGGCCACATGGGGGCGCTCTGGAGGGAGGGCTGGCACTGCGAGGCACAGAGGTGTAATCCGGAGGAGGAGGACAAGGGGCGCTGTTCTGGGTGCGGGGCGGGACCTTGGCCGTGGATTCATCCTTTACTCTGGTGAAGTTTATGCACCGACCCTGGCAAAAACAATGCAAGTGTAGGTATCACAAAATATACTGGTATCAATCTATGTAACCTTTCTGATGGAGGGTAGGCCACCTTGCTGTCTCTGGCAGTGGTTCAAAATGTTTTTGTCAATACAGAGAACATGAGTTGTCTCACACCTCCTTTTAGTGGTACCAGTGTTTAAAGAAAGAAAGATTTATACAATTATACATTGGTTTACTAATACTTTGCCAATTATTACTATTATATTTTCTTGTTTTAACACAATTTGTGCAGAAAACATTCTCGGCCTCAGTACCCCTGGTAAATACTGCTCTATGGAGATGTTATTGGTTTGCCTGAGTGTTCAACAATATGCTTTAAAATGTATCTATTTCTACTGAGGTAAGCAGGTAATGCCACTATTCAAAGTTACTGGTCTGATCTGTGAAAAGGCAACCCTGCACACAATATGATGCATGTTTAGACACATTTAGCAATAAGCTGTAATGTAATAAAAGTAATTGATATGTTTAATGCCATGCAGTAGAAGATTCTCTACAGAAAAGTTACATAGTGCACCTTTAAGTTATTATTTATCGTCTATACCTTATTGTTTGTATGTGGAATTTGAATGAAACTGATAAATGTTCCAGAGCCTACATCATATCTACAGCACAGGAAGACTGCAAAGCTGGTATGAATTTATTCCAGGAAGAATCACATTTCATTCCACGGTTACAAGTAGAACATTCTAACCACAACCTGAGCTGGATTCACAGGTGGTTGCCGCTACCTCAGACACCTCCATTTGTATTTTGAAAATCGAAATATAGTAACGTGCTATACCCTGCAGTCCATCAGGAACATGTTTCAGTCTGAACTCTGCCGCTTTGATATTGCACCATGACATAGAAACATCTGCCTGGGATAGTGTCTTGCAGTTGTTTCCTCATAGTTACCATATGGTTACTATTTGATTTTACTGTCACTCTTGAAAATGCACCATGATAGAGAATCAAGAGCTTGTGTCAGGCAATTGTTTCCCATGATACTTTGTAACAATATGCCTGATTGGATAGAAAGAAGTGACCCTGTCAGGTGCTTCTGTATTAGTTATTGTCAGCAAAAATGTTATGTAAAAGTGAATGAATTACGGTTTACAGTCAGATTTTTGTTCTTATTTAGCAACTTTTGCCAAACAATGCTGTTATGGGCATTTATCTTGATAAGAGTACATTAAAATCAGGTACATGCCCTTTAATAACTTAATTACAAAGAAAATTCCCTTCCTAGTTCATGTGTTTGTTGAGTTAATAGAACGGAAATTGATGTTTTATTTGAAGAAAAAAGTAAAAACATGAAAAATAAAAATGCAACATTTTGTGAAAGCACTGTCCTACTAAACTTTGAACCCCTTTAGAGCAAACCACAAACTGTTCTCCTATGTAAATGAAACTACATGTGGACAGTGAAATATGACCTGCACAGCAGAGACATGGAGATCAAGTCCAAACATGAAATTGCATGTAGCTTATAGAAAATGTGCTGAGCTATGCATTAAAGATGCTAGATTATATATAATAGAAGAGGCAAGGTTGGAAAGATAAATACTCAAAGGATGATAATCTTTCAGTGTAGCTAGTAAATTACCATCTTCAAGTACCAAAAAAGATTGGATTTTTAGCTCTTAGCAATGTCAAAGTAAGCTAGTATGTAATGGAAATGTTTGCTTTCCTATGTTAGGTGTTAAGTATTAGCTAAGCCACGACTAGCCAGAGCGTTTTGACTTTGCAGCCAAGCTAGAAGGCTGAAGGAAAAAAAAAAGTACTCATTAGGGCAATGGCTTCTTGCCTATTTCTCCTCAATTGACTTTAAAGGTACTTATATTTCAAGTCCATAATGCTTTTTCCATATAGTACATCTATCATGTAAAAGCAGGTATTTGTGGAAAAAAATAGACTCCATGCATTTTGTTAGATGAGAACCATATGGAAGCAACTCCCAAATACAGATTTTATCCAATCAGATGTTGTTGGATGAGAACCTTGTGGAAACTGATTGTGGAATCCCAGACACTTATTTCTCTGCCATGGTTCAACATTAGAATGTGGGAAGATATTAAGTTGGTGGAGCTAATGTCAATTCAAAAATATGGTTCAAAAGTTGCTACAGGTGTCAGTTTTACATGAATTGATTCAAATGACATTAACAAATTAATTTAACACCAATACACGACAAGATGAATTTATTACTGTATGTATAAAGTACTATACTTGCTTTAATCACAAATATAGACAGAAATGGAGGATGGATTTCCAGGTTAGCATTTGCCCAGCAACCACTGAGTTATTGGCTCAAACCTTGAGCACTGTTGTTTTGCCCCTGAGCAAGACAGTTTCTTACAACACTGAGCAGCCTACGTGATAGTTCACTGCAAGCTGTATTTTTATATTAAACATTTACTTGGACTTGGGAAAACCACAGTTGTCAGTCTTCACTCTCCCAGGTCTACAGCTCCACAGGGTCGTAAGAGTTTGGTGCAGTGTGTGTGTGTGTGGGTGTGGGTGGGTGTGTGTGTGTGTGTGTGTGTGTGTGTGTGTGTGAGCTAGCCTAGAAGTACCTCCCGGGAGAGAATCCACTTCATGTGAACAGGGTGGATTAGAGTCCAAGTAGAATGACTTTGACATTCATATGATGTCAGCATAATGGATGTGGTTAAGCAACTGCAATTTGCTGTATCAAATATATTGTAATTTTAGCAGTATAATCTTGATTCAATTGAAACAATAATTGATTATTGATTCATTGAAACAATAAGTTCAGAAATGGAAAAGTTACAAGTGTGATTTAAAAGAAACAAGTTAACATTAAATTTACACAAAACAACTATAATGTTTTTTGGAAATAGGAAGATAGATAATGAAATAAAGGTGTCAGTGGAAGGAACTATTTTAGAGAGAGTACAGCAGAGTAAATTTTTGGGGGTAATAATAGATGATAAATTAAACTGGAAGGAACACATTAAATATATTAAAACAAAAGTAGCTAGAAGTATAGCAGTTTTATCATGAGCGCGGGAAGTATTAGTGTTAAAATCTATCCAACAATTATACTTTTCTTTGATATTACCGTATTTGACTTATTGTGTAGAGGTGTGGGGGAACAATTACAAAACAAATATACAACCCTTAGTTATTCTTCAAAAACGAGCAGTTAGAATTGTGCACAAAGTGGGATTTAGGGAGCACACATATGATTTATTTTTACAGTCTAGATTACTAAAATTTGAGGACTTGGTGGAATACCAAACCATTCTTATTATGTTCAAAGCAAGAAATTATCAATTGCCTCCAAACATTCAAAACTTATTTAGTGAGCGAGAAGGGAATATAACCTTAGAGGAATGGCAAAATTTAGACACGCTAAAGTGCACACTACAAGGAAGAGCTTTTGTGTCTCAGTCTGTGGGGTCAGATTATGGAATGGGCTGAGTGAAGATTTAAGGCAATGTTCAAATATTAGGCAATTTAAAAAAAACTGTATAAATGTCATATTCTGTCCAGATATACCAAAAGAAAATCCTAATTAATGGTAGCAGTGGTTATATGTATACTTTTTTGTTGATAGAATGGTTCAGTGATGATGTACAGGAAAGATTATGGTGATTGTTGTGATAATAACATGAACAAGGAGAATAAGAATAACAAGAAAAATGAATATATAATAATAATAATAATAATAATAATAATAATAATAATAATAAGAAGAAGAAGAAGAAGAAGAAGAAGAAGAAGAAGAAGAAGAAGAAGAAGAAGAAGAAGAAGAAGAAGAAGAAGAAGAAGAAGAAGAAGAAGAAGAAGAAGAAGAAGAAGAAGAAGAAGAAGAAGAAGAAGAAGAAAAAGAAGAAAAAGAAGAAAAAGAAAAAGTAGTTAATACTAAGAAGTAAAGTAAAAGGAAGCTGGATGAAATTTTTGTTCAAAGTTTGAATCAGAAGAACGGGGTGGGATTAAATAAGTGTACACTTCTTCCCACATCCCTTTTGAGAATGTTCAATGTTTTTTGTGGAAGATAATTAATTTTATTTTATGGACTGTAATGACATGTACTACATGATTTATGAACATACTCAAATAAAATTCAAATTCAAATTCAAATTCATGTATCCTCTCAGAGTTGTATTTGGAGTGATTCATGCATGTTTTACCTTTACGCCAATGTCAGCTGTTATTGGGCAAGTCAACAGACTTGTTTCTTTTATTAAGTAGTTTTATATATTGTGATTTAAAGTGTCCAAATTATAACAAGATGATCCTCAGGTGTCACAGATTATAACTATAGAGTGGACACAAGGACAATATGTTTTATTTAATACTACTTGTTACTAGTTGAAGAAATAGTACCATTAGTAGTTGTGAGAAACAAGTGAAAGTACATTTACACATGGTTAGTAATACTCAGTAATCGTTATTTGTAACTAGTACCTTTACTAGTACAGTTGCATCTAAAGTCTACAACTCTTCAGCTACGGAGATGAGTATGGGAACAGCCTACATGTGTTCAGACTTGGTGAACAAATTCCCTTTTTTATGTTATATCTTTATAGCATTCCTTCTTAACCAGAGCTATAAGGAACTGTATTTGTGCCTATAGAGTTTAACGGCATACACCGCAGACAGAATGGAGGCTAATGTTTGTGGCGGATGTCGGACCTCCTCCTTGCCTGGCTCTCCTCCTCCTCGCCCGGCTCTCCTCCTCCTCGTCTGGTCTCCTGGCCGATTTCTTATGTTGTCTGATTTTTCCTGTTGTGTCTGATTTTTCCTGTTGTGTCTGATTTTTCTTGTTGTGTCTGATTCTTCCTGTTGTTTTGTTTTTTGTGTCTTGGCGGCACGGTGACTGAGTGCCATCACTCATGTCTCACAGCAAGAAGGTTGGTTCGATCCCCGGGTCACCAGGCCTTTCTGTGTGGAGTTTTTCATGTTTCTCCCCGTGTCTGGATGGGTTTCCTCCGGGTACTCCGGTTTCCCCCATCAACCAAAACATGAACGCCCTTCGAGACAACTGTTGTTGTGATTTTGGGCGTTACAAAAATAAATGAATTGAATTGAATTGAATTGGATGTCAGTATATAAAATGCATTACTTCCTACCGCGCTAAGCTGTTGTTGATTTGAGCAAATTTTGTTTAGATTTGTGTATATAGAGGAAGAACACGTTGGCATTTGTATTGATTAAGAATAATGACCCAAACACAAGCAAGAATGGTAACAATTTCAGTTGTGTAATTAGGCCAACATTGATTGACATATACTGTGTGTTTAGATTCACGTGTTGGCTCTTTTTCAGGTGGAGACTGCAGCCCTGAAAAGTTTTAGTCTCTTTGAAACAAAACTTCACACCCCTTGGAAATGAGCAGGCTGGTGAGATGGTGAGGTGTTTCTGCTGCCTGGTAACTAAACCACAAAATGACTTGATGAAGTGACATCGCTCCAGTGGGAAAAGAAGCCCAATGAGCATGCACTTAGTCATGAAAAAAATTGCCGCCAGAAATGAAAGCTGTGAAATAGATTTACTAGAGAAAGTATTCCCACTCACAACAAAACACTGTGAAACCTTAACCATTTTCCTAAACCTGACCTTAAAGGTGCACTCTAGCCTTGTTTCCACTGATTCGCTTTGGAGTGGATCGGTATGGGCCACAAGTGTCTCCACTGTATTAAGTGACTACACAAGAAACGAGGTGATTGTACAAGACACACTCATAACTGTAAAAAGCAGATATAAACATAAAATAATACTCTCTCACTAAATGCTGACTTGATCTTGTGATAAACCACCGTATTTCTAGTGATGGCAACTTTATATGTTGTGCTGACATGCTCCGCAGAACAAAGCACGAATGCAACAGCTATTTCCTGTTTATGGATGCATGACATTCACATATAAATATCGTATAAAGATATTATATTTCCAGGTCGTACAAAGTGCTGTGCAAAGGTGCAAAGGTGCAGAAGTGCAGATAAATGAATCAAATGCAGAAAAAGTGTTTATGTTACTCACAGTGCCGCTCACTAAATGCATTTTTGTGAATTGCTGAAATCGGCCTACTGATTAGGAGTATAATTCAAATAAGATTTAGATTTTATTTATTAAGAAAACATGAGTTACGTTTGGGTAATGTCGAAGCTGTGCTTGAAGCATGGAAACACAACTCAGCTGGAGGGAGAAGCACCAAACAGCATTGGCTAAACTGTTCCACAGCATCAAACATTCACATCCATATTAAACAAATCCATCTAGCATTTTTCAGTTGCAGGTGTTTTATTGCTCAAAATACATTGAAAAACATATACTCTTACTGTGAGTGGGCTCTGACATAGGAAACCTGCCTGTTTCCATGGAGACAGAAACATTTCATGCTTTACTGCAAAGCAACAACAGCATAACGAAGACAAGCAGGTAATGGACCTTTATCTTTAACCATAACGTTCATTTAAATTCCTAAACCTCATCACTTAAACTGACCAATCAAAGCAGAGCATCCTTTAACGCTCATAAATTTGGGTGTGGTCATTAAACCTAAAACATGTGTGTGTAGAATTCGTCACAGCTAGCATAAAGGAATATATTAAAGCTGACATATCAAGCTGCAAGGATGTGTCTCACTACTTTCTTTTCACTTTATGACGTCTAATGTAAAGCATGTGTCCATTTTGTCTCGATACGTAGGACATTAGCCAAGAGAAATTCTATCTAGCTCAGACCACACCACCATAACCCAGAATCGCATGCACAGGAGACAAGGGCATGTGTGATCTGTGACTAGAGACACAAATCTGGACACAATAATAGGTTTATGAGACCGTTTCTTCCCTGGGGCCATATTTTCACACTCACACCCAAAACTTAATACATCATAGTCACATTTCCTCCGCAATAAACCTACAATTTATTTTCTGTCTACCCAAGAAGAATGACGGCACAATATTACAGGGCAGGGAAACATACCAGATTTGTAGAAAAAGTGGTTTTGAAAGAAGAATGTGACACCCTTTTTTTAGTGCATTCTCAAATTCAAGATAAGGGCTGCAATCGGACTATGATAATTGTAATGGTTATCTGGACTATATACAGACTCTACAGCACATGCCAAAATACTTTTTATAACAGCAATATTATTAAATCAAAATGTCAAATTTGATCAATATAACACTTCCACAAATATTCTAGAAGCCTTCAGTCACCATACGTCAATGGTTATTTGGTTACAACGAACAGAAATATTGGTTTCATTAGTCAACAAAACCAAAAAATAGACTAGTCGACTCCTAAAATAATAGTTGCAGCCCTCCTTAAGATTGTGAGTTAGATACACCCCAAAATGCAAAATGATGTTCTTTTACTGACCCCTTGTGGCTAGAGTTGGCATCTTACAATCATGAATTTATGATTAGCAGCAATGCTAGTTTAAATGGGGTTCCAGTTCACGTACGAGTGTGTTTTCCTTTTTGTGTCCCAGGTAGTCATAATTGAAATATAACAGACTACCATAAAAAGAAACAAACCACCTGGTTGCGCTCATGAGACATCACAACTTTATAGAATACTTAGATTTTAGAAATGAGCTGGAGGACCGGTCTGAATTATACTTTGGAATTTGTTGTTTATTTGCCAGATTTCAGATTTGTTTACCTGGTTTATTGTTGATATCTCAACTATAAATATAATATAATATAATATAATATAATATAATATAATATAATATAATATAATATAATATAATATAATATAATATAATATAATATAATATAATATAATATAATATAATATAATATAATATAATATAATATAATATAATATAATATAATATAATATAATATATAATATATACTGGAGCTATCCACATGAAACAAAACTGACACAAAGATCAATAAAGCAGGTGTGTGGAGCCAATCCCTAACAAATATGAGCAGAATTATATGGATCTGTCTTCTATCTAAAATTATTAAATTCTAAATTGTGAGCATAATAAGCAACATACTCATATACCCTACTGTTTTTATGCAATGCCCACCCAGTAAATAAAACATGCCACTGAATTTCCATCATGGCATATAACATAGTGTTACTCACATGATCTCCAGGTTGAGGCCTCATCAAAGAGACTTGGTCATAGCCGCGACGGAACAGAGCCCAGATGGCATCCAGTTTACCCTGAACAAGAGGAAACAAATCACCATGAAACATAAAGCCAGAATTAGCATACTAACATCTGATCTCAACTTATTTCCTCTTTCTAAATATGTATGTATGTTGCTATTGACCATTTTAGGAGTACAAATATTATAACAATTTCCTGGTAAAATAAAGGTGATAAAAACAAGAAATATGACCAAAAGTGGTACTGTCTGATGACCTGCACTCTAGTATAAAACTGATACTGAAATACTATGATACTGTAATATTGTCAGCTCTACGTATTATAGATACATGTACGTATATGGTAGTGCAAACAATGTCTCTATTATATTTTTGCACGTGACTGTAGGGAATACAATTTTGTATTTGTCTTGTATATTTTCTGTACATTATTATATCATTATGTTATTTTTAATGATGAAAAAATACTGTTAAAATTATTAAAAACGTGACCTTTAATTAAAGGTGCACTGCATAACTTTCCTAATGGAGAGTACACCACCTGCTTATTTTCATGAAGATATGATTGGTTTACTGTCAGTGTTTGAGAGCATGGGATTAAACTTATTAATGGCAGCACGCATATGCACCATCAGGCTAACAGCACAGATCTGTTCAGAGGTGAGTCAGCTCACAGTAAGAATCCAGGTTTTATTAAAGGTACGCTATGTAACTTTTCTAGCCTTCTTGGAGACGTTTTTGTTTTGTCTGAAATGTTCTACAGTATGGCATTGAACTTGTATACCTTGCAATTCATTCCATTGTGTGTTTTAACTGCTTTAATTATACATTTATAAACTCCAGAGATCTTACCTGTAACCTCTTGACTCAGTGGATGAAAACAGATACGTTTAATACCATACTATGTAACAGTCCAGGTAAAGCAATAACATCCATGGAAACAAGCAGTGGGCAGACCCTCCACCAGCAAAGTTACATAATACTCCTTTAAAACACTCATAATGAATAAAAATGCTGTACTGTGGAACATTCCAGTTAAACCAACAATTCATTCACTATTATACCAATATCATGACACATAATGCATTCATCTTGTGCACAGTGACATATCCATGAACCTCTTCCTCTCACGTATACTTACTTAGTGTTAGCTTCACTGCCGTGCTAACTGTACTACACTGTCCTTCTCCTTCATACTGCACATACTGTTTCCATAGCAGTGAGTAGCCCTTCTGTAGGCTCTTGAATACGCCCTATGTTGTTACAAAGGGCTTCATTGTGTAATAAAACAACAAACAGGGCTGACGCCATATCTAATACCTTTAATTATGTTCCAGAATATCTTATAGGACTCTGTTGGATTCGGGGTTTATGCAACTAATTAGACTGCATAAATATGTCCACAGCCTTTAGTCTTCCCTGCTGACTTGTGAAATCGTTGCAGCGTCTTTACTAAACTTCCAACTGGGCTTTTCAGACTCCTTTGTGGGTTCACACGTCAAATTTTAAGAATATCAGGGCAGCAATGCAAGAATGTACAGCAGCAAAACCACTGATAACCGGTTCGACTGATATGATTTTTTTCATGGTTGATGCTGGTACTGGTTATTTGAGATCCAGAGCAACTTATAGCTGATGAGTGATGATTATCTTGGGGCGACTGTCTATACTTCACACAGCTATACATAATAACAATCGATGGGTCTACTAACGCCCTATACAGCTAAAATTGGCAGTATAAAGGAATACATTTTTGAAGCAACATATTACTGACAAAAAACTTCAAACAAGATAATTTGCTCCCTTTTATTCTAGACAGATAAAGGTATTACACTTGATTAGTCTTAAAATACAACAATACAACACCATCAATTATGTAGTGTTTGAGAATCAATAGCATGTCTACACAATCCCTGCAATATCATATTACATCCAATCAACCAAATACTGGCAATATTATAATTTGTTGCATGTTGAATGCATCCTAACTGAAACCCTTGACCCAAAATGGTGGCATGTCACATACATAGTGCTCATAGTGCTTACCCGGATAGGCGTGTACCACTTCCGGCTCTGCGGTGGCTTCTTGCTGTGAGGTTTCTTGGGTTTGGGCTCATAGGGTTCATACTCCTGCTCGGGCATCTTCACCACAGCGTTCTTAGGTTTCTCCAGCTTGGCCCCTTCCTCTGTGGAGCCCTTCCCTCCCCAGCGCACCTACAGACAGCCAAAACCACAAGATTATAGCCTCTTGTAGGATAATGGTCCATGGACGGTGTTGGGAAGTAACTGAATTCATGTACTGAAAATATTCATATTCTGCATACTAATTACATAATATAATACAACTTGGTGTAAAAGTATTCCAACTATTCAGAATACAGTACTCTGATTGGCCCATGTAACGGAATATGTTACAAAATATATTTTAATTTGGGTATTGAGAATTCTATAACTAAATGTTTTTCAAAGTATTCTTCTCCTCACTGTCCATGGATACTACATGGAGAGACAAGTTATTCTTCACCTCCATTCGCTTGATCCCGCCAATGCCTCTGCCGCCGTAATATGAGGCATCCACGGTTGGCCACTTTTTCTTGGGAAGGCCATCGTCATCGTCATCAGATTCCTGCAAAGGGATACAATGCATTAACATAAGCTACTTTAATAATTTATACTTATATTTAGGAAATATTTTGTTGTATGTACATTCAGAGTTGACACAGTGTAACTTATATTTTGTAGTTATTGTCCATTATAAAGTAAAGCAGCTAATCAGTAACTTACAGGCTCAGGAGGGGGTGGAAGAGGTGGCTCTTTGATCACCTGTAAAAGTCAAAACATGGCAATACAACAATTAGGGTACATGCAAACCACTCATTGCATTCAAGCTAACGCCAAAATGATATTCAATCAAGAGTAGTTATGCCTATATACTCCTATAACTATGAATTGTAGTTAACTGTATATATTGTATTACAAGTTTGCTCACACTTGTTAATATGTTTATATTTGATACAAAGAATAATTTAATGTCATACATAGGGTGTGTTCACAACCCGGAAATAAACCAGGACTAGAACAGGACCAAACCAAGTCCACAACAGGATTTAAACCAGGACCACACCAGAACAAAGGTCAATGTGGCTCTTTGTGGGCGGTACATGACATTTTTCATGAAATAAAGTTCAGTTTGTCCTGCATCAGTAATTTGCATAAACTTGAGTTTCATTCATTCATCCATCCATCCCGCTTATTAAGGGCTGGGTCGCAGGAGCAGCAGCCTAAGCAGGGACACCCAAACTTCCCCCACCCTTGACACTTCCTCCAGGTCCTCATGGGGGACCCCATGATGTTCCCAGGCCAGTCTCGAGACTTAGTCCCTCCATCGTGTCCTGGGTCTTCCCCAGGGTCTCCTTCCGGTAGGCGCCCAGGAGGCATCCAGGACAGATGTCCAAGCCACTTCAGCTGCTCCTCTCAACGTGGAGGAACAGCGTCTCTACTCAGAGCTCCTCACCCTATCTCTAAAGAAGCACTCAGCCACCCTACGGAGAAAAGTCATTTTGACTGCTTGTATCTCCAGTCTTGTTCTTTTGGTCACTACCCAAAGTTCATGACCATAGGTGAGGGTAGGAACGTAGTCAGAACGTCAGTTGAGAGGTTTGCTTTTTGACTCAGCTCCTTCTTTTCAACAACAGTCCGATACATTGACTGCATCACTGCAGATTGCCTGTCAATCTGACACTCCACCCTTTCCTCACTTGTGAACAAGACCCTGAGATACTTGAACTCCACTTGAGGCAGGGATGCTCCACTGACCTGGAGAGGTAAGTCAACTTTTTCGAGAGCCATGGCCTGGGATGAAAACTGATTTTCATCCCAAAAGCAGAAATAAGATCCTGTAGTCCCCAAACCTGATCCCCTCTGGCTCTTAACTGCACCTACCCCATACTCCTGAAGTACCCCCAAAAGAACATCAAGAGGGACACAGTTGAATGCTTTTTCCAGAACTGCCAAGCACATGTGGACTGGTTGGGCCAATTCCCATGAACACTCAAGCACCCGATGGAGGGTACAGAGCTGGTCCAGTGTTCCGCATTCAGGATGAAAACCAAACTGCTCCTCCTGAATCCAAGGTTAAACTATTGGTCAGATTCTCCTCTCCAGTACCCTGGAATAGGCCTTACCGGGCAGGCTAAGTAGTGTGATTCTCCTGTAATTGGGACATACCCTCCACTCCCCCCTGTTAAACAAGGGGGACCACCACCCCTGTCTATCAGTCTAGAGGTACTGTTCCTGACCACCACACAATGTTGCAAAGGTGTGTCAGCAAAGAGCCCCACAACATCCAGAGACTTAAGATACTCAGGGCGAAGTTCATCCATCCCTGGCGCCTTGCCACTGAGAAGCTTGCCTACCACCACAGTGACTTCAGCCTGGGTGATGGAGAAGTCCTCTGAGTTCCCAGTCTCCATTTCCTCCTCGGAATATGTGACGGTGGGACTGAGGAGATCCTTAAAGTATTCCTTCCACCGTTCAACAGCGTCCCCTGTTGAGGTCAGCAGCTCTCCACCCATACTGTAAACAACACTATTTTCCTCTCCTGAGGCAACAGAATTTGCCAGAATTCCATTGAAGCTGACAGATAGTCCTCCTCCATGATCCCCGAACTCCTCCCAATTCAGAGTTTTGCCTCTGCAAGCAAAAGAGCTGTGGAACACTTGGCCAGCTAGTACTCGTCAGCTGTCTCAGGAGTCCCACAACTCGCTTCTCCCCGTGGGTAACGCTAGAGAACTGGAGAGTTCAACCCCTCTCAAGGAGTTGGGTTCCAGAGCTCAAGCAGTGTGTGGAGGAGAGGCCAACTACATCTAGTTGGTAACACAAGCTCAGGCACCTTCTCCCCCAGAAAGGTGGCATTCCATGTCCCCAGAGCAAGCTTCTGTGTCTGGCTCATGCCTTTGTTGGGCCCAAGGGAGGAAGGCCCCACGTTGCGCCTTCAGGCTGTATCCAGCTAGGCCAAGTGGGGGAAGGCCCAGCCACCAGGTGCAAACCGTCAAGAGCCCACCCTGGGTGGGGCCCTAGTGACACCAATCCAGGCAACATATCTGTCTTTGATGTAATGCTCATCATAAATGGCTTTTGAAACGCTCTTAGTCTGATCCATCACCTAGGAGCTGTTGGCCATGAGCGAGCCTACCAGGGCATGAAGTCCCTAACAGCATAGCCCCAATGTTACAGATATACAGCTTCAATTTAACCCCCCCAAAAAAACTAAAAACTGATAGGCTGCATGATATATCATAATTCTTCACTGCACAAACATAAAATGCCACTAACTTGGCTTTGCGCATGCATATAAAGCTCAACTAGTTTTGCAGCACTTTGGAAATACATGATATTCAAAAGCATGTTGGTCATTTTTCATCCTCAAGTTCTTATTGGCCTTGGATGTGGGTTGAGTAATGGTAACATGAATGGCTTTGTAAAGAGATCCTTACCACAGTGCAGCACAGGGGCCAGAACCACCACATGAAGAGCAGAGCCAGTAACAGGAACAGCACCAGGAGAGTGATCAGCAGGATGGTCCCGTCAAACTACACATATACGGTATACAGGTTAGAATGAGGACACCAAAACATATGTGATTCTGCACTGATTTAACAAATAGGTTTTTTCGAGATGACATTGGCTTATCTTTGATCTCAATAAGTCTAACATGGTTCCTATTACTGACCGCAGAGGAGGATCACATGTGGTTTCTTTCTATCTCGTGGCGTATCTATTTGAATGCAAAAGTGGGGATTGTGTTAAACAAGACATATGCTTTTGTCTAATTATAATCTATGACACATGTGGATCATTATATTTTGGCTGCTGACTTCCTGTTGAAAACAGTGCCTCAGATTTCCACCTGCCCCTTTACAGTGCATCGCCGCAAACGTCATCACAACAAATTGCTTATCTTAGGACTATGCTGATGGCCCTGTCTATGGAAAGCTGGATTCTTTTTCATTTGACCCAAAAATGGCTTTTCAATGCTGCTGAATCCTATCCTGCCTTAACACAAAAAAGAATAAATAAATTAAAAATAAGAATGTATATACAAAGCAGTGGCTGTGGACAGGACAATAAATATTACTACTCAAACATATTTGAATTACTAAACACTAAATACAACTCAAGGAGCTCAAGGAGCTGACTGAGTAAATGAGAAGGGGAAACAAGTATAACATGGTTAAAGCTCTTAAAGTCAATTTGCATAGTATGTCTCCTTTAGAAATGACCTAATCAGTGTAATTCTTACTTTGGAAGTATAATGTTTGGTTCTTAAGAATATTTCAGATTGTTAAGTTAGTTTTCAGCATTTATGTGTCTATTACGAAATGATCTCCAAAAATACCCCCAATGACTCCTTGATCATGTTACAAATGGGCTCTATTCAGCCTTATTTATCCTGTAAATCACAGAGTGGCCTCAGGACAAGCGTTAGCAATAGGCTTCTTCTGCACAAAGCTGAAAAGCATCAACATGTGGACTGTACATTCAACCACAACAACGCAGGGCAAACTGTCTCATTCAGCAACAGACTGTCCAAAACTCCCAACACATGGTACTCCTGCTGTTGTCTTCAGTTTTTACTATCATCAGAAAATAATGATGTATATATCCTTAAAGATCCACAAGAACCTGCTTAATTCCTCTTGGAAACAGCAAGTAGGCCATTATGACACCGCACATATCAGGCTACACCAATGTAATATCAGCGAAGTCTTGTGCCTGCCTAAAGCTGCTTGTGATTGGTCACGCGTACAGTTGATGTCTTTTTTTAGCCAATCACTGTCTCTATTTTCCCTGTCTCGCACTTGTTTACTTCTGAAAACAGAGAAAAAAACCTAGCAGTTCATCTGAACAGTGCCTGAACAATCATCGCAGCATTGACTTGGAGGAGATGAGAAGCACATGACTAAAATCTAGTTAAGTTAAATCAAAGAAAACAGTTACCGGAACACACCCCAACAGTTGTCAGATCCTGTTCCAGTTTGTTCTGGCTCAAATTAAGCCCTCTAGCTACCTACTTTTACACTATCAAATGACTATAACACTGCTGGTAGGTCCATGCATAAGTATCCATACTGTATGGCTTAGCAGAAACCGAGGAGCAGCTAATTGCCAAAAGTGTATCTAATTGAGCTCTATATTTGAGCCCACACCACAGCTGTTTGGATTTACAGTTTTGTCATGGCGATGATGTCACTGGGGCTGAGAAAATGCAGCTTCAAAGTGGTCATTTCTGTTGGGGAGACTGGAAATGTGCCATGGCTCTGTTCCATATGCTCCAACATGACTGCTTTATTTTACCAAATCATTTTAAATGCTCTTAAATTGCAATCTGTTTAATCTTGGTTTGAGGGAACTAAGCTTGGTCTGGCCCCATGCTGCGGCTGGCATTCTGATTTATAGTATAGTAGCTTTACGTTAGTGCTAAAGCTAACTCATTGCCCTACGCTTGGTCAAGAACCTGTTGCTCATGTGAAGAGGTTGGGGGACATTTTGGATTGGACTACTTGCATAAAACCGCTGTGGTAAGCACACAGCAAAATTACGTCTAGTTCTTCTAAAAATTAAATGGGATTGAGAAGAATAAAACTGTAACTGAATACAAGTATTTGCATCTAAAAGTATTTGGCAAGCACTGACTTTGAAAAAAACCTTAGCACCTATTGCTAAAAATATACCTTATATTTAACTAAAACATGTATCACCTGGATCCACTATTCAGTTTTTTGATCCAAGAACTCAAGAACTCCCCCAGAAAGGCATGCAAGTAATTCCAATACAAAAAATGTATTTTTAGCATTAGAGGGCCTCATTTCTAGTGGCTTAACGCCCCAGTATGCAACTTCTAGCCAAGAAACAGACTAAAATAAAAAAAACTGTTTTTGTTTTTAGTTTGTTGTTTGTTTTTATTGCATAGAAAAAAGTAAAAAATAAACACGCCCTCTTACTCTGAGCAGGCTTGCATCTCCAGAAACCTGACTGTTATTTGGCCTGCTCGTAACATCTTTGTCTATGTATCTATTTAGAGTGAAATAGTTAGCCTCATTCCATACATGTTTTGACCTTGTCCAGTATTCCAAAAAGTACTTACACATTCTGTTGTGTTGATGTGCACGTTGCTGCTGATGAAGGACAGGCCATCATTCATGCTCACCTGCAGATAGATCACTCTGAGAAAACACAAAAAAACAAAACTTACATCTGTTCAATATCCAATGACATCATGGTCTTATATGGTAATTAGCTTGAAGAACTTTCCGGTAGACACTTAGTAAAACTGGATGAAGTCATTGTGAAGGATAAATAACTTTGCAGAACCAGAGAGCCATGACTTGGTTCATTAGCAGTGAAATGTAATGTGAACCAACAGGAAACCACCAGAGATCACCAGGGATTTGGTCTTGTAAGAGGATACACGGATGTTAAGGAGAAATTAAGTAACTGCTAATTATTACTGTAAAAGACGTAACCATTTTTATTTGAATGATTGGCTAATGCAGCATGCTGCAGATGTTAACTGGGATCTAAATAAACAATACAACCTCCCAACTTAGTATTCATTCATTACCAACCGATATTTTATTAGATTCAGCTATTGTGAAGCCCAAAATTCCCTCATGAATCTTAAAACTGTCTTTGACTGCGAATAAAAACTAAGTATATGATTTTTTCTAAAAATCATTTAAGTAAAGTGCAAGCTACAAATCATTTTACGCTAAATGGTAAATCCATTGAAAGAGTCAACAGTAAATATCTTGGATTTTGGTTTGATGAAAACTTATCATTTAAAACATAGATCTTAGAATTACGTAATTCATAATTTTATTACAGAAACAAATATTGTATTACAGAATATTACAAAAAAGGAATAGTGCAACCAACCTTCCTCTTTGTACTCTATTATGTGGATGTGGTGTACACTTCTGTACTGGATTATGTGGATGCGGTGAACATGCAGACTTCTGTACTGGATTATGGGGATGTGGTACATGCAGAATTCAGTCTCTACTTTGAAACCGTTGGGTCCACTCTTTCACTCAGCCCTTTGTTTCATTACAGGTGATGGATTTGAAACCCATCACTGTGTTCTCTATAAAAAGTGGGTTGTCCATCACTGTCTGCTAGAAGAGAACAGCACTGTATGAAATGTATCTATAAGAAACTACTTCAAAAACTGCCAAAATACATCATCTGCTTGATAGTCATTGCAACCGAAACATTTAATACTAGATCACATGAGGATAAGGACTAGCCACTCCACAACTGAGATGGGAAAGAGGGCTTTTACCTATTTTACTTCATAAAAATGGAATACACTCCAAGAAAAGTAAAACTGAACACGTTGATGACACAGTTGCAATTTAATAATCTAGCAACAAGCTTTCATACATACACCCATCCAGGTATTTTCTTCCACTTTATCTGGTTCCGGGTCGCGGAGGCAGCAGTTTCAGGCCCTATCTCTAAGGGAGCGCCCAACCACCCTGCAGAGGAAACTCATTTCGACTGCTTGTATCCGAAATCTTGAGAGCCCTCATTGTATAAATAAAGACAAATAAATCCAATAAATAATAAATAATAAACTTCACGAATCAGAAAAAAACCCAAACAAACTAAGAACTGTTGTTTTCATTACAGGTGCACTGTGTAACTTTTCAAGGAGTTATTATTTTCCAGGAATGTTCCACAATATGGCATTCAACTTAACTATCTTGATGCAATGTTTTTATAGCTAAAAACACCCTTTGAAAAACTTGCATTCTTGCTGTGAAAAGGGTCACCACAGATCTGACCAGAATTTTGGCCTGGTGACATAATCTGGTCATGTCCACAAATAGAGATACTTTAATGCTATATTGTGGAGTATTCCAGGCACAGCATTAACATCTCCCAGGAGACAGGCAAGTAGGTGGATAGTGGACATAGGTGGACATAGTGCATCATTAACTTTATAATAAATGCTAGAAAAAATAATGGCTGTTGTAACTGGCTGGACAAAAGTTGTGTCTGCCAATAGTTTTAGTTGTGGTTGCCAAAGTGAATCAGCCAGATGCCCTTCCACCGTATTGCGACCAGACAATATGGTCTTGGGTGAAATTTGAACCAGCAACTATCTGATTAGAGGCTGAAGGCTCAACCATCCATTCTTCAAGATAAAACTAAAATGAGCTAAAATACATCTGAAGTGAATTTGAGGTGATGTCCATTTATAAATTTAATTTTGACAAATTTTGGCATGTCTTCTGCCCTTTGGTGTTTTTTTAAATATCAGACATAAAAATACATTCTTCTGCTTAAGAGATTAAACATGCAGAACATCTATATCTGTATCTGTATGTTCTTGAAAAACATTGGTTCAGAAATGTAAAGAATCCGTTTGACCTTCTAAGACCAGTTTAAAAGTATTTGGGGTAAAGCAGGACTTATTGGGTAAAAGTCCAGGTGAGTGTGAGTGCACAGACAGATGGAAAACAGATGTCCAGCTGATGTGCCTGCTCTGACTGACAGGACAAGAGAGGAGGAAGAGGAACAAAGTTGGGTTAGTGGGTGAAGTTTAAGACTGAAAACAAACAGCTAGAGGTCGAGGGCCAAATGGAGGAGTTAAAAATAGAGTTAAATAGATTGATAATATGACACGAATGAATGCTTAAAGGGCGTATATTATGCTATTTTCTGATCTATGTTATAATGTTGTTTCCTCACTGAAAACACTGAGTTGTGTTTTATTTCATTCACACATGATTAACAAATAAATCCCTTCAGAGTTCTTCTCTCAAACTGAAAACACTCTGTTCCACCTTGTGATGTCACGTGGTAATACAGCAAGTGTTTTTAAAAATCCATACACCGTCACTAGAATCATTTCCATGATTTCAGCCCTGGAATTGCCCGTCCTTACTGAAGACAAGATAAAAGGTAACCATTAACATGAAAACTACCACTACATGACCTCACAAGGTGGAGCAGTGCATTTTGAGCCTTGGAGATGTAGCCATGTATTAATAATAAAAGATTCCTCAAACAAAATTCTAAGTATGATTTTTAATGAAGTAACGACATTATAACATGGCTTAGAGTGCACAAAAGTCACGAGAATCCATCTTGACACCCAATAATAATACACCCAATTATCCTTACAGCGGGTAAGGATAATTGGGTGGGCCGACCAGTCACAGAGCAGCATTGAGGTTTGTGCGGAAGCTAAAGGAAACCAAAACAAACCAAAAGACGGCAAAGCCAACAGACATACTTCAGCCTGTTGTAGCGTTACTGCAGACTATTTTGTTTGTGAAAAATATGCAGAAGGTAAATGCTGTATACATTTGTGGACAGCCTTTCTCTGAGCTGGATGTAACAAAAGTTAGATTTTTGTGACACTCAAATAAACGTCATGACATTCCGCGGGAGCAGTTCCAGATTGATTTTGTGTAGAACTCAATTCCGATGATACACATCAATCTGGTGTGAGCCAGGTTACCCTTAAAGTGCATATGACAGATTTTCATTTTGTAATAATTACTTGGTTTGGGATAGTACTTGTGGTAAATAGTCCTGGTCCTGTGGTAAATAGTTAGTCAAGTCAAGTGTAAGGAGAATAGGAAAAAATACTGAAATAGGCCCATGAACTGAAAAACTAAAACAAGAATTACATGTATTATACAGCATCTGTTTGTACAGATCTAATCTACAGGGTTAACAGTTTTTATGTAGAATAAGACAGGATATTTTACTGCTTGTGGAGGAAATGATGGTACTTAAAAAAATCACAGCCATTGCAACTTGCTTTTGATTAATCTTGCAGCCCTACAGCACAGTCATAGCCCTGTCCTTCCTTTGTAGACAAACTAAACATAAACCAAACATTACTAAACTTTATTCAACATCCATTAGTGAGTTACACTGTGTCTATATAAGCCTTCCTTTAAATAAGAAGCTAACTTTTCACATTTTTTTTTCAACCCCGTGGAGCACATGTGGCTGGCTGCACAGTTGAAAGCACAGACTTACTGCTACAAGTCTTTGATCATTCAGAGTGGACAAGCCCAGAGCCTAACACTGACAGCGGGGAGGGAGAGTGGGCGAGTGCGCCACACAGGCAAATAAAAGGCAAAACAGACCAGGAAAGAGGTGGGGAGAGGGGCTGGGGGTCTGGAAAACAAGCAGAGGTGCAACAGAGCCACCGTGGCACCATAGATAGGGCAAAGATGGGGGATGATAAGATAAGAAAGACTTAAATATCTGATGCAAAAATGGTGGAAAAGTAGTTGTAATACATAGCTCAAGATAATTAGGCAACTATATCAACTTATGTTTAATAAATGATAGATGTGAAGACCTTTTTCTTTGCAGTGGTTTAGAAATAATTATTATTTATTTGTACTACATTAAAAGCAGAACTACTTTATTTTAAACGGTTTGCAGGGGACCAATGTATTCATCACTTACTCTTATAGATTATCCAACAATGAAACACTTTATAATTAGATGCAGCCATTACACAAGAAAAATTTGTTTACCGTAATTCTTTATAGTTAAAGCTGCCTGAAGCTGCTTATAAGGCGTTTGTAATGCTGGTACACTGTTAGCAGGCTAGTTGTTGTTGGCATTACCATGACGGCAAAACTCCGCTCTGGTCTCTGTTGTGAAAAGTGCTCATGAACTCATTGTGGTGAATGATAAGAATACTCCAAATGTGTTAGGAAGTGACGAATAACTATTAAAAATGAACTTTTAAGACAGTAAAAATCAAATGTTTGTACTTTTTGTTCATTTTTTTTATGGTTAATTTATTGAATTATTAGTTTCAATATTGTTTATTGTGAGCAATATTTCGCACCTCAACAGTTGCCCTTGTGATATAGTAATTGCAGTAGTAGTAGTAAGATATAGAGTAATGAGTTTAAATAACAGGACAAAATGTACTCTGAATTTGATGACCAATCTCTCAGGTAATCAAAATTTACAGTTTGAATCATTAGCCTGAGTAGAAAATATTCCCTATGAAAGATGGAATGGAGATGACAGCCAGAGAAAATATCTTGTGGGTTTATAGGTTTAATGGCTGATTTAACTGAAGGAATTTTGATCATGGACACTATCACCAAAACAAACAGCTTTAAAGATGAAAAATGTGTGCTGTCAGGTCATTTTATAGACAGGGATTCATCCTAACTTATTTTTCCTTCTTATCTCACAAAATCTGATCTTCTGTTATAGGTTATTTGGTTTTCTAAGGTCAAGGTTATATCATCTAGCACAAGTATACAAATCCTGATTTAATGTAATGTAATGTAATCTTACCTTCTGTTGTTACTACATTACAGATGGTGTTTATTTAAGACTGATTCCACTCACAGACAAATGTGAATTCTAGTTTTGGTCCATTTTGATTTTATTATCTACTGACAGAGAAAGCATTAATGTGAATGTTTTTATTTTTTATTTTATTTTACTTATTAATACAATAGTTAAAGCCCCAGTATGTAAATTTTAGCCAAAAACACTCAAATAAAGCATGTTTGTTCATTTTGGTCATTTTTATTGCACTGAAAAACTTTGAAAAACATGTATCCTTACTCAAAACATACCTGTATCTCCACAAAACTGACTCTTATTGGGCCTGGGGAGGGGAAGGGGGGTATCTATCTCCATGGATAATGTTTCGGAGTATGGCTTTAGCTTTCTATTTTCTTAGAATCATGCAGGTGATGTGCCTCCTCTAGAAAGTTACATACTAGAAAAATCTAAGAAATTAAGGCAAATGTTGAATGTTGAACAGAAAAATATTACAATTGTTTGTCAACTAAAACTGATATGTACTGAAATGTATCTTCCATATTCTGAAAAACCTCACTTGTGTCTGCACATCATAGTCCCTGTAACAAACTTTGATCCATGAGTGAGGAACTATCTCCACTTATGTCACAGGCTTTCATAGGGTTCTCATGCACATTTATTTATTTATTTTTTTACCACATACATCAGTATTTATATCATAGCAAAATACTTGAAGAAAAATCTGGTACAGGGCCTGTATTCAGTCATTGTTACTCAGGCAAAAACAATGCATAATTTAACATGTAAATCCTTATGTTGCGTGTATATTGGCACTGCTACACAACCCGCTATATTCTGCTAAGCTTCGGTGGAATAAAGACCATAGGAATGTGGCCTCCGATAGGGATCATAAAAGCTGCTAATGTATGGCAGGCTTCTTAAAAGGGCTCAACCACACGTGAGCTAACAGTACATGTGCTTCTATGGGCAAAAACGTGAGTAAGAATACATGTGGAGACTAACGCTGAATTATAAGCGTTTTTCTGAGTGGAAAGAGGATCAACAAGAGGGGAAAAAAGTGGGAAAAATAGTCTACTTACTTTCCAACTTCGTCGATGACAGGAGCCGGGCACAGTAAGAAGGTGTCCTCTACGCTGGCTGGTTTCTCATCTAGAGAGCAAATATTGAAGAAAAGCTCAGTTCTAAGTAACACTGTGCATGACTAGTGCTGTCACTCTACCAAAAACAATGTTAAATCTTGCTTTCCTAACTGCTGCTCTGTAAGCTCTTTAAACTTGGACTCAAATATCATAAATCAAAGTGGCAAAATCTGTCAATGAATCTTTGTTGTAATCAAACCATAGGATTAACATTATTGCCTGTCCAGTCAAAACCACATAGAATCATACTTTAAAAAGAAACATGTGTCTGGAACCGTATTTGTGTCTCATATTTCTGATGGGCACTGACAGCTGCATTAACCAATCAAAGAAACACATGGTCCATTTGTGTCAAAACAAATATGTGAGATTAGATTGGAGCATCCCAAGTGAGGATGGTTACTTGTCCCGCTCCTGATCTGAAACTCTTTTGTATTTGAACAGAAATTAACAAAAAAGAAGCATGGCTCAAGTACTTAAAGAGTGAGAGAAAATGAAGGAAGGTGAACTTCAATAGTTTCCATTTTTAAATCTCTATTGGTTTGTATTTTGTATTTGTAGAATTTATTATCCCCATAGGAAAATTCTAACAGCAACCCATTGACCCAGACACAGGGAGAACATGCAACCTCCTCACAGAAAAACCCCAGCCATGTGACACAATCATCAAATCATGTAACTGAAGTGCTGTGATGACATACCTCTTCTATTTTGTTGCTATTTGCATGTTTATCATCCATAAACAGGCACCACACATAATAACAATTCACCTAACTGATGTGTAACCATATATAATATTTTACATAAGAGAGTTCTGGATGTCTAAGAGTACTCACTGATTGTAACTGTGTCGTTGACTTTGAAGCTGCACAGCACCTGGTCGATGTTCCTGGCGTGGAGAAAGCCATTCCCCCTCACCACCACTTGAAAGGACTCTAAACACAAAACAGGGTACACACAGAGATGAATTTATATTAACCATAGCATTTGGAAACATTTTGTGGTTGGATGAAAATTTTGCAAATATAGAAAAGAAGAAGAGAAAAAAAAGAAAATAATTAAGAGGTGAATTCCTGTTCTTGTTGTTTTTGCAAAGTTCTTCTGAACACACTAACCTTATCCTTTTCATATCCATGTATTTCAGAGAGACAAAAAAAAAGTATAGTTGCCTTCACAGTTAACAATTACAAAAAATATATATATATATATATTTTGAATTGTGAAATTTCCTCAAAATATTGTCAATAAACAACTTGAAACTCATTAATCATTATAATCTAATTCTTTGGTGTAGGTCAATTATGCATTGGCTGGGATCCAGAATACACACTTCTTCAGTACTTTACAAAGATGTGAGTCTGGCCACCAGTAAATCTCCACACGTTCAAATGGGCATGACTGACCTTTGGATTAGCCAATCAGGGACACGTGTGGTCTGCTCGTATCAATCAAATAAGGCTGCTCATGAGGGAAAAAGAAAGGAAAAAAATCACAGGGGACTGAAAGAGATTGGAGATTTCTGTAGAATCAATGAGCACTAAACTCTGTTAATCTGAGCTGAGAGAAATGTCATTTGGTTCTAAATGATGGGTGACCAACACTAAAAACACCATTCTGGATTTGCCAGGCAAAAATATACATTAGGAACACAGATTATGGTAGATGTTCATGATACTGTGTGATTAGTACAATATTATACAATATATGAACAAACCAAAGATAATACTTTCTGAAGCACGTCCAGAGATAAAGGGGAAAAAAAAGTCTACAACAAAATTTAAAAAATGCAAAACCAACTTGCCCAAAGACTGCTGGTGTATTGTGTTTGCATGTGGCTCTTTTATAGCCTGTCAAATTTTCATAAAACATAACATTATGCTTCATTGGTTTGCAGAAATTCTATTGTACACAAATTACTTTTTAACAACAGGCCCACAGATGTTCATTCAAAGCTTTCTTGTTTAGCCAACATTATTGAATCAACTTTTAATACAGTCATGTAGCTTTCAGTAATTACAATCATTATTTTGGCAGAGAAGAATTGCATTAGATCTGCAGCCAATCCCACCCCTAGCCTACTCTGATGGTCACTTAGTTTAACAGCTGTCTTTAAAGGCCCTATATCCTATTTTTTCTCACACATTTGAGCAAAATTTATCATGTGTCGCAGATACATTGCTCTTGAGGTCAAAATATATTAGATAATCAGGAAGTGCATATTTGCTGCCGTCTTTAAAATAATTCCCACTGCACTCTCCGTCCCTGCAGATTTCCTATGAGTGACCCGTGTGCCCATGTACGGAGGTCTTCCCGAGCTGGAATTGCCATTACTGTAGTGTGGAGTGAGAGATGGGGTCCAGTAATGAAATTAACACAGTTCGACGCTTAGGGGAGGCCACCATCGCTCAGAATGACTCACAAGGGACCAGTTGAAGTGTGGTCTCTTGAGCTGCTTACCTCCTGCACACACGCTGGAAGGCTCGGCGGCCAAAATCTCTATGCAGGATTTCTTAATGATCTGAAAACACACAAAAAATTAGGAATTATAACAAAGGCAAACCAACTGAAAAGCGCACTATGTAACTTTTCTGGTGAAGGGTTGGCCATCTATTTGTTTCGTGTCAGTTTTTATTTATTTATTTTTTAAACCCTATAGTATAGTATAGTATAGTATAGTATAGTATAGTATAGTATAGTATAGTATAGTATAGTATAGTATAGTATACTAGTCTATGTGGTCTTATACTTGCACAAGGTCATTCTAAGGCTATTCAGAAAAGATTAATGTGACTTTTTTAGTATTTTTTTGTAAAATTTATATCTGCTCAAGTTAGTATCTAGTTTTAGTATCTGCTTTTCAACACTACAAAGTATTTTGATCAATATAAAGACCTCCAATTGACTAACATTCCAACCAAAGCAATAGAATCTCCATGGAGACAAGCAGGTAACAGATTCACCCAATTAGAAAAGTTACATAATGCAACTTTTCATAAATGAGGTTGTGTAATGTTCTCCAACTAGTTTAAAACAGCTTACAATTACAATTTAACCTTGAATACCACTAGCTGCCAGCACCAGAATACCAGGCTCAGTATACGTGGCGCCATACCTTACTTGAAAGCTTAGAACCTCCTCTATAAGTAAAAAAAAAAGTTATAAAATGATTTAATAAACCTACCAAACAAAAATAAGTGTGTGGTTCTTTATAGTACAGTATAAAAGGAACAATAGGATCAGTCTGCCAAGTTTTTACTGCCTAGACTTTTCAGACCACTCTTTGTGAACCCTTGGGTGCTTATGTGACATAATCCTGGTAGATCAGCAGTTTCCGAACTACTCAGCTCATCTGGCAACCATCAACATGCCACGTACAAGAGTCACTTACATCACCTTTATTCAACTTTCTAATGCCCGATTTAAAGGGGCGCTATACCTGATTTTCTGTATCTACTTATAAAATGTTTATATCCTCCGTGAACCAGGAAGTGCAATACTGGCTTGCTAGTTGTTGTTAACATTACTGTGATGGCAAAACTCTACTCTGGCCTCAGAAAAAGCACTTATAAACTCACTGCGGTGAATAAATAAGCTGCTACAAATGCGTTAAGAAAAGTAATAAATAGCTTTGGACCGCTGCAGTTTAAAATGTGCAAGTGCTGTCTTCACATATTTAAAGGTACAGTACGTCACATGTCACCTTTATAATTCCATGTGTGTAATCCCTCAGTTGTCCAGGTTTGATCCATTGCAAAAGAAAAATAATAAATAATAAAATCTGTCAAATGGACAAAACGTTGTAGGAGTGAAGATGTTTCGCTGCTCATCCAAGCCAAAGGAACAACATTTCTATGGAAACAAGCAGTTCAAGGTGCTCCGCCATGCAGAATAAGAGTCGGGTTTGTGGAGATGCAAACGCACTCACTGTAAAGATGTAGACTTTTCTTGTTTTTAAGTGCAATAAAAGTAGCCAAAATGTAAAAGAAAGTTTTTATTTTTGTCACTTTTTTTGCTAAAAAGTTACACACTGTGGCTTTAAGTGGAAACTGGGAACAGCACCTTTTATATAGCCATAAGTACACCCATTTATTTTGATTAGGCTTGATTATTTTGGCCATGAGTATGGTAGTATGTCCTTGATGTACACATGAGGGAAGAAATTTACCTTCTTTCACCTTTGTTGGAAGGGAAACCTGACTGGGCTGCTTGAACTGTACCGCCTCAATATGTTAGTGTTTAAACGTTCAATACACACAAAGACCTACAGTGCTGGCAGCTTAGGCTAACACAGCATGATTTAACTTTAAGCTCCAAAACATACCTGACTACCGTATATAGGTTTGTGTTTTTTAAATCTAAAATTGCAGAGAAAATGATTATTTACTGTAGATGAAGATGTGAGTAACTTGTGTGTTGAAAAGTCTATGTACCGAATCAATGACTCCTCGGAGAGCGTGGAAGCCGCCCAAGACAGGAAACACATGCTCGATGGTGTCTGCAATGGTGGCCAGCTATGGGGAAAACAAAAACAAAAATAAGTTATAAACAATTCACCATTATTCACATTGGTAAATTGCTATGGTTGGGAAATATATTGGTGCTAATATCAATATTGAGGTATCAGTAATGGAAAAAATATAATATATATAGTGGGAAAAATTTGAGTTTTTCACAGTTTTTCTCAGAATTTGCATTCCTTTTTGAACAAAATAGTAAATTAGAATGGAAAAAGAAGCTTGATGAAGTTACAGAAATGGCTCTACGGTTATACAATCAGCCTTAAAAGTACAACAATTCATATTATATACTGTATAAATACATGTTGTTATGTTTTGCAAATGTAAAAAGTGAATTTATGAACATTACTACAACCTTACTTCAATTTGCAGGTCTTACCATAAAACTTTAAATAGGCCTATTATGCAAAAATCTACTTTTTAGAGCTTTTAAAAATGTTATAGTTGTATCCCCTTCTCATTTCCACTCTCAAAGTTGTATTTGTTTCAGTAATCTTTATACTCCTATATTCAAGATGTCATTGCTTCAATCAAGCCCCGTTTCCACAGGTGTGCACCCGCTACTCTGTACTCACTTCGTTCTTCAATTCTATTTTCTTAAGTGGAGATGTGAAAGATTCGGCAGCATCATGTAGTTATTTTGGTAATGAAAAAAAATAACACTATTCGCTAGTGTGATGTGTCTGTCTCTTTCTATTGTTGCTATGAGTCAGTTTGACAAACATGGACAAGTTTTCAAAAGTTTGCGCCTGTGACACAGTTTGCATCCATTAGTGAATGTGTATGAAAGATAGAGTATTTGTATATCTGAAATTGAGTGATTGCGTGTGTGAATAAATTGGTATGGTTGTGTATCTGTGTGAGCTGACTGTTTTTAGAAATGGCGTATTTGAAGGGCGAGATGTGTTGTATTAGATGTATGTGCCATATGTTTACAGGTCTTTCATCCACCTACACCAAACTGTTACTTTTACTTAACATCAAGCTGTCCAGGGGCTACAGGTGGAAATTAATATTTTTACTATAACCTGGCACCATACATCTTTCCTGTTTTTTTGTTTTTCCTGTCAGTGTATTGTTGTGCACTGTCCCTGTCTAAATAAAAGCATACCACACCATACCATGTGCAGTGTGATGTGCGGGTCAGTGGATTTGTTTCTTTTATTAAGTCATTTTAGATCAATATTACGATTTAAAATGTCAAAATCATAACATAATGATCCATGAGTGTCATAGATTATAACAGACACAGCCTTAAAATATTAATATTGACAGCAAATATTCGTTATCGGCCACAGCAGGACAGGACAACTATAGAATATCAGTATGAGATGAGGCAAAAATAATGGACATATGGATACTAATAAGGAATGTTCAAACAGGAAATGAGTCATGCCATTCACAGTGCTCTAAGTCACATAATGGCTGCATTTATAATCAATGAAAATAGGACAGAAGTTACAGTTTAGAAGCTGTATTCGATTACAGCCAGTGATGAGTTCTCATGAGACTCGTCTTTCACCATGTAAGACACGGGAACTCCAATCATCAGGTCGCCTAATTATTTACTATTATGAATGTTGCAGATGTTGCTCTGGCAGAGAGAGGGGCAGCTATAGAGTGAGAATGAATAAAGCTGTTTTTGTGGGGGTCTTGGGCTATAGAAGTCCAGTGAACAGACGTCATTCAGCAGTGTGAGAAAGCCTATTGTACAGACATGCCAGGGAAATCTAGGAGTGCTGCAAAGTTCCTATTCATGAAATTGTACTATTAATGGTAACTTCATGTCTGGATGTAATCTCATGCTTATGTTATTATTTTCCACCTACTGTTAAGAACTTTGGCCCAGCCTTTATACTTTTTAATAGTGCTATACAAAGTTAACTTGGCTTATTTTGCACAGTGACTAATATAAAGCCAAGATTTTTTACGCCAAACTTTAACTAAACTGAGATTACAGGTCAAACATATGATTGTTGCTTTAATGCTACCAAACTACAATAACTGTCTTCTTTCATTTGCTGTATGTATGTATCTTGTATGATTTTGTAAGCTAAGCAGAGTTGGACATAGTGCTTCGTGCATGGATAGGAGACTGATCGGAATACCAGGGGCCATCATGGAGCGGCATTGGCTCTAATGCAACTGTTGTGTCATTAGGCAAGACACTTTGCACACCTTGCCTTGCATAAATGAGGCATGTGCATGAGTTATTGGTGGTGGTGCGAGATGCCAACTGTGCAGATTCAGTCTTTTTTCAGTCAGTCTACCTCTCGGCAACTCTGGAGTGAATGACTAATGTGACTTTGAGAGTCCAAAAATCAAATGTATTTTTATGCTTATTCAGTTGTGTCCAGATACAGTTACCTAAGACTAACCAAAAGAGCTCTATGTCCATCTGGTTGTAGCTTCTCAGTTCATGTAGAAACCTTACCTGCGTTTCATTGAAGTCTTTCACCCCCACACAGTACACAATGGCTCCAAGAGACCTGGCTCTCTCGGCCTGTTGGAAGAGAAGGGAAGTCATAAATCAAGCACATCCATGGGGCAAGTACAGAGCAGACCCTTTGCTGGTCTCCACAGAGCATGGTTTAGGATAGCAGTTTGAATGTGCACTCGTTACCTCTTGCTGTGCTGTTATAAGCTGATGCTCCTGCAGTTCCCCATCTGTCAGCGCAATGATCACACTAGCCGTCCCTAAAAGAAATGTACACCCAGGTTAAAACCTTAGCAAATCTCTTCAAATATATGAATGTTGAATTCTTCGGTGCTTACCAAAGTTTTCCTTGTGAATCTGTTCATTTGCCTGTCAAAATAGAACAGATCATGTAAATATAAATAACTCATATCCAATGATTTCTTACTTACTTTCTGAAGTCCAAGGTGCATGAACGTGTCTCCACCTGGAATCTCTCGTCTTAAAGCGTTAAGGCCCTTCTGGATGTCCACTCTGAGCATTCATAGAAACATAATTTTAGGTTTGTGTACATTGTGGTTGTTTCGTGGTGCGTTTGTTTACTTTTTAAATACAGTTTTGGCTCAAAAAATACTTGATATTCAGATTCTGAATATGATGATGTCATATTCCCAGATGGGGACAAGATACATTTTTGCAATTGATATTGGTATTTTGCTGTGAAAATTTAAAAAAAGGCAAAAATCAATCAATATTAACATTTATAAAGATTTAACATATTCATAAGCTCTGGCAGCAGGTATGGAGGGTTATTTACCTGTTCTCTGTCAGTTTCATGATGGTGGATGCCATTGAGGAGAATGTTATGAAGGACATCCTGAGCATGGGGCTGTTACAGAGGAAAGCATGAAATCACAAACCAACCAAAACATTCCGTCATTGAAGAATACTGCAGAATATTCAGCCAAAAACAAATAAACTGTCAAAATGATTCTTCCCTTGAATTCATAAAACCTCCAATGACTGATTAAGCAAGTTCACCATTTTGATCACAGATATGTGGTTTGGAAGCTATGAGAGAAGAAAAATGTATAGTTCTCACGTAAGGGCTTTTGTTTTTTCCCAGTAGGCCTATTGACTTGCATAACAACATGTTGTATGGGACACTAGTCTGTTTTCAGTCTCATGCGTGACAATGACTCCTAATGACTTATTTCTGCTCAAAACACGTCACAGCATCTTCAGTTGTGGTTAAGTTTTGACTGGGTTTGTAAAATATATTTTGAAAACAACTGGGACCAGCTAAACATGCAACACATGTATTTGAATTGTTTGCAAGACATGCTAAGCTAATGCTGATTTGTAGTTTTGAAAATGTGTTGAAAGCTGAAAGTTATTATGCACAAATAGCATCCAGCTTTTTCCTCACCTGGTCCAGCTTTGCACCTCTATACTACAGTCAGCATGCTAACTGACTTAGCATATGGCCATGTGTAGCCGTAGGGACATGTTTTATGTTTTACTGAAGCCACTGCTGTGTAAAATATGGTTCTTCTTCAGACACCAACATTTGGGTTGTACAGGAAGCAGTGAAATGTTTATAGCCTTGATACTTTGCATTGTTTAGTCAGTACAGTCACCTCTAAATGTCAATAATCTGGTTAGGTCTTTTTTATTTGCCTATTTTTAATTAGTTAAAAAACAAAAAACAAATATGATTTATCAATATGGGGAAAAACGTGATTTAAAAAAAAAATAAAATTGTGCGGTTACCTTTTGAATTTTACTGCGAGGTTCTCCACAAAGTGAAATATTTCATCCCAGTGGTTCTTCACACTGCCAGACCTAAAAGACAAAAAATACAAAAAATATATTTAATCCTTTGGTATTATAAATATAGTACAGCAAATGAAAATAAAATGTGTTTCGCTCCACTCATTCTAAAAATAGGCTTACTGTATGTTGGGCAACAGACACCTCAATCAACTTGCATTTAAACTACAAGGTGTCATTTTTACCATTTAATATTTTATTTTATAATACAAATGTTAGCATTAGTAAAGGTAATGTGATATTTAATAGAATAAATGTCTTGAGACTGTCTGTAATGTTAAATGGCAGTTATTTAACAGCCTGCATTATGACCTGCCCCTGGAGGCTCAGGAAATTGGCTGGTCTCTCCAGGATGTCCTCCATAAAACTGACATTTATGGTAAAAACAAAACAAAAAACTGACCTCGTTTAGCCAATTGCTCTGTACATGTGCAAGTTTGAGTCTTTAATAAGGGTAATCTTTAAGGTAGAGGGCCCCGTGGCATGTGCCCAGTCAGCAGGTCAGCAGTTAAGCTAACAGGCGAGCAGGAGACATGACACATGGGGAATGAGCTAACGGACTATAGAGGCCACCTTATAGTCGAAACATAACTTCAAAATAAAGTGAGAATGACTCAATGTTATTCTAGGAGCTGAGAAACTGATGTTATAGCATATAACAAACTGCAACGGCTAGTGTGGAAATAGTTTACACATTTAATACTATGCAATTAATATCACATTTAAATTACTTCAAATGTTTAAAAAGTAAATAATAAGAACAACACAGATGGCTCGGTCTGGGCAGTTGCCTTTGATCTGTGAAAATAATATCATGAATCAGTCACTTTTTGTGATGATACACCTATTCTTTAGTGTGTTAAAGCACAAAAACACAGCAGAGAGTCTGGTTTGAATTTTTATTCATTGTTGCGTCTTCAAGTCATCATAAACACCATAGTTTTGTAAAGGACACTCTGGTGAAGGCCTTCTCAGTGAATACATCTGTACAAGTCTAGATTCAAACAGAGTATGCTATGGCACTAGTCAGGTCTGCAAAGTTTGTGTTTGCACTAAGGCTGTCATAAGTATTGAAAATCAGATACTAATTGATCCTAAAACTAATATCAAAACTAGCTACTCATTTGAGTATCAATACTGAAAAAAATCACATTAACAGGACAAATCTGAGCTTTCCTGAACCATTTAGTTTGTTTTTGAGTTTATCTTCATTCTGGTAGCATAATTGGTATTGAATGTTTAGTGGACAACATGTGACAACACCAGTTTCCACACTGCATTTATTTTAATGTATAGGCCTAAATCTATAGTGAAATACAATGATTATTATGACAAATTAAGCAACATAAAGTTTTCATTTAACAACCTGTAGTAAACCTTCATTGCACTTTACATTGTAGAATGGGTAATCAGAAGCTTTTAGAATGAGAATATTTATAGGCTATATTTCATTTCTGCAGCACGCCTACTTACTGCCTTCCCGTGTTAGACTGTGTCATCCACATGAGTACTATAAGTAAATTATAGTTTAGGAGAGATAAGTTTAATTCTGTAGTGCGAAACATATGGGGAGAGCAGCGGAGAAAAGCAACAAAAAAAGTTACAGGGTGCACCTTTATGCTGAATGAAGGTGTACTGTGTAACTTTTAAATCTGTGTAAAGTTACATACTGCAACTTTAAGTGTTGCTACTGCATGAGATAGTATCAAACATAATATATAGTGGTGGCAGTGTTGACTTAAACAATGGATTTCCAACAAAAGCACCTTGTAGCAGTATGGCCTCATGTTTTTTGTCGTGAGCTGTTGCTGAGGTTATCCCCCTTGGTGTTTTGTGTCATTGCTTAGCAGTAGATTTCTTGGCCGAGCCTGGTGGTCAGTCATCCAGGGCATACCAGGGACTTTCCCAATATCCTTTCTTTTCTGCCAAACCATTGTGGAGTTCTTACATAAAAACACAAACTTAAACATGAACTTATAAAACAGCTGAGACTGCTGATTTGATATATTCATTGGGTTTTGTGTAAAGATTGAAAAGACCTTACTAGCCTTTATAAAAAAAAAAAAAAACTAAAAAAAAAACTATTGCTTTTGCAGATGTTTTTGCTGAGCTTTCCGAAATCTCTGAACCTATAATAAACAAAACAGTCAAACAATTTGAGCAAAAATGTTACAAATACAGCCAATTTTCAACATCTCAAAAAGATTAATGACTTGGACGATAGCTACTTTTGCGTTGCCTGGATGCTATCAATGTCCGGCAAGAAGAAGTGTTTCCTCAATCTTGTGTCCTGACTTGTTCCTAACCATCAAAACTTTCGGATTGAGCAAAGGAAGTGGATAAGACCTTACAAGCTAAACAGAATTAGAAAAAGGTTGGGGTAAAGAAGGAGGAGAGGTGTCTAGTTGAATGTGCAGCGCTAACAAAATCAGCCACATGAGAATTGCAGATGCACGGCTCTCACCCCTGACTAAAGGACTGAAGCCAAGTTCTTGAGCGAATTGTTCCATTACAGCAACAGAGGGGCGGGTAAACATAAGTCAAACTTGAGGTGTGGGGATAACTTTGGCCTATTTGTTTAACACTGGGGTGAATCTGAGGACTCTTTTTGGTTCTCGTTCTCGTTTTGGCTAATGTTTAAGTTGGAACAGTACCATTGTCTGTGGCGGCTGCAATCGTGGGACTGAGGCCTAGCTTGCACTTTTGCTCACCTGTCCAAACAGCACTAGCCGAAGGAAGTGGGGCATTTTATTCAGCGATTTGTCACGCTAACATCTGATGTGGTACTTTTCTTTTTTTTACCAATTGGTGCTTTGATCTCATTTTAAAAGTCTGGGTTGTTTGAGTTGAAATGCAGCGGTTTAGGTGTTCCGAGGACAAAAGAATGGGGAGGTGACGAGCAAGACATGCCAACAAACTGTTTGAATCTGGTGAGTTATGTCATTGCAAACTGGTCAAACTTGAATGATTGTTTTTTCAAATGGACAGATTATCTCAGAGCATGAACAAAGAACATATGGCTGGCGATGTGCCGCTGGAAGCATGAAAGTAACCAAACAAAGAGATTGTGGAGTTAGCTTATCATGCAGACTGTATTGCTTAGGGCTGGAAGTGAGATAATATACTGGCTTTGATATAGATTTGCTCTGCCAGAATAAACAAGCTGATGATTTGATGAAACGGCAAGGTCAATCCCGCAAGTCACAACATTCCGAACGAGAGCAGAGGTCATGTTAGTCTGTGTGTGTGGTTCAACGTGGGTTAGTGCAAGTTAAACAAAACTAGCTTGCATAAATAGTTTGTTCTGAGAGAAAACAGGGTAACCAAGTCAGACTGATATGTGCAGCACTGTTTATTCAAGTTCTTCTGCGTACTGTCAATCTGGAGGTGTTGTCACGATACTGAAATTTCAAACTTGATTTCAATACTAAGAAATAGATTTAATACTCAAATCTTATACTTTAATCACTTATACTTGCAATTACTTATACTGTGGACTTGCAGTTGTTCTGATACAACTCAAGACCATTTTAAAGTTATTTACTAAAGGGCAATTTCTGTCCTGTGAATGTGACTTTTTTAGTATCAATACCTGCTCAAAAATGTATCTAATTTTAGTAATCTGATTTTTGATACTTTTGACAACCATGATCTGGAATGACTCACAGAATGCAACCCTGAAAAGGTAGAATGTTCAGACAAATATTTGACACTGACTGCCTGAAGAATCACAACAGCAACAGGCAAGAAATCAAACATATAGCAAGGTCCAGTTGAGTAAAACGCACAAACATCTTTCCCCTCCACAAATGCACAAAGTACTTTGATTTTAAAAAAAGAGTATAGTCTGTATTTCTGCTGAAACAGTACATACGTTGCTGATGTTTGTTGTGGTTTATGTGGGTGCTTCGCCTTTGACTTCCATTGAAACCATAATGCTGCTTTGTGATTAGTAACCAAGACCAAACAGAGATGCAGAAGATAGATTCTTGTGAGTTTGATATGCAAGCTAAGACAAAATGATAAAAACACAATCAAGTGTCTTCATTTCCCTCAAGATGTTTCCACAGTTAGCTACAGTAAGTTAGGACATTTCACTTTTCCATGTATAGAATTGAGTTCCAGTGTCTTTAGTTCTATTCCCCAAAAATTCTGGAGTTGTGTTTTGTTGTTATGTAGTAATACAGAAAGTGCTACATTGTATTTTTAACTTCACTTGTATGTGAACTTCACTTCACATTTTAATAATTTCAGAACTAGAATTGCCAATCTCTACTAAACAAAAGACACCTGTTAACTTGAAAACTACCAGTTCAGGAGATGACAAGGACAAAAAATTAGACAATTAGACAGGAACAGATCATTTTGAGTTTTGGAGATGAGACAAAGGGTTACTCAGTTATGTTTTTGATGAGGAAACAATGTTCTAACATGGCTTAAAGTTCACAAGAGTTCATTTTGTGTAGTGTAGGACCTTTAAAAATATGTGCCGTTTTTAATTCAGAGGAGTTTATTATTTCACATTTCAAATACAATTTCAAACGAATGTAAATGTTCTATCATTATCCCTGTGTAGCTCATATTTAAGCAAGAGGCAAACCCTGCACTCTTGAGTCCAAGAATCTGTCAACAATGGGAAGCGATATGGATCATTAGCATTGCGCTGTTCTGTGATGCTGAACAGACCATTGCAGGGGGAGACAGGAATTTCAGAGGTCCCACTGGGTCTGGGAGGGCCTAAAGAATCAAAACATCTCTATACATTTGTCTTTCTGCTGAATATGGCAGAAATTAATGCATCTACCAAAAGGTCATACGTCTAATGACTGTGTGAGAGGGAAATGGATGTGAACGATGACACATTGAGTTGTTTTGAAAGTGTGTTCACACAAATTCTCGGAAATTGGTGCGAGAATGTTTTGGTGCTCTTGGTGCACCTGTCCAAAAGAGATATATGTTGTTTCCTAGATCCATCTGCCTTTGTGTCTGTTGCTTGAGGAGTATATTTATAGACAAAATAGTTTTTCCATCAGAAAGACGAAATGTAGGCTCTGCCATTATAATTCTGCCTTTTATCAAAACATGGCATGTTTTGGAGTCTATGTCTTGGATAACAATTATGTCTTAAAGAAGACATATTGTGCTTGTGTCTGGTGTATAGTTATAATCTATGACACCCGTGGATCGTTATGGTATAATTAGGACATTTCAAACCACATAATTTGGACATTTTAAATCACAATATTCATCTAAAATTACTCCTGCTAAATCCTGTGCTTATCACAGATTTAAAAAATAAAATTGTGACGATTGTACTTCAGAGCTGTGGCTGTATGCCTGTGGTGAAAACGGGAGTTGAAAATAAGCAATTAACGACTAACCAAACATGCACGAATCACTCCAGATTCAACTTCAGGTGAGACAATGGTGAGGGAAAACAACTATAACATAGTTAAAAACTCTGCTTTAAAACAGTCATGCAGCCCTCTGCTAACCATATCAACCAGCATAGCATCAATTACCCAGCATGCTTCTCTTCAGACGAGGACACTGCTATGACGCTATGTGGGAAAAAGCCACTCCAGTCTTGTATGTATTAGCACGCCTCAGCGCAGTTCTCATGGTTTAAAACATTAAAAAGGAAAATAAAGGAAAATGTCTACCACTCCAGCTGGTTCTACCCTCACTACCTCGAGCCTGCAGCCAATAGTGGCACTCCAATTTAACTGACTGGGCACAAGGCTTTGTTTGTTTAAAACCACTAACCTACTTTTACAGCTATAGCAGAAGTCTGAAGTCTTTACTGCCTGATTGTTGAGCTATTGTAACACGTTTAGTCTGAAAATTGAGGAATCATTTGACGCAATGTTCGTAATTAATACAGTTTCCAAAGGAGTCATGCCTAAAACCATGAGGTTTGGGTTAGTGGCAACCTGTCTTGTTTTTGTCTTTTGAGGAAATCTGAGGAAATCTAGAGTCTAAAACAGATTAAATATCAGAACGTTTAAAACTGCAGTAGCAATATAGTTTTTGAAAGTGAACTTCAGATTTTCAAGTTTAACAACAAAAAAAGCAAGCAAAAGCTAAAATATGTAATTTATGTAGTACCAAGCTCATACAGCAATAAAGACTTGAAACTCGGGACAAATATAAGTGGTCACAATGTCATTATTCATCATTACACTTCCCCAGTTGACACATGAGTGATGCAAAAAGAGAAATACATTGTGGCGTGGTCTGCCATATTTGGGAATATGGGTTTAACTCATGGTATCATAATTTTATTAATAAAATATTGCTAAATATTGAGCAACTTGCAATCCAGCCACTGACATTAGCAACTCATTCCCAGTTCCTATTCTTTTGTTATTGTAATTTAATTTCAGTCAGAACAAATCGATCAAGTTGGTTTACATAGCAAGTGAACTGGCCCATGTCCTACATTTCCAAAAACTGGCTATAAGAAACTCATTTTGAACCTCACTGAGACCAAACTTGTATAAATATGTGTTGAAGATTGAGAAGGCTGTCAGAATAGAACTGCACAGCTTCCCTTTACATTCTGACAGCATTGTTATTGCAAAATCTAAATTACCATGTCACCTGTTTGTCTTCACCCTCTCTACATATGGTCCATATGAACAGGACTTAAAGTCTAACATTTGCGTTCCAAATAAAACAGCACGCAGTGACACGCCTGTCCTGAGTCAGCAGATCCACATCCTTCTATGTCCATATGCAGCAGCATGGGGCTTAAAGGCATACATCTAGGGAACCACAGCTTATGCCACGAGAATTCAGAGTGTGTAACCCAAAATGAACAGATGAATGTAGGGCATTCTGGAAAGCTACCACAAGATAATGTATGCAAGCAACATTCTGTTAAAAACGGCACTGAAATGTATGTTACCACAACCTAACCCATGCAAGGACTGGTGTTGTTTGTCATAGGAAATGCTTTACAGGTGAGTGCCCTTAAAGGTACACTATGCAACTTTACTACTTAAGTTGGACAGTCTACCACTTGCTTGTCTCCATGGAGATGTTATTGTTTGATGCAGTGTAATCATGATGATAAAATTACAAACTCGATTTTGATACTGATAGACTCGATACTCAGGGATGAAGACCATTCAATTTTTTTCTATACCAATACCTTAACAATACCTGCTTTTCAATACCTGAACGGTCCTTTTTTCGGGCCTAACTTTTTTCATGTAAATTAATGGCCAATATTAAGAAAATACTGTCCAATCCTTGAATAATGTTATAACTATGTTAATTCATATTTTAAAACATAGTGCTGTGCTCTACATTTATAACTCAAAACAAATGCACACGCAAAAGAACCAGAGCGCACAGCTATTCCTCACATGGACTTACACCTGCGTATGTTTCAGTTCTGTTTTGCCACATACAGCACTTTATATCAAAGGCAGCGCTGCAGAGTACATGTTCTTTGTTTTGACAAATACTAGTGCTGTTTGTGGCTTTTGTTTGTGCAGAGCGCAGCCATGATGTGTGAGCACCTGCACTGCTGTTAAATAAATCAGTGCAGTGTGTGCATTGGTTCATTGACCCAGGCATTTAAAGTCGAGGAACCAAAAGCTGGCACCAAATGAACAGTTTTAGTTTTATGATGCCCGCACTTACCTGACCTTTTTTATCAGCTTCAGTTTCGGGGCCCAGCCCTACTCAAAACCGGTTAACTTCTGTCCTGTGAATGTGACCTTTTAGTATACTTGTGAGTATTTACTTTTGATGATCATTTTAATTGTAGAGAAGCACATGGCGGACCCCGTGACCAGACAGGTTACACAGTGCACCTTTAATATTGAAAGACATGCTTATAACTTGATGTGCAATTTGATAAAGCCTCACTATCACGACTCTTTTATTCCATTACTACCATGGATTTTGTAGAAATGAAATGTATGTGTGCATGTATGAAGTGTATGTTTTTAAGGCAGTAATAAGGTAGTTATGTTAGACATGTTTGTAGCACCTTTCAGCATTATCATACCTCTATGCCATTAAACCCTTCAACTTCTGATGTCTGCGTCGCCCTTTCCCACTTGTTTAAAATGTGACATAATGGGCTCTTGACTTCCATAAAAACCTTTTGGACTTCACTTTACAAGCAAATTGACTAGCGTCTTCTTTGCTAGTCCACTCTTTTCTCTATTCATGTTACAGCTATCCCATCTGCAATCCGAATAGACTTTACATAACTTTGAGCTAAACCAGATGACAATTCCACCCTTTTCATCATAGATTCCATGGTTTTAAAGCCACAAAGAGGGATGAGAAGAGCTGTGAAGTGTTGACTAGACAGAATAAGCACCAGATTACGTCACTACCAGTGGTAATAGTTACATCACTTTGAACCAAACCCAAAAGGAAGAGGCTAGCAATTGGCAGTTTGGATTGATAGTCCCTTTAAGGCAATTTTTCCAAGCTAAAAGTCAATAACCTCATTAGCAAGTGACACCATTAATGAATACAGTAATCAATAGGCTCTTTTACACAACTGCTTTTGGTGTATTATGTAGCAGTTCCTAAAATTAGTACTTTCAAAATCAGCAAATGCAGTAGAATATCCATCCAGGAGTGTAGTGATTAATTGGAATAAATTTTACTATAAAAATAATATATAGTCATTATATGGGCTAACAGTCTTTAAAACATGAGCTAAAAGATGTTTTATAAAAGACAAATGTAAAAATACAGTAGTTAACAATTTGTGATTTTAATCAATAGGTCTACTACACTTCAAGAAGCCTATATACGTACCATATTTTTTATCTGATTTTCTGTTTTTCTCATAATGTGGAACCCAACAGGCCTAGTCCAGAACACATAAAAGTTTCTCCATAAAAAATACACTGCCGGCCTTAGGGGCAGAACCGTAGGTGGGCTATAGGAGATCTATAATGAGCTTCCTCCTGTATGAAGTCCAGTGTTGGCTAATCCTTGTTAGTCACCCCCTAACTGGCCACAGACAAGGCGCACAGACAAGCTAACAATAGCAGCTAACATTTAAGAAAAGGGGATGTTTCATTTTTTGAAGCATGTGTCAGTGTTTACAGCACAGTGTCAGCCAAATGCAGCTCAACATCTGGAGAACAACTGTGCCTTGTCCGGTTGGAAAGATAAGAAACATGTTCAAGATAGGACAAGACATTCACATCATTTAAACTTTTACTATGGCCGTCACTATGACACATCCACGCACCATTTGGAACCATTTCTGTCTGTCTTTGATCATTGTAAGGACCAGTCTTAAAAATTCATCAAAGCACATTTTCCATGCTTCCTGTCCAAGCTTGCACCTCCTTCACATTAAATAAAAGATCCAATTCAGCAAATGCCTGGCTGCAAATACAGTTTGTTACCCAGGTTATAATTAAGTTGTGTTTTGCACACAGTTGAAGGCTCTTATTATGTAGTAAACAGATTGTCCACTGATTTACCTCAGTGGATATGGCAGTAATTATATTCCCATTTAAATGAATAGATTTAAAGTGAATAGCAATTTTGCAGCATGGAGAGCCAGTCTCTCCATTCCTGTGTTTCCCTGGGATTTTATTTTATCCAGCCTCTGAAGGTCAGGGTAAAAAATGCTTAGACCACAGCATTTTTCCTATGTGGGCGTGCAAGAGTGAATGAAAGAGTGTAGCCTACAAGTCACCAAGGACAGTTAATGTCCCTTTATGATATAACATACAAATGTGAGTCAATTGAGCTAAAAGTGTGTGTTAAATAGTTTGAAATAAGACAGAGCATAATAATATAAATCTCTTTTGCTTATTCAGCAAACTGTAAGATGCACTCATGAACGTCATGACGCACACACGCACCCGCGAAACTATGCGCTCGCGCCCAGCAGAGACAACCTGAAACAGTGAAAATATGCACCGACAGAACGATAAACGACACTTTTTCCCCCCAATAACTACGAGGACAAGTAAGAAAGTCAAATGTGTGGACAAGGTAAAACTAGACTAGACTTTTTTTTTTTTTGCTATAGTTCGTTATACTTTGCTCTTTTAGGAGTGACGTGACAAGCTACTACTTTGAAGTGAATAAGCTAACAGTGAATAAGATAACATTCAACTTACTTATCCAGCACAAAGTAGAGGTCAAACGCTCCCTGACATGAACTTTCCTCCTCCTCCTCCTCCTCTTCGTCAGGCAGCTCCGGCTCGGCATTTACAGATGAAGAATTCAGCAAAAATAATCCCAACATCGCCAAAACAAAAGTGACACCCAGTAACCCATGTCTCGCCATGCTTGTCCTTCTAAAAGTGTAAAAGTAAAAGGAGCAAAAAGAAAAACTCCTCGAACAGTGACCTCCGCTGATGTTACCCGGATGGAGACAAAGGATGCAGGCGATGCTTCCACGTCTTTGTAGGAGAGTTCAGCGTGCAAACATGACACCCCGCATCAGTGAGTGCACACGATAAACCAACTGACTAGAACAGGTTAATGCAGCAGGAAAAAAGTTGTTCCAAATTATCTAAAAACAAATCCAGTAACCGCAAAGGTAAGCTAAAATTATCACTTAAATTGTGTTTCATCCAAAATGTCGATGCAGGTTTCGGTCAGAGAAAGTAAAAAGAAGCTGTGTACAGAAGAGGAGCTTTGGCGCTGGAGGAACTGAGGGCCTGGGGGACGACTTGCCTGAAATGGACCAGGTGTCATATTTCAGCATGAGGAGGAGAGAAGGACGAAAAAATGGGTCAACATCCCATTTTGTACCTCCCTCCTTAAAGCTGCCTGATGTTTAAAGGGATCTTGAGCCATGTCAACTCATTACAGCCTAAAAATCAAACTTAAAAGACTATTTTGTTGTGAAAATTGGGAACTGGGGAAAAAGACCAGGGTATTTTTTGGCTCTTCTTTATTT
Organism: Periophthalmus magnuspinnatus; assembly: GCF_009829125.3. Lineage (NCBI taxonomy): Eukaryota > Metazoa > Chordata > Actinopteri > Gobiiformes > Gobiidae > Periophthalmus > Periophthalmus magnuspinnatus. The sequence goes on from NC_047144.1 coordinate 24,871,335, forward strand.
CTGTCTTTTCAAGACTTGGTCTAACTGAAATGAAACAGCACTAAATGTAATTGGTATAAATGCATTTGTCTCACGTTAAATGTACATTAGTGTAATATAGAAAATGCACTATGTCATTCAGCAACAAAGTATTTTCTTTGAAATTAGACACAATTTGCTACAACATCCATTTTTTTTATTTTCCACCTCTTGAATTGATACACATGTGTAGATCCAAAAGTGAATGCATTCTGAAAAGTCAATAAAAACACAGACACAACTGCACATTTGTTTCTTGTAAGTTCAGTGTGCATAAATTGTAGTTAGTAAAATGTCTTTTCTATTGTATTATCTGTATGCTTTTATAAAAGACTCAGTGTAACTAATGTAATTGTAATTGTCTAAAGTTTAATTCCTGAAACTATTTGGCTGCCAGTGTGAATGTGACTCCTTGGTGTGCTTTATTTCTGGCCAGCAACTTGCTTGTTGAGAATCTCCAGTGCTGTGTCGAGAGCTACACTGGCTGCAACAGGGATGTGTGGAGCGATGCCCGCCCCCTCCCAGGCTGGTCCAGCAGAGGTGTCTGAGTGCACTGTGGGGATGCTGAGGAAGATGCCGCTCTCTCCGATCTGGAAGGCCTTGGCTGGGTGGGACGATCCAGAGGTGGTCTGTCCAACGATCATGGCACGACCAAGTTTCTTCATGATGTAGACAAATTCTTCTGCAGCACCCGCAGTTGCTCGACTTGTCAAAATTATCAAGCTCTTTTTGGACCCATACCTTGTGCCTGAACACAATGGAAGGTAAAGGTGAAAAACATAAGATAAAAAAAGTGTCAACAGTGACATTAAGAAAGAAATTTCATTGAAACAATTACCAGTGAGTTCAGACAAGCTGACAAGGTCAGTGGTGGCACCAGTGGTTCTATCATACAGCTTGTCCAGCACAATCTGCTTGTCACCATCAAAGAAGTAGGAGCAAAAGCCAGAAATTGCTGTAGTAGGGCCACCAATGTTGTTTCTGTAAAGTAAGTTTTTGTGAGTGTAAGTTGAGTTGTTAATGTATATTGCACAAATAGTAGCAGACTCAACATATCAAATTAATGTTCTTATCTATATTTACTCTCAAAGTGAGGCACTTTCACAGCTTTAGTGATTTTTTTTCATAAAAGGAAACAGGATCACAAACTGTAGCAATATTGGATTACCAACCTAAGATCGACGATCATGGCATCTGTGTTGACAACTTTGTTCCATACATGTTCAACAATAATCTGGGCGATAGGCTTGACCTCCTCAAAATCACCAAACATATCAAATCGAAGATAGCCAATGTTGTTTTCAAAGGTATTGGTTTGGAAGGAGACTTTAATCAGATCAATGTACATCTCTGGGGAGTAATTCTGGAGATAAAAACATAAATTCATTAATTTGACAGAACAAGGCAATATTTCTGTTTATTTCTGCTAAGTAATAACAACATTTACCACTGGTGGCAGTGCTGGAGTGTTGCTGGATGTTTTTAGACTCTTTCCACCTGAGAGAAATTCCAAAACAGCAGACAATTTTGTTTCCAAGTCTGTCTTAGACACAACCAGGTTAAAGGCTCCACTTGCCAGTAGTCCCCTTAACTTAGCTGCTACAGCACCTCCAACATCTTCAAAGGCATAGTTGTCAGCAATGAGAACTGCTGCACCTTCAATAATAGCTGGGACTTGGGCCTGAAATTGGACAATCTTGATGGCAGTTGCCAGGGCATCTTCAGCATTAACTTCAACATCAGGACTAACACCAACAACTTCCCAAGTGGAGCCAGTTATGGGGTTAATGGATTTAGCTGTTGGCACTGTAACATAGAAGTCTGTGTCTCCGACTTTGATCTTATCAATCTTCACTGAACCCCCAGCAGTCTTCTCCCCCACAATGGTGGCCCTCCTTAGGTTCTTGAGACAATAGGCAACATCTTCAGCAATGCCCTTTGTGTTTTTACTTGTGAGAATAATGAGAGGTTTGTTTGTACCATATCTCTCCCCAAGCAGTGCGGACAGGGACATGAGCTTAGTGGTGGTGTTTGACGGCCGGTCATAGACACTGTCAATGTGAATTGGGGGCTCAGCTTGTGTAAAATAGGACACAATGTAAGGAAGTCCTGAAATATCTCCACTACCAGTGTAACGCAAATCAAAGATCAGGGCTGATGTAGGCAAGATTTTATTCCAGACTAACTCAAGGAGAAGTGCGCCAATCTTATCAGCCACCTCTTCGCCAAGGATGTGATCAATCCTCAGGTAGCCAATGTTACCTTCCAGGATGTCGAGCTTGATGGAAGTCTGGAGGACTGCCACAAGCTGCTCTGGTGGAAGTGGAGGCATCGTTTGTGGAACTGCTGGAACATAGTTTGGCTCATAGGTAACCTCCAGGCGCGGGTCACTTACTGTGCCTTGGACTCCAGCGCTGAGTACCCGAGCCAAGGATTCTGCATCTGGGATGTTCAGGATCTCTGTGTTGCTGCTGGCTGCTCCAATTGCCTCCTTCATTCCGAGCAACTTCTCTGGGGAGCAATAATTGTCCATGACAATTTTTGCCATATCCACCATGAGGCTGGAAGAAAATGTCGCTTCGGTAAAGAAACCATTTCCCAAAACTACCAATGAAACAATAAAAAAGATAACTTTTGACATTTTGACAGCTTGTGTAAAAGAGAAAAGTTGCTATGGAAGCAGAACCTCCGTCTGCAAAGACGCTCTTTGTCAAGTGTCACTGTTTTGGCTGCTTGGTTTCTGTTAACATACACGTAAGAGGATTTGCTACATCATAAACCCGTAATCGTATTATCCCGAGTGCTTCTGGGGAATCAACCTAGCCAAGTAGGTGTAGTAACAAAGGTGTTTGTGGACAAAAATATGCCTGTCTTTTTTTTAACTTTATTATTTATAAAGTATATATTTTTGAAAACATAAGGATCCTTGAGTCAATCAGTTTTGTTTTGTGACCATTAAACTTTATCCATATGTATTGTACTATATAGTGTGAAACTAAACTGATCTTTCCATGGATCACTTATATTACCTGTATATTAGCTTAAAATAGTTTTCACTTAAATACATTGAAGAGGTACAAACAAATGTTTGATTGTTATTTTTAAATATTAATTAGATTACACAGTTAGATTGTATTTTCTAATAGCTCCCTCTAATGTACACAAATAGCTGCCTAGTCGAATATATAAAATGTTCAAGTTCACAATATATTGCTTTTGCTAAAATGTCCTTACATTACATAGCTCTATTTAAAGATTAATTATATTCAGCCAATAAAATGTCTACAATCTCCATAGCAACATCAAATTAACTATGTAGCCACTTTTTTTTTTTTTAATAAAAAAATTACATTAAATAAAGTAGGAAGCATTTATTTGTGTTTGATATTATTAGAAGCCTTCATTCTTCAGTAGCCAATGCTGTTTGGGAGTAGGTCAGACAAAGTGTCAATTCTATATTCTGTTTTTTTGGACATGAACACTGGTGTTCACCTGATGCTCTCCTGTCAACAGTCAACATTCAACTGCTGGCCAGTCTCAGTAAGCATTTGAATCAATAAGGGCATTATTATAGAAAATATTCCTTATTTACCTCTGCATCTAAAAGTGTTAAGCATGGATATTTTACATAAATTCCAAATTTAAATAAATACATTTCCAAATGGAGTCATGGCAAACAAGAAACCGTGTATTTTTGTCTGAAAAAGCCAAGCCAAACAACCTGATGTCACTTAACTCACATGATTCTACAATAATGTGTAATTTCACATTAAACTGAGTGAAATGAGGTTAGTGTGTGAAGCTGTTCTGTGTGCCTTTGCATCAAGGGATTAAGCTCCTCTTCTACACAGTATACTATCTCCCTCTAGCGGTTTGTTGAAGCTATTACTATTCATTAAAACAAACGCACACAATCCTAGTTAGTTCAGGAGCATGAATAAAATAATTCACCATTTAACAAAAATAATATTTATTTAGCAGACTTGTTACATGTTGGCACGATTTACTTAATTACGATATGCATCAATGCAGAAACATGTTGTACTACCTATACAATAAAATGAGGTAAATTGACATTTTACTGCACATGATTTCTAAATACATTAATAACATAAAAATAAAATATATACAATATTACAATATAGATTAGACTAACGTCAGACTGCCATTTACTTTTCTATGAAACTATCTGCAGCCACACTCTGCCACCTTCATTTCTTCATACAAATACCTTATAGTGAGGCGTCCGTTCTCCTGATACATAACTGTGATTGGGTCCAGTTTAATAGGAACACAACATGCCATGTTGGCCTTTTTGGGGTTTTTGATGTTCATTATTGTTTGAATGAGCGCATGCTTGGATGGGGATGACTCATCTGTCAGAGGATGGTAGCACAGGCCCCGACATTCAAATGCATCATATTCTGGAGGAGCAACAATCCAACTGTCCCATCCAATTTCTTTAAAATTGACTTTGAGTGAGGTGCGACGACAGTACTCCCTCTCTGCCTTTCGTTTTTTCCTTCTTGGACGGTGATCCTCAAATGTTACATTGGAGAATTCATTTTCTTCCTCAACAGTGTTATAGTGGAGGATGCTTTCCTCTTCATGAATGATCATGTCTTTCAGTTCTTTCTTTGCCTCTCTTCTTCTGCTTCCAAGATCATCAGAAAAGATTATCAAAGCTGCAGAAGTGGTGTCGGTAACCGACATGTTGAAACATCCATCTGTGTTGTTATTACTGTCCGAAGTCTTACAGCTTTTGGTGTCCACCACTACATCAACCCCACAGACCTCACTGCCAGACTTAATCCAGCTTTTAGCAGATGTAGTGATATCAAATGTTTCCCACTTGCTGTGGAAACAGGTTACTTCTTTACCAACCAGAAGTTGTGTTGTGTCCAGTTCATAGACTTTAACAGTGCCATTGAAACAGTCTTTTGACCTTGTGTTTGCCTGAAAAAAGAGCTGCAGTTCAACCGCTGTGATCATTTCATAGGTGGGGATAGTGATGTTAAATATCATCCTTTGCTTGGACTTGGTGCCATTGATCCCTCTCAGTGATATATCTACAGAAAAGACAACAAAGACCATGTAAAAAAGAAACAAATTACTCAAAGAATTGATTGGTGAAACGCATTTATAATAGCTACTGCATAATGGCTATTTGACACATACTATATGGTTGAGGTCCAACTCATTTCTTTCCTACAAACATATAAATCAATATTGTAAAATATTGATTTATATATTGAAGTTGTAAAACTGTACCTTGCACAGTGAAGCTCCTTATCACATCAGACTGAGGGATGACTGAGCTGTCCAAAGCATACTTGTTGTAGAGCTCCATCATGAACTGAGGAGGAGTGATCTTGTTTTTCTCTTGAGGAACATCCGACAGGTTGAGTTTCCTCAAAAAGTCTTCTTTCATTGTCCCTAGAAGATTTGCCATCCTGTTTTTTGTGTCTTCCTCTTGTGTCAGCTGAGAGTAGAGTCCCTCACTGTCTTCTGGTTGAATATCACCAATTAAGGGCTTGCAGGAGCCACCAGAAACCACAAGGCTCAAACACAACTGGAACAGGAATGTTCTGATGTTCAGCATTTTCAAAGAAAGCTTTCTGCACCTTCCAATCTTTAGCAGCTGTTACTTTCTTCCAAACACATTAAAAGTGACTTTGTAATGGCACAGTCTGAAAATGCATCACTGCAAGGACCGCAGTTATGTCCGCTCCCATGCTCCGAATATAAACAGAGGGACTTGTGTCAACCAAAACAGTAGCTCACCCAGGCTTATCACCCCTCAAAGATGCCTTCTTTAGGCTGTTTATCAATAAAGGGCGAGCTGCTAATGAAGTCTTTGTAAACACTGACAGTGATAATGAGGGAGGCACTACAAACTGTGGGGTCCTTAGGATGCAGACATATCCTGATTATGTCCCTTTTCCCAGCTCAGAATGATACTGTTTGAGCAGGAGTAGCAGAAATAAAACATACTTTTTGATGACTGATACAACTTTGAATGTATTTATTATTCAAGATTCAAGATTACTCATTTGTCCTGAAGGAAATTTGTAATATTTTGTAATACTGAATCACAACTGTCTCTTATTATTTAAAAAATGTAGATGCCATATACCATAAAATTTAAACATCATGTATAAGAATAGCTTTTTCATCTATTGAGTTTTATATTTTTAGCCAAAAGTCCAGAGATTAGTGTGTTTAGTGTCACTGGCCTGAATTCCAGTCACTGTTTTTATTATTAGATATCTTTGATATTCTTCCTTGGACTATGTTCAATATGAAATGAGTCATCAATATGGAAACTATAAATGACAAATGGAAAAGGCAGAGTGGTTAATGTTAGCATCCCAGCTATGAGAGGGTGTGTTTGATCCCTGGGCCATTCAAAAGGGGCTCTGCAAGTCCTCTCTGAGTGACTATGAGTTCTGTCAAGGCAATCCTGCATTTCCAAATGTGCGTGTAGGTGTCTAATGTGTTTGCTCTGATTCCACTTGATAAATAAGGCCAAAATGCCCAAAGTTACTGGGTTAGGATTTATTAAATAAATGTAATTGCATCCACAAAACTTGAACTCAAACTTCAAAATTACCCAACTTATTAGTTTTTGCATATTTTTAACATAATAATATTGATTGAAGCTTTCAAATGTGAACAAAAGTTATTTAAACTTAGTCTGAAAATAAATTCTCACACAGTAATGGTCCTACATTCACAGTATATGCCTACACTTCATATAAACATTGCTGGTAATCTCGTCTGTTTTGTGAAACCTAGTGAAATCTAGCCTACTGATGCATACAATGGTAATTAAACACAAATATGTTTTTACTATGGAGAAAAGTGATAAACACACACAATTATGATTTCAATACCATTGCATAAATCCCAAATAGACAGCAGGGGGCAGCACTGCCTTGTCTTAAAATGTGCTCTCAACGCAACTGATTCAAACTATCATCACGTGTAAGAAATAGGTTCTAATAACAAACAGAATGTCCCCTGTAATCACAGGCTTGAATACTGTATGTATTGTGTGAAAGGTGACAAGAAGACAAAGTCGACATTTAAGCACAATTTTTACAGTATAATATAATTTTAGAGGTTATTAACGTGGCATTGACTTAGGGCTAGCCATTTGAAACTACAAACAGCAACATTAAATTAGGAAAGTGTTGTTGAAATGTGTTCCCAATTATACGGCACAGGAAAAGTCCTGGATTAAAAGAAGCTATCAAGTCAAAAGAAGAGAAGAAAAAAAAAACTCTCCCAGTGTAAAAGAGGCAGGAAAGTATGCTAAGAAGCTTATTTAAGTGTGCCTTATCCACCTAATCTGTTCCAAGACTTCCGGATCATTGCATACTCACAGTACTGTAAGTGCACTTTTGAAGAGTTATTGAAGAATTGCTTAATGAAACACAACTGTGAATAGTTGGCACAGGGATAGAAGTCACCATAGGGTATGTCCGAGAAATAAACTCATGTCCAAAGGTTCATATTTATCCTTCGAGGTTATGGCTGGTATACCCTTTACTCAGTCATTTCTATAGTTCTAGTGACCCCAGCTCTACCGACAAGCACAAGTATCCACTGACATGCCGGGGTAAACTTTGAGCACCATGTTTCGGTTTGGGTCGAGGAAAAGTACACTAAGAGGGCTCATTTTCTCTGGAACACAACAAGGCTCAGGAACACCAGGAATGATCCCCACTGCTCTGACAATGCTCTGGATGGTGGCGTGATTGGATGGATGCACCACCTGCAAAAGCAAAATAAGCAAATGAACATTCTTCTAAATTACAGCTTTTGTCATAGTCTAATGGCTCTTTTTCAGCTTCATTGTTTGATTTTATAACTTTTGGTTGTTTAAATTAACAATTTTGTGAAGTCCTGCAAGGTGACTGCAGTTGTGATTTTACAACAAAAAATAAATTAAATAAGCTCAAATAAATATATTAAGTTAAATAAATAAATAAATGATAACACCAATCTGTTAATGCAGTACAAAAGTAGGTATACATTTTTCTTAAATTGCATATCTTTGAATACTTTTTGAATACTATCTAAACTTCCTCACCTTGGGAATGGGGAATCCGCAGGTGCCAGCACAGTAATAAGCATCAAACGACTTTGGAGCCAAAACCCACTCGCTCCAGCCAATGTCTGCAAAGTCCACCCTTAGGTATCGTCTTGAGCAAACTCTGGGCTCACTCCACTGTCTTCTCCTGGCCTTCTTCATCGTCCTTTCATCAAAGCTCAGCACCTGGGGCTTGCTCAGACCCTCGCTGTTCTCCTGCCCTTGCTTTTTAATAGGTTTAACCTCAGTTTTAGCTTTGGCTGGAAAATATGTGTTATGCCATAGTTCATGATTCTTAAAGCTGTTGTACTGGACTTCTTCGATGTCATTAGTTTGAATCTGGAGATTAAGCTCTCTTCTAATTCTGGATGCTGTTGCTGAATCATCACCAACAGAAGCTGGACCATATCGCTGAAGTGATAAAGCAACGCTGTTTGGCTCATCAATTGCTTGGTCATCTGCATACACCATAATGTAGGGTACGTTAGCTGAAGACAAACGTTCTTGATTAGAAGCACCCCGAGGCTGTGTTTGAGCATATCCCATATCAAAATCTGCAAAGATCACAAGCTTCCTGACATCCCTAGCATGTTTCAACACTGCTGTGATGTCTCTAGTTTGCCAAGATCCTTTCTTAAACGAGCCAAGAGTTATGTTTCCCAGTGGTATTGCAAAATCGGAGTTTGAGGACGATCCGTGGAAGAGGAGTCTCGGAGATTGATGGAGAGGATGGGATTCAGATGTGTGTCGGGGCCTTCGGAAGCGCCACATTCGCTGCTGCTGCTGCTGCTGCCGGGGCCGCTTGTGGAGGAAGTGAAAAGAGGCCAAGAGGATGAGCTCCGAGTCCGGGATGGAGGTTAGATTGAACTGGAAGAATTCCTTGCCTTGAGATATCACTGCGAAAAAAGACAAATGTTAACTATATTTGTTAATGCATGATGGAATTGGAATTGTGACTTGTTTATGCATCATCTTTCTAGACATAAATTTACACTAAAACCAGACAGAAGCAGCAATTATCTCTGGATGATGTATATGCACTTGGATAAAGGCTTGTCCACTTAAAACCCCAAATTGAGCTATAGTTCAATCAAGCTACAGACTGTTACAATAACTATATATCCCACAAGACTTTAAATCCAAGGAAGATTTATGAGGAAAAATTCTAATATGCTGCAACCCACACTGGAGTATACTAAGCTTCAAAACATCCTCAGTGTTTTGAAGAATGATCCTGTAATTGCACCAAGAATATGAGATTCAAAGGGCCGAGCTTTTCGTGACTTGACAGAGTTGCACTGATGCGTTTAGTGGTTTGGCCATACAGATGTTTGGTTTAACAGATGATCTGAAGCCCTCAAGGTGGATTCTCCCTGAAATGAACAATGAAGAAGTTGCCCCGCTCCTTCCCTCTTTTTCCCCCATCAAACTGACTGACATGAATCGCAGTCTAATAAATCTTTCCCCACACTTGTGACTGACATTAGCAACAGCATGGAAAGAATTAAAAGCAGTCTGGTTAAGTGCTGCCTCACGCATGACCAAAACCTCATCCTATATCGCTGTAATCTTCAAGTTCAACCTTGTCTCCCACACTTCCACCGCAGCCTGAAAGACAAACAGTGGATCTGTCCAGTGGGTCCACAGCATATGGAAGTGCTTAGTGCAGAAAGAGCTCCTCTGAGGCTTTTTTCTCTGCGCAGCCGGTGTCTGGGTGTGATAATAGTCTCTTGTCTAACACCTAGGCTGGTGCTGCTACCGGTGAACTTGCACACTTTGGGGCGTCAGTCTCCCACTTCACTAAATCTCGTAGTGACAAGGCGCAGAGGTAAAGATGCGCACCCTATGGACCAGTTAGGACACTTGAAGATGGACTCAACAGCTGTTGGCTGGACACTTCAATGACAGTTTACTATTATTATTCTGCATTATAATGTAGTTATATCCTAATAACCATTTTATACAACAAATGATCGCAACTAACCTCACCACAAACTCAGGAAAAATTAGGTGATATATACCAGGCTTAAAAAACTGAAGCTGGTGGTCTATGTGTTGGCATAAAAGCAAGTCACAAGTTACATTTATTACTACAAATAAATGTATTACTGCCACTGTGAGCCTATGTTTTGTCTGTGTTTGTAGCCAAAAAATAATACTGTAGCTTCTAGACAGCAGTCCTTGTATATAAAAGAATAATTTTGAGATAAACTTCAAATTTGAATGCCCATAATGATACTGCACGTGTTATATAAACCTCATTTTGGTTGTATAGAAGCTTAAAAGTAACCTACACGTGAGAGAACCCAGACCCTGATACGCACACATGTATGAAAACTCACCTGGGAGCGCTTTAAAACTCCTCACAGTGTTTCCATCCCGCTGGCTGTGGCTCTGCGGGTCCTTACTGTACTTCTCGTACACTTTGAACATATTTACCGAAATCATGTCTCGTTTGGCGCTTTCTACTTGCGATGAATCACCTTCACTCGGACGCACTACTTCACCAACTTCCTCCAGCGGTGCCACTTTACCCCAACTGCTCTCCAAAATCACCAATATGTGCACAATATGAAAAAGCCCGTTCGCCATGGCTGACGTTCAGACAGATAGTTCCATTCAAAACCCGCTGCAGAATCTTTAACGCGACTTTGGAGTAATAAGGTGGCGTGCCAGTAGTATCCAGGTGATTCTCGTGTGAGCAGCTCTGCGCGCCTCACGGTCTACGGGCTGTCCTACTGTGTGCGCGCGTACGGGATGATCCTCTTTATGGCACGCGGTGACGCAGACGCACAGCCAACGAGATCCACGGATTCTTAGAGGTGAACTACAACTGCTGAACATCATCACCCTGCCAGGAGCTGAGAATGTAGAAAATACAAGTGTAACGAGAAAATAAACAGCCTGGTTTATTTGTATAGCACAATTGGTACACAAAGTAAGTGATTGAAAGAATAAGCATAATCACAAAACCAACTAATCAAAACGTCAATAATAAAATAAATAGCAAAATTATCATTAAAAGAGAAGAGTGCAAAATAAAAAAATAAAACAAAACAAAAACAAAACGTTAAAATAAATAAAACAACAACAGCAACAACAACAAAAAAATAAAAAAAACAAAAAAAACAAAAAAACAGAACAATTTTGAGCCTGCATTTTCTCCTTGTCAAAGAAGACTATATTTCAGACATTTTTGTGTTTTTACTAGCCTTTGTTGTACACTTGACACCATTGCCTAACCTATAGCAAGTTGTTGAGTAACTGTTCATTTCGTCTTCTTTCTCAGATAGCCACATGTGTGAGGATAGACCTTTTCCAGGTGAGTGATATTATCTTTCTCCTAGTGTTTTAAAGAACAGATTGAACGCTGAAATATAAACAGTACAATAAAAAACTGAAGACGTTTCAAGGCTGACAGGCTATTAAAGTGATAACACATGTCGTGCTATTCTTCTATATATTAGACAAAGAAAGATGCTGTGTACAGTTTTGGTCATGGGGTGAAGAGCTGATGCAGAACACTTTTAAATAGGAAAAGAGACATTTTTCTACAAGATAATGTGCTTTTCTGTAGACTCTTGCTAGTGCTGCACAATGGCTGTATTCTCTCTTATGGCAGCAGGTTAGAGATACATAGGATCAGACTGCCATTAAAATACCTCCAATAGTGCCCAAGGGAACCACAAGGGGCTCTTTGACACCAGTGGGACTTGCAGAGGAGATAAAGAGCCACTGGTGGGACTGGGATCTCTTTCAGTTAAACAGGGGTATGTGTTTAAAAGATGTCTTGCTTCAGCCACTCAGTCAGACAGCATCTCTCTCCACCTAGGGAGTTGGATGGTCTTATCTGTCAGTGTGGTCTCCTCTAATTGGTCCTAATGGGTTAGAAAGATACATCTCCAAGGGTTTCGTCAGATGGACTCATGATGATTGTGTGCAGTTTTTAAACAAACATAAAACTGAGTGACTCTAGATGAAAACCTGACTGGATTTTTATCTTTTCTTCATAAAGATGTTCTAAATTTGACTGAAAATATGAAGATAACATTTATGTACATTTACTGTAGTGGAAATTTCTACATAGGGCTGCTTTATATGAAAGAATAGAGAAAGGACATTCAAAATATACTTGTTGGAGGCTGTCGGACAAGATGTTGCAGACATGTTGATGAAGGTGTGTTTATGAAGTTAAGTTATAGAACGTGGCCTTTGAATATACATGACACTATTTTGACCTTATATACAGTTATACCATTGGACCTTAGCATTTGAGCCTTCCGATTTCCAAGTAAAATGCATCCCTCCTATGTACTCTCAGCTCTCAGTGCCAGCCTGCTTCATGGACGAGGGCCAGCCCACAGTGCGTCCTCTGGTTAACCAGCTGTAGCCACTGAGCCAAGTCTTCTCTAGAGCAATGATTAGCTGCTGCTTCAAAGGTAATTGAAACCCTTGTGAGTATTTATCTCACCCACAGCAAACTTCATAGAGTTGCTCACTTTACAGCCCTCCCGCTATACGAGAAGGAGAGTAAATGTCCAAGCAGGATTTTAAAGGATAATTGGTTGCATTGAAAATGGTTTTGTCCAAGGAGTATACATTCTAAGTGATCATAATGTCACCTCATTATAATGTTTTTGCTGCCAGGAATCAAAAAGCTATGTTGAGGTTTTGTGTCCCACACATATCAACTAACCCCACAACAATTGGGTATTATGTAAAATATGATGTGTTAGAGAGAAATTGTACTAGTGATGAAACATACTTCTAAGGATGTAATTATTTTCAAACATACAAAAAAGATAGTAAGTCATTTCCTGTATATTGCCAAACAACATCAAGAAATTTCAATATTGTTTATAAATACATGATTGCATTGGTTTAAAGGCTGTTCTGGACTGCTTTACTTATAACAAAAGGACAACACACAAGAGATTCCTCTGACATATCCAAGACAGTCACTCATTCAATCAGCCCAAAATGTGCCCTTTCAAATGATTCATGTAAAAATGCCTGTGGTACATGAAAAAGATTGCTGTAGTTTTTAGTAATATTTATTATTTGTTTCTAACTGGAATGGGATAACATAACTTTCATAATTCAGTACATCACTCACTGGAGGTTTGTTGTGACACTGATTGATTTTTGCTCGTAGACACACACTGTCAGTAGTTGCAATGTCTCTTGGGAGGTTTTTTATTATTAAGCTGTCACATACAGTGTGATCAGTGTCTGAACTATGCACATCCCATGGTTCAGGCAAAGCCCACAAAGCTATGCACAGTATTCTATACAATAGAATGTTTTCACACATGGACAAACAAAGGACAACAGGCAAAGTAATGTAAGCAAAACACCAAAATGAACATCTATGACATCTCTGATTCAGCTCCTCCTCTTTCTCCTGTGAAATGGAAGTATACCCCCCTCAAAACCATGCTCTCATTCACAGAATATTTGCCTGGGGTGCTCATCAGGACAGAGTCAGACGGAGGAGCCCACCATGTTTCTTTTGGCCGTGGAGGCCATTCTTCATCCGCCCCCTTCTTTCCTCCTCTTCCTCCCTTTGACTTGTTTTCATACTGCTGGCGAGAGCTGAATGACCATTCATGCTCTGCTGCTGCTGCTGGTTATGGATGTTTGTGAGAGAAAGTCCAAGGGCTGTGACATCCCCTCATGTCAAGTCTGCCAAGTGCCAAGCTATCCACACACTGTGGCATACCTCCCCTCTCACCACTTCTACTTAAATCAACATCAGTCAACTAAAATGACACTTGTGTGAACAAATCTATGCAGTCTCCATGAGAGCTCTGGGTGTGCAGTGTCGCAGCAGTCAGGTTGAGTCATATGGGAACTAGTCCATGACAAATTTATGACTGCAAATGGCTCCAATTTGCCAGAGTCTATTGAAATATGAGGAGCATAAGACAACAGATGCACCTGGGAACGTTGCTGACAGGGTAGTTGTCACCATAATGCACTTGACTACTTTAGATAAATATGTCTGGGGAAAAAAGGAGGATTTTGGAGGACTGCAAAAGAGGTGTGTGAAATGTGACATGTTTGGAAAAGAAGTCAACGTTTTTCAGCAGTATAGCTATGACTTTACTATGGTTAACCTTTGGATACTTGAAGAAAATGATGTAATAATCTACATGACGTATAGTAGAGTACGATGATTTTAATTACACTTCACATAAACTTCAGGTTATATAAAGTTGCTGTAATTCTCATTTTAGTTATAGCAAATGTAATATATATTAAAAATAATTATTCACTGTGGCTAATTTATCCACCCATTTCACCAACCTGTTATATTTTCAATGTCATTTCCCTTATTATACTTCCATGTAAAAAAAAAAAAAAAAAAGTTAGCTCTGGTATGTTTAACTGTGTCATACCATATAGTAAAGCAATCAAAGTCAATTCACATATCCAAAGTAACAGAGAAATAGATGTACTTGGCTGTGAGATGTCCCCATAGGCAAATACATTAACCTCTGTAATAGCTTCTCACATTTAGGGCCCTCAGCTCCACCACTCCGGGGCGTGTTCACGTTCCCACACAACTCGCATATATGGAAAGTGCTCCTCTCTTACCCGATCTATAAGAGCCTCTCGATAGATGTCATTTCGACCTTGAACTACATGACCATCCCAGCCGCACACGTAGACCAGCTCATTTATCATCCCAATGCGGACAGTGGGAATGACTAACTGAGGTAATGAGTTGCTCCTTGCTATGTGCGGCCTTCTCTCCTGAGATCCAGCTAGCATGCGTCGAATCCAAAACCGCATGAACCCTCCACGAGTCCCTCTCCATCAGCAGCACCACCCCCATGTGGCTTTGTGAAGACAAGGCCAGCAATCAGCATGATGGATTTCAGCTCTGACATGCTTTCCCTCAAGTGACCCAATTAGGAAAATTATTTTGCATGTTTTTATTTTATTTTAACAAAGCAAAGTTCTCATTGTCTCTTAACGCTCCAAAAGTGTATGCAGTACTCTGAAGGCAGGATAATGAATCGACTTTAAGGAGGAAATTTAGATTCATTATGGTTTGGAATATGGACTCGGGGAAATCCCTATGCACACAGGGAAAGTGAGAAACCAGATCTTAAAGTTTAAGCTGTAGGTGGTGAACTTAAAAACTAAAGACAGACGGGAGCAAAACGAAGACAAACCTGAAGACAGACCACGGCAGACTTTTGAAAAACGATCTTGCTGTACCATCCAACTGTTGATTTCCAGCAAAAAGTCTGATGGATGCTGCTTGGATCTTAAACTCACCAATCATGTCACGGTGAACCTTTACAGCTGTGGCCTAAACCTTACAAACTCATACTAAATCAAACGTCAATTCATGACACTTTAACGGATGAATGTGAATGTGTCCCATGAGGAGAGCTTTCAGTACTAAATGGCTGTACTTTTCTGGAGTGTTTTTAAGACTGTAATTTTCTTCCCACTGCACTAAGGAGCCGGTTGGCAGTATATCCTCAGAGGTCGCTGTCTGAGAACAATCTTCTATGATATGTTTGTCAGTTATTTGAAAAATTTACAACAATCTGAAATTGCACCCATTATTCAGACCTCTGAAGCAGCTGTATTTAAACCTTGCCGTGAACACATTACATATAACTGTATATTATATGGTTTCTTCGTATTCAGATGGTCTTAGAGGTGAATTTAGCCAAGGATGAAGTTCACTTGGGAATAAGAAATGGCAAAACGTCATTTAAGTTGCCTGCATATGTAACTTTTCTGGGAATGTTCCACAGACATTAAACTTATCTAATCATTTATTTTATTTTTATGTTCAAACATGACTTAAAAAACATGTATTCTTAATATGAGCAAGATTGTCTCTGCTCTGACCCATAATTTGATGCCAAACTGCATAACATTCAGGAAAAGCAAGCACATCTCTATGGAAACAAGCAGGTGGTAGACGCTCTACTTGTAAATTTTTTCCCATTATTTAGAAAGAACTTGTGTTTGTAGCAGCAGGTAGATGCTTGCTAGTTCCATCATCCTCTGTTCCATGTCATCCAATCGTAGGAAGGAGAATCCCATTTGGTGCTTTTCCGTACTAACTTTAATGGAAACAGCAAAATGTTATAACACTAGTTTGCAAGTAGAACATACAGTTGAGTTTACAGCAATGGCCCCCCACTGTTTATGCCTGTGATGAGTTGACCTCACTCCTATCCATCACTTCAAGGGCCAACCCTACAGGAAGGCTCCATTTTCCCATAGTTCTCCCAGTCAGTGAAGCAGTCACTCTCCACATTAATGGACCAAATGGACGCACCACTGGCACCAGGCGCTCTCCATCTTCCCCGTTCACTTTATTGCTGCGTCTTTGTTTACTTTTTCTCCTCCGCAAGCCTACTTCCCTTTCACATTTCCGTCCGATTGCGTTTTTCTTAGCATTTTGTCCCAGCTGTCTATAAATCACTTGTCATTTAGCTGTGACGTGCTGCGGCCCCACTGCGACTGCCTGTGGTGTCATTTCTCCTCAAGCTGGTTTTCGTGCAGTGTGGTACTTTGTATGTCAGTGCTTCTGTCAATACAGACATAGTGAGTTTTCCAACCAGTCCCGAAATTGTATTCTGTATTCATGCAAAAGAATGGAATTAAGTTGGTGCATTATGGCTTTCAATATTTTCTGGCCAGGCACATTGTTTAACTTGGCCGCTGCACTTCAAGTCTGTTGAAACATTGAAACAGGCTCTTTTTTCATGTCTATAAATGGGGTCTTTTCATAAATGCACCAGGGAATGCTTGCTTTTTGAAGGGATTTGAGAGGATAGTGCACTGTACTCAGTTAGACCCCCCTAGATTCCCCTTTGCCTTCACACACTCCATCATATTGAGGTTAATATGGTATGGCATGTCTGCTGTATAGGAATTGTCATGGTATTTATCACAACGGTTTCCATAAGTGCTGCAGACATGAACAACTGGAGTCATGATGAGTGGGGTTACTGAATTGTTTCCTGTCCCAGAAAGTTGACGAGTGAAAAAGACGAGATACTGTGCAGATAATAGAAATAGCAGAGTGATTGGGGAAAAAGTAAAATAAATATTGGATGTAATTCCTCTTAACAGTAAATTTAACTCTTCTCCCAGCAATGCTTTTGTTTTGACAATCTCTGACTGAATCATGTGTAGATAAATCTTGATACTTCTACAGTTTGTTGGTGTTAGTATCTGGCAAGCAGCTGACATGTTAAAACCTTGCATTTGCAGGTGTGTAGTGCTATTTTTCTGACAGAAAACGGGAACATCCAGCTCTTGATTGAAGCACTTAGAATTACAACAGTATCTGTCTAATCAACATCGTCCCTTCACTTCTAATCAACTGAATTTGATCAAGGTAATTCCAAAAGTTAATTCTGCAAATAAACTGGCTTTGCTTGACACTGGCAACACTTCCAAATACACTTTTCATCAACTCGTAGAGGCTCGGCCATCTGCTTGTCTCCATGGAGATGTTTTTGTTTTTGCAGTAATGTTCCATAGAATGTCATTAAACTTATTTATCTCCATGTACAAAAGCAGGTGACATCATCAAGCCAAGTTAAAGGCCAGATCTGTGGAGATGTGAGATTTTAAGCAACAAAAACATCTGCATTTGAATAAATCCTACATAAATATGTTTAATGCCATACTAAGGAACGTTCCAGGCATAGAAATGACTCCATGGTGCAAGACCCCACCAGAAAAGTTACGTAGTGCATCTTTAAAAGCCATGGTTTGATCCCTGCTATTGGTATTGCGTGCTTAGGCAAGGTACTTCATGGTGATCTATGTATAGAATGTCCAACAGAGGTAGAAAAGTGCAATGTAAAATGCTGCTTTATATCTTAACTAACTACTCCTGCACTTTTGGGTATAGGTTTAGCCTAATCTAATTGTGATGTAATAAATAATGTGTTTATTCATTGTTTGTCAAACCTCTTGTGAACCAAGCCGAAGCATGTTTCCTCTCTTTATCAAATAACACAGAGGAAGTACGGCTCACAGTGCACTCTTTTCTCTCTTCTTGTCAGTGCTGCTGATTTTTCCGTGTGTCAGGTGCATGTGCCTGGAGTGAAGTCAGCCGGACACTCTCTGCCAAACGGCCCCAGTAAGATACCTGATATGGCTACTACACAACCCCAGTGGGACTAGGCTGAATGTGTCATTTCACAAGCAATTAGTCTTTATCCTCACAAACCCAAAGCCAGTTCCACAAGTCGGGGAAAAAACAGCAGCAAATTTGACATGTATCACCTCTGTGTTAATAAGAATGTATTGTCTTCTGGCTGGCTTAGTTCAGACCTTGTAAAACTTGGCCTCTAGTTGAGAGAATGTCCTCTTTGTGCTGAAGTGTTTTGATTACTTTTGACTGTTCTTGTCAAATTGATGTTCTGCTACAAATGGAAAACCTGATTCAGTAACCACAACAGAGTAGAGTACTGGAAATCCCTATTAAAACAGCTGATAGAAAAACGTTAGATGTGACTAAGGAAATCTAAATCTGTAACTCTCAGTAAATATAGAAATGACATAAATGATGAGGTGGGGAAACTTGCAATGGTCCAGTTGATGCAAAGTTCAACAATCACTTATTTTTGTGTCACCACTCTTTGCAGTTGAATACTATTGATACACAAAAAATGTACAATAAGGGTCCTGGTGGGGCCAAGTCTCCCCATAGAGGAGATATTGAGCTTCTAAGGGGTATTCCTAACAAATTACATATTCACAGCACCATGTTATCTTTTATTATTAAAATGTTACACTCACCAAAAACAACATATTAACATGTTTTTGACGAGTCCTTGCTTCCCCCACTAAGTCACTCCCCCTTCAGAGCACTATCACAACGCATTTGGCATGCATTTCATTGGAACTACTGGAACTACTGCACATTGCATCAGGTTTGTGAAGCTGCAGTGTATTGTTTTATATATTCATGGAAAGTTGTCATGCCGGAGCATAGGTGACGTAGGCTGGTGGGCTGAGTATTAGACAGAATCATACTGCTAACCGTAAGGAGGGTTCAATGAGGAGAGATCGCTAGATTACTCAAATGTGCATGGATGACATATAACGTTATAACATGGTAAAAAGCTCCAAAAAGTACATTTTACATAATAACAAATCTCATTGTTTTATCATGAACATTATAGGATAAATAAACTACATATTTAAAACTCATATGCTACAAGTCAGTTAATTTATATTGACTTCCTATAATTCAGCAGCCCAATGCAAAAGACATATGGCAAGTGTACCGTAATATGTAACATATGTTTGGTGTAAACTCCTACTTGTGCCATGTCTGATCCTTATTTTTGAGAACAGGTAGAGGGAGCTTAGAAAAACACCACAGATATGTCAGAATGCACATATCAGATAGTGATGCTAAAGGGGCGCTGTGCGGGCAAAACCAACATCCGTGTGGAAACGACCCAGACACACTGAATAAATCCTGGCAGCCAACATCCGAGAGACTGTGTGGGGAGAGGAAGATAAGAAAGAGAAGAAGACAGATAAGAACCCAGTTTAGGAACCTGATTTATTTTAGTCCCACCTGACAATAAAACCTTTGAAGAACCTTTTGAGAGAGATATATAAACTAAACACACACACTCACACAAGAAGATAGGATTGTGTTGATGAGCTATATCTCGCTCCAACAAGTTGAGATTTTTTTGTTTGCACTGTAATGTAAAGAAGCCAGACCCATGCCAAAAACAATTGACGTATTCATTTTTTTCTGATCATTTCATACACATTGTTTTCAGATATAAAAACATAGCCCCACTGAAAAACCCCACTGATTGGATACATGTCATCAGGAGCGATAGCATCCTGACTTTTTGAGCAGTGTGTCTTGGTCAGTCTTTTACTTTTTGAGCATAAAAATAACAGACCCAGAGCCAAAAACCTCACTGCTTGTAAAACATACCCAAGCCCTCGGAGACAAAAGGCTTCTGTTGTTTTTAGATCAATGTTAATTTGTGTCTTGGAGAACGCAGGCCTGAAGGAAGCTGTGGGAAAAACCAGTAGGGTTATATTGTTCACATTTGCCATTAGAAGTCCAAAGCTTGTGGTGCAGCCTTTGAGTTTTGATTTCATCTCTGCTCACATTAACACCCACAACGAGCCAGCCCAAAATGACTGTATCACCAAAAGGCCTCAAAGCCAAAATGGCCACAACACAAGTCTGTAGAGTTGGAATGTGTTGTACCTAAGGCTTCTGTTATGTGGAGCATTTGTCCTTGAGCTCTGTGGTTCCTAACACCGCAGAATAAAGCCCTTGTATTGTCATTTGAGATGGATGTACATCTAGCCAGTCATGAGTGCATCTCCTGATCGCAGAGTTACAAAGAGCAAAAGTGCACATGTACTGTGAATGGATTTCACTATGACACACAGTACATTTTACTTTATGGATCCCTTTAGGTTTCACTGAAGCAACAATAACAAGGAAGAAAGACTTAACTCATAGAATAACACATTTACAGATGGTATCCATCACAAAACATTCTCAAAAAACATTAGGAACATTTCAGGCAAATTATGTCTTGACATTCAGGCAAATTTATATGTGATGGGATTGATAAATGTGACCAAAAGTTTCAACCGAAAAAGAAAATAATTGAAAACATATTTGTCATGTGATAACTTCTGCTCACCATCCAGTGGTGTCCACATCCACCTGCAGACAGGGTTTATGGCAATAATGTCTTTCTGATCATACATTTACAACTCCTTTTGTCAACAGTTCCCATAGGTACTTGTCTATTGTAACATATTGGTAGTCCTGGTGGTTAACATGACCTATCTTTAATAAAGTATTAACCATTCACTTGTTATTCTCCGAAATGCTGTTTATATACATTTACACTCTTTTTTTTTTTTTTTTTCTCCAGAATTTGCATTATAATTGTCAAGTACCAAACGTGCATACTGTACCTATGTAACATCAAAAATGTTTGGAAAAACATAAGGAAACCTTATGTTGTTGCCAATATTTTGCCTGAAAAACAACATTCATGCATAAATTCTCCCCATTGTTCCAGCAGAGGACATTGTTATTGTAGAAGACAAAGCATTGGGTTACACGATACTTGTCTCCTTGGACCAGAGCCCGTTGGAGAGGTGGTAGAGTGGGTCGGCAACTTAAGATCAGAACCAGGTGAAGGCAGTTTGTCGGTCATACTCGGTCAGGGCCTTTGTACCTTACAGCCGGAGGAAAGTGGAGCCAAGTGCAATTTTCCTTTATAGTGTTGATAGCCAGTGTTCAAGACCCAATTCTCCTGCCAAAAAATCTGCTCTGCGGGTTGAAACACCTCTTAAACAGTATTCAGTCCACTGATGGACAGCCAAAGTTTACTGTAAGCACCTCATAGCCAGTGACAGAACGCGACTATAGGCTTCACCTGAACGCCATCCATCTCCATTTACAGGAAGTGTGCGTACACAAAACCAGGTCTGGACTTGATTGGGGAGCTGTATGGCAGACAATTTGTCATCATTTGGGTGACTCTCTTGTCTGACTGACGTGTTCCCTTGGTGACCCCGACTCTGTGCGCACACAACCGATAACATACGGGACTGAGACGAGAGGCAGTGAGGAGAAAAACAGACAGGAGTAAATAGTTGAATACCAGACCGTCATGCCATGGTTTTATTGGAATTTTGATATTCGGTGATATTAGAGTATGAACTTCTAGACTTGCATATGCACGGTTGAGTTGCACGGCGAAGTTTCTCTTACTTGTTTGCAGAAGTAGAAAGTAGTGTGGCCAAAAAACAAGCTGTTACTTATTTACAATAGAGTCAAGCATAAAAATTATGGTAAAATGCAATTGATATGGTTTTGTAATGATTGTAATGTTTTTCCCCCAAAAAAAATCTGCCAATTCTGATATTTTGAATAACAATGAAAAAAAAATAATTCACATAAAACTTTTGTCCTTTTTAATGGTTGGAAGCGTAACGAAAATACTACTAGCATTTTCAGTCAATTATACTCGAATACAAGTTAAAACTAAAAACAAAAAAAAACAAAAAGCATACATGTTGAGTGCAGCCGGGAAGGAAACACAGGACAGAGAACTAGAGGGTATAAGATGGAGTAAATAGGCCCAAGGGAGGCTTCGAACTGGGGCCACTCCATTGATGTGGTATGGCACTGAGACACACTTTTACACTGTTGCACTATGCAGTATCCAAGACACTCTCTGGAAAAGTGGTGTGCGATCTATCCAGCAGCTTGCTTTGTCTTCTGCTTAAGTGAATCTGCTACATGAGCCTGCTTTGACGTCAGGATGTTACTAATTGAATTTCGCGTCTCTGGCCTGTTCCTAAAACCTTTGTGAGCACCTTAAGTAACCTTCGCTATCCGTACAGAACTAAAAGTCTATTTTTCAATCACAAATTGATTTTTATATTGTGATATTTTGTATCTTTACACTGCATATTTTGGAATAAAAGAATGAGAATGTAACTGTCATACCTGTACATTTACTTCAGTAAGAAACCTTAGAAACCTAGCTCTTTGGTGATTGTTACTATTCTGCAATTACATACATTACAAGTCTAAATTAAAGGCAGATGTATTGCTTTTATGGAGGAAAATAACAACCAACTACCCCAATATGTAAACTTGATAACATAATGAGATGCATTGTTTAAGGAGCCATTTGAATTTCAAATTTTATAAGCACTTAGTACCTTACACTTGCTTGCCAATAGAACAATACTGGAGGCATTGTGGAGCGTAATTATCACACAACTACATTAAATGTTTCGTTGGCTATGAAAATGGAAGGAAAGATTAGCTCCCTTGAGTAAGGACCTCAAAATTTTGTTTACTTGTTTAACTTTATTGGCTCAAGTCAGTGCTGCTGCTGATTGTATAAGATGTGAGTAAATACAGTGCCAGCAGAGTGGTAGTTTCCCATTCCTTGTGTTAATTCTCAGTTCTTTCTGACTCCAAATGTCAGTGTCTGCAGTGTGCTAGTGTACGTGGTTTTCCATTACCCGAATAGCACATTGGGACAGCAGAGGGAGAAATACGTGACTCAACAACAGTGTCAAACTGTAATTAATAACAAAATAAAAATACATTGTTTCAAAAAGTGACTATTGTTATTCAGTTGTGCATCAGAGATGTCCAGGCTGCGTGGGTAACACTAAATGGACACTAAAATGTTTTGATGATAACCAATAATAAATCCATGTGGCAATTCACAGATGCGGCTAGTTTGGTGTAGTGAAACAGTAGTTCTTTGTTAGGCCGTAGTGCTCTCCTGGCGTGAATAAAGCTAAATAAGGTGAAGTTGTACATCAGAGTAGAGTGGCCCTCCAAAGCACTTTTAATAAGCCAGCAGAGGGGCCTGTCAAAACGCTCTCACATACAAATTTAATGAGGGGTGTCTCACACATTGGGTTGTAACGCCAGGAATGGTGTGGATGCTTTAGGGTAAAATGTACAGGGAGGGCATGGAGGTGCACGGAAAACACTTAACTAAATACTCAACTAGTCATGCTCATTTAAGTCACATACAACACACACCGAGAACATGCAATCCATGCAATGACAGTGAGTATATTGATATCTGTCTTGGCCAAACATTTTAATGTCCTGGACTTGGTGTAAAGCTGTTTAAATCATGTTATGTGAAATGCTTATAGATTTGATTTTTGGTCTGTCACAGAACCTAATGAAAATCGTCACACTCATGTCGTTTTGTATAAAAGACGAATTTTCTTAGTTCGTTTCAAAGACAATGCTTATATCTGAAACAATAGAGTGTAAATTTAGGAGAATATAGGTACTATAGTTTAATATTAAATAAAAATGTGTTAAATACTCCCACAGAAATAGAATCGACAAAATAACAATTATCTCACCCCTTCCTGGTTAAGATTTTGTTAAGTATAGCATTCAAATACTGTTATTTACTTTGGCACTTAGAACATATTGTGATAAAGTAACCAAAAAACAATGGAACAATCAGTTGTATTTCATAAGTTTGTTTCGCTGCTGTCAGTTTCTTCATTCTTTCACTAAAGTCTTATGGCCATGTGTCAGTCCATGTGGAGGTGGATGTGGCATTTGTTTGTATTCTGTTGTTGCAACCTTTTATCACCCAATCTGGTTGCGTTGATTAGTATTTGACTGTGCTGTACACAGATGTGGTGGCACTCGAGATTCCATTCATTTGAATACAAACCATGTATTGTAATTTGGTTGAGACCTTGTTTTGCAATGTCAATTGTGGTTCGATTGAATGAAAATGTGTGTCAGATGTTGGGCAAAGCATATGACGTGCACTGACCTCACTTGAAGAAAATGTTTTGGAGTTATTTTACAATATAATACAAATCTCTTTGACTTTTAACCATGACATAATGCTTTTTACATCTGAAATATCCTTTACGTATAATTGCTTTTGGTTTGGTTGTCTTCCCCCCAAGAGCTTTTGGTTTCATGTCTATGCAAAAGAAATTGAAACCAGGAAGTAGTGGTGAACACTATCCCAAAAGAGTCATATAATAATTTGATTGTTGCACAGTGCTTATAGGCACACATGTATCTTTACATTGCCTTTTAAGACATAATGAAAGCCATCTGCCACTTTTGTCCACACATCACAGTGATTTGTTAAATCCAACTGTCACTCAGAGCTTGACAGAGATTTACCAACAGGACGAATGGATGTTTTTTGTTTTTGGGCTGCAAAAAACAGAAGCACTTAATCACATGATGCTGAAAACTAAATATTCTTCACAAGACTCTTAGGTCATAAATGGCCTTCACAGTATGTTATCATGCTGCTAATATTTGCGGTGTAGCGATTTCAAAATACTTCACTCTATAGCCAACAGAGGTCAAGAAACACCTAATAAGGTAATAAGTGAAATACAAGTGCTACAAAGGAACTTGTTTTCTATAAGGCGTCCAAAAAATGTAATAGGTCCTGTATCAAGATAAGAAATAGTGAGAGGACACTGCTAATTTGTTCCAGGTGTCAGATTGCCCCTACAGCGTTAATGAAATCTCCATGTGACCTTATTGTACCTGTTGGATCCCTTGGTGCATGTCAGGTTTGCTCTTTGATGGCTATCACCTTCCCCACAGTAGCTAACCCCCTCGGAGCTTAGCGGTTAGCTCTTAACAGTAGATTGCAGTGGTTTCATGTGTACTGAGGCGCTTGATGACTGGGCCGGTGTCACACTCGGATGCCTCCCCCTGGGGCCGGAGCTGTCTCGGCAGTGCTCAGGATGTGTTTGTTGTTTTTTTGGAGCTCGCACAGCCAATTAAGGTTAATGTGATAGACATGACTTAAGCACATGAAAGCGTCTGAGGGTTCCCTGCCGAAAGACTTCTGTGGGGAGCAGCTTGAATGATGTGACGGTTCACACAAGGCCCGAAGCCAGCCCCGGAGTAAGGAGTTGTCAACTACAAGTGGAGCAAAACCGCTCTTTGAAAGTTAGACAGCAGAGGTAGCATTTGTGGAATGTACTGTCAGTTTTAGTTTGTCTGTTAACATTAGCAAAGTACTACACATAATTTAACTGTTATTTGGTATTCTATCTGCTTAATAACAACTTTTTACTATTTAGCGTCTGTTGAAAGATGAAAGCAAATGATGTGCTTGAAGAAAGTTATTGATAGTGTGATCACTAACCATCCCTTTACAATATGTTTAGTAGTGGTTACATCAAAGGTGTTTTATGTAGCATTTCTTGTGGAGGGTCTGATCGTCTACATGGAGGTGTCATTGCTTTGCTTTGAATGTTCCACAGTGTTCCACATTAAACTTGAATAGTGGAGACAAGTAAGTGACGTCAATTTACAGGTCAGATCTATGGAGAGGCAACCCCGCTCACACTAAAGCATTGGATTCTATAGCAATTAAAACACATATAATTTAAAAAATGCAAGATAGATACATTTAACACCAAACTGTGTGACACCTTGTGACATTGCAGAAGGTTACTGAAACAATGCCACAGCGACTGCGTGCCATAATTAAAGCTAAAGGTGGTGACTTTTTTTTTGGCCAGGCAGTGTATAACCTGGCACCAGCATCTCTCCTATGACTTGTCTTGGTTAATGTATTGCTGTGCACTGTCCCTGTATAAATAAAAAGCACGCCATATCATGCCAAAACGATAACATCTCCATGGAGACAAGCTGGTGGTACACCTTTCACCAGAAAGTAACATAGTGCACCTTTAAATAAACCTTCACATGTTTTCTGAGCTAGTAAATGGGTTGTTTTGTTGTTTGGGGTGAGTAAATGATCTTGTTTCTCTTTTTTCTTGCTATTTCTGAGGTAAGAAACACATTTTGTTTTTGTTCATGGTTATTTAAATTGTCAAAATGAGAGACAGCACAGTATCACATTGCATTAGCATGACTGTGGAACTTCTTGCACTTCCTCAACAAGTGTAAAGATATAAACTACTGTCAGGAAGTATACATAATAAGCAGTGCTGCACGTGGCTTGACAGGAGGCAAATGGGTCTATAAATATGAAACATCACCTCTCTGACCTCTTAGAGAGAGCTGTAATGTTCTGTCTTTTATCTCATTATGTTTAGTCATCTTTCCACTGTGTTCTCTGCTCTCTAATGGAAGTGTGGTTCTTTCATTACATGACAGTCTGTGCAACATCTTGGTCACCATTATACTTCAGTTCCCAGTATGATCTCATCTTCTGTAATCTCCATCCGCAGACTCGCCGCACATGTAGGCCCAAAGCGGTGGTCCCCAGCCTGACGATCTGCAGCGCTCCGACGGGAAAGTGAATCCAACAGTGTGTGCAGAGGAGACTCGGGACTAATCCAACTTCTCACCTATTAAAACGAAACAGATCACCACCTCAAAGTAAGGGCAAAATCCCCACTAATAGTTCCAAAAAGGCCCGTGGCTGATAATCACACATACGCACACATTCAAAGAAGACAACCATGATGAATTGTAGTGGGAAAACCCCACGCTACACATCCTTCAAAGGCGAACAAACCTGCAAAGCTCTTCAAGGCACATCCTCGGAGCGCTTAGAGAGAGCTTGCATTCCCCCCATAAAGAGAAAGGAGAGCACTGAAAAGTCATTCAGACACATTGTTAAGAAGTCATAAAGCCAATACATAGTTAATGGGATCTAAGCTCACCTGTTCTATCTACACATCTATCAAATGGCCTGTTGCATTGAAGGTCCAAACTTTGTCACAGAAGCATTTTTATTGGGTTGTTTAAATATTTGTAAACAAATATATTCTCAACTCCTGAATGGCAACAGTTGGACGTTAATGGTAAGTGAAACATTATGTGATTTTTTTAAATTTTAGAACACTGATGTAGGCTATATGTAAGTATTATACTTATAAGTAAGTATATTACTTATAAACCTCAAAGCAGACCTATTATGAAAAACTGACTTTTTTATCCCTTTTTTTCAACTTCTTTACCTGATGTCGAAGTTGTATTTAGAGTAATCCTTGCATCTTTGAGTAATGTCATCATCAACCCCCGTTTTCACCACCACCGATATATACGCCCACTGCTCGCTACTTACTTTGCTGTGTGATGATGTTTACAGTGATGTCAGCTGTCACTGGACACTGCAGTTTTCTAACACAGAAGTCAGCAGTCTTGTTTTTTATCAAGTCATTTTAGATAAATGTTGCAATTAAAAATGTCCAAATTATAACATAATGATCCACATGTGTCATAAATTAGAACTATATAGCAGATACAAGCACAATATGTCTTAAACAACAGGTATGTTACAGTATTATTATATTTTGTAGGACAGTATAATAGGCATAAGATAAAATAAGAAGTTCGATTTGGCAAACAGGCTCCTTACAGAAATGCTGAGACTACAGAAGTTTTTTCAGTTTAGATTTGTCATTGTTAATTCATCAATGCAAATGTATAATGGTACTTTTGCCTCCAGTTGCAAGACAAAAAAATGCTGTTAAATACTACAAATATTACCCAATTAAAATGGCAAGGTATTTTTGTTCTTACATTATCAGCCTTATGTGATCAGCACTGGAGTCAACAAAACTTTATGGCAAAAACTGTATGTAGGTCATGACTTGCCATAATGGGGGATTCTGAAACCACAGCAGTTGAGAACCACCAGCACAGCATTCATCTGTAATAAAGCTCAAGCTCTCTCTTAATCTTATTCATGCCAAATGTTTTAAGAACCATGTACCAACTGAACAACTCAAGAAACAAGTACAACTCAAGAAACAAGAACGTTACGATACATCAGAGGGCGATTGACTGTTAGTGAAAAAGTTACCAAGTACAGTCATAAAGCCTCAATGTAGTGTGTCATGTGCTGATTCAGGGACAGTAGGGCAGCCAACCATGGCGGACGGGCCTGGGGAGAGTAACCGCGGATGCTTAAGAGTTCAAGGGGATAAACCAAAAGGGACAAGAGTTGCTATAGGTCACTAGTTGTTAGTGTTCTACCTTGTTCATTCATGCTTAGAAACTACAAGACAGTATAAAAATAATTATGTCTGTAGTCAGCAAAATGTCACAGAGAGCCTTAAAATGGAACCAATCTGATATAATTTTTAATTGGAGGGTGAAATGCATTACTATTACTATTAGTTATTGGATAGATCAGAATCAGAATTTATTTATCATTACAGTATAAAAATACACAGAAACAAAATATTGTGCTCAGGTCCAGGTTATCAAACTCAGACAAGACTGAAGTCATAATCTTTGGCCCACAGAAACATAAAGAAAGTGTCAGCAGTCACCTCCAGTCTCTCTCTCTAAAAGCTTCAAATCAAGCAGATCTAGGGGTAATAATGGACTCAGACTTGAACTGCCACATCAAATCAGTAACATCTGCAGCTTTTTACCATCTAACATTGCAAAAATCAAAGGTATACTGTTAAAATCAGACTTGGAGAGACTTATTCATGCCTCCAGTAGGTCAAATGGTAAGACAGCTGCAGTACATCCAGAACACTGCTGCTCGGGTCCTGACTAGAACCAGGAAGTACTTGACACATGTGTCCTGTGCTCTGGTCTCTGGCTCCTGTGGCTCAGAGAATAGACTTTAAAGCAGCTCTGCTTGTGAACATGTCTCTCCATGGAGCAGCACCAAAGAACATCTCTCACATGTTGGAGCCACATGAACCATCTCACACTCTGAGGACTTCAGGGACCGGCCTCCTGCTGGTCCCAGAGTCAGGACTAAACATGGAGAATCAGTGTTTCAGTTTTATGCAGCTAAAACCTGGAACATTCTTGCTGAAGATGTGAGACAGGCCTCTACTTTGACAATGTTTAAATCCAAGTTCAAAAAGGTTCTTTTTAGCTGTGCATATGACTGAAAAGTTTTTATTCTGCATTCTTCTCTTTTAATAGTAATTTTATGATGATTATTTATGTTTTGATATGTTTTTACTGGGATTTTAATGACTCTCTTATTCTGTAAAGCACTTTGAATTATTTGTGTACAAATTGTGCTATACAAATAAACTTCCCTTGCCTTATCAGCAGCATAAAAACAGTGTAATAAATAGTTTAAAATATTGTCAACGTCAAAATCAGTGCAGCCTTTAAACAACCCCCTCACACCCCCTTTTTGATTTCATAAGATGATTCCAAATAATGAAACCAGCTAGTTGTAGTTTCATTACTGACTTTAATGATGCTCAACTCATTTCTATGTTTCTGTCTCTTTGTTACATAAGCAAAACATTGGTTGTGGTTGGCTGTGATCAAGTGACATCCCTACATCCAAAACAGTTTAAAATTGAGCTGGAGGACAGGCCAGAATTGATGCTTAACTGTGAAATTGTAGATTGGTTGGCCTTCTTTATGGTTAATGTATCTCTTTAAGTACTGAGTCTATCCACATGAAACAAGAACTGCCACCAAGCTCAATGTCTTCTCTGTCAGCGCAAATAAACAAAGTGAAGAAGAAAAAAAAACAACCCACAATTGTTGTAAGTTGAAAGGACTTGCAGACATAATGATTTATATGGCAAGTTTGTGGAGCCAATCTCTAACAAATAATGATAGGGTTCAACATTTGGGGATTTTCTGTTTGGATATTTCTTTTAAAAACATTAAATCTCCCATCGGGTTACAGGCCCCTGCCCTCCATCTTAAATTATCTCATTTTAAGTTATTAGGCTTTATCGATTTTCCATCCCAGCCCCTGTAACATCATTTTTTCAACTAGAATTTTAAAAAGAGCCTGAGTAAACACAGAAGGCAAAGAGAGGCTGTTATTGTTAAGTTGCTGAAACAGTAGCAGTTTTGAAAAACATAATTACAGTTATTTAAGTGCTTGGGATTTTACAAGTGCTGAGTTGATAGGAGTTGCGTAGGTGCGGTACTTTTATCATCACATCGGCACATTCTGAGGTTTTGTTAAACAGTGTCTCACGCTGGCTTTACCCTGCTCCGCGCACACGCAGACAGACGCACAAAACGGTTACAGCTTTTAACACCCCGTTCCCAAAGCAGCGGTGATATTTTACAAGCTACTCATGAAGAAATGTCTCGTTCTGGATAATTTACTTGCTTTGAACGTCGATAGTGTGCAGTGGGGTTGTGCCTTGATGATATTGACAGTAATTTGGAGAAAAAGATATAACAAATAGAGGTAATAGAGGCACAGACCAGTTCAGTCATTCAGCCATTATTAAAGGAGCACTGTGTAAGTTTTTAGGTGAAGAATCCGAAACCTTCAGTTCACAGTGATTACTTTGAATGTTCCTCAAAATGGCATAAAACTTTGCGATCTCCATGGAGACTACAAGTAGGAGATTCCACCAAACTAAGCATTTGTTTTGGCAATAAAAACACATATAAATGAATAGCTGCCCTAGATGCTCTCTTATGCCCTTATCCTGTTCTGTGGACCCGGACCCTTCCTCCCTTCAGATGCCCGGCGATGACTGGATCCCAGGCGCCCTCCTGTGCCCTGGCTGGGGTGGCTCCCATCCTGCCATGGGTGGGCCCCTCTCTGTCCCTTAGTTGAGTGGCTCTGGGCTCTGGCCCTATAGACTTGAACTTTATTTGTAAATGGATGTGCATCAGTGCTGGACACGTCTGCAGCTGTCCGTCCATGGGAGTGCGTCTTTCCTTCACTGTGGGTCTCCTCGAGGTTTTTCTTTTTCACACTGTTTTTTTTTAGTTGTTCCTTACCGAGAAGGAGGATCTAAGGACAGGGGGTGCTGTGCTCTGGGACAGTTCTCCATTTGCTTGTTTTCTGTTCATTAATTTGCTTGTCTGTTTCTCTTTCATTGTTGATTCTTTAACATTCTGTTGGTTAATGTATGTAAGATAAGTTTATACCAAACAGCAATAACATTCATCATACTTTTACAATTTATCTGTACTACTTGTATTTTATTACATGAAAAATTGGGTACATTCCCGTTAAGATCTTATAGTTTTTTCTCATTGGCACACCATAATCTACAAAATCTTATTTTTAGCAAGTCTAGAGAATTTCTTTGGCCCATATCTCAAAGTAGTAAAAATTTAAACACCCAAATTGCAAAATACTCTTCTGTAGTCCACATCCCTGCTGATTTATGAACAATATGTTTGTTTTTGTTCAAATCTAGTGATGACAGCTGTTACATAAGTTTGATAACAGTACCGTAAATGCGGACGATCTACAGGAAGGGTCACAGTGTACAGCTTTAATGTTAGTAATATCTCATTGGAAATATGACGTTGACTATTAAGTACTGTAATACTACGGCACCTTTAAATTTACATTGCATAAAATCTCTAGAAATCCAAGAAACAGTTGAAAGGAAATTTGAAGGAGAAAACTTTATTGGAAATGGTTCGGGAATTGCAGTGGATAGATTCACAATTTCTCCAGTGAAATAAACAATAATGAGCAAACTGGTCCGGAGATTTCTTTGGTAGTCTACTCAGAAGTCAATGTGCATTCAGCCGCACAATACAGCACAAAAGCGGGATGATGGCCCATGTCAGTAGCATCCTTTAACACTTCCTCCGGCTCTCTTGGGTTACACAGCTGTCCCGTAAACCCATTCTCTTCCTATGGCTGGATACTGTGTCTTTCTCACTGTGTTACCCTGTGTGTGTGTGTGTGTGTGTGTGTGTGTGTGTGTGTGTGTGTGTGTGTGTGTGGGTGGGTGTGTGTGTGTGTGTGTGTGAGAGAGAGAGAGAGAGAGAGAGAGAGAGTGTCTTGGGATTGTAAAGATTTACTTTTACCAGATGCTCCCTGCCTTGTTAACTTTAAACCATTTGTCCCATTGTAGCACTCTTTTAATACGATTTGCATGGCTGAACCTGAGAGCAGCCACAGCTATGTGTGGTGACTGCTATTCACGTCAAGTCTGCAGAACACCCAGCTTCTTGTTCTGTGGCATGGCTATTAAGACGGGCTAATGGCCCCTCTGTGACTTTAAGCTAGTTTTTGGCGTATAGGGAAAGTGTGTTGTTATTTTCGATAGGATGAAATGTTCACGTAAAAGGAAAAAGGTCAAAAAGGTAATAATTTTGTCACGTGTAATGTCTTATATGTCGTATAAATAGCCAGTCATGAAGTGGACAGTACATGATCAGTAAAATCAGATAACCCAATAACTGGATCTGATTTTTGGTGTGTATTTACATGCACAAAAGTGTCACATGTGTCAATTATATAGTAGCTCTTTCAGTTTTTAAAATATCCTTTTTTCTGTCATTGCCACATTAATTTGACATTTTTACATATTTTATAAAAACAAACAAAAAAATGCTTATTTATGTATTTATTTATATTTATTTATACACTCATTTATTTATTTTGAGCACAGGTACACCTAAAGCACATCTCACAATCTGTTCTTATATAAGCTCTAACAGGAGTGGGAAGAAGAACTCTTATGAAGTCCCACCTCTTTCTTCCGTCAGGACACAAACGCTTTGTTGATGCTTCCTATTCACATCAGATTTAATTGTTTACGTGACATTTCAATAATCTGATAACTCCATAAATGTTGATGAAGTGTCTTGCCCAGGAACACAGACTTCTTAAAGGGGAAGGTTGGGTCTGTTTACTCTTGGGTTTGTGGGGAAGGGCTGAACCCACTGCACAACTATCGTCCAAGTAGAATAATACAAGAATGATAATGTCTGGACATGGGGTTGTGTCTCAGGGTTAGCCACAATTTACCTGAAATGTACTTAATACATAGCCTAATCTGTTTGCTCTACTGATAATGATGATAATGAGCAACTGGAATAGCATGAAGATTTTACAGGATCTGAAGTTTCCCAACTCCTGCTAAGTTCTTTCCAAAGTGTGTTATGTTGACGTGATCATACACTACTTGAACATTGTTGTGACTCCCATTACAACACTTGACACAAAGCGCCTTCAGTAGTCTTGTCCCTATCAGTGGATCTCATCTTATCCTTATCTTGTGGCATGGACCAAAGCAGACTGCAGACAGACACCCACTCCCACGGTTGTCTTCTTTGATTCTCTCTCATCCCAGACATGGCCCAGACAGAGCCATAACACTAAAGGCATCCTGTCTGCACACCAGCGCAATGAGGGTTCGAGACCACTTGGCAGTTCTTTCATGGTCCGTGCATGATTTTTGTCAGTAAGTTAGATGCTTGAAGTGCGTCTCCAGCTATTACTGACGGCTTTATTGCGTGTTTTGTCTGACCCGGTGCCAAACAGACGCAGATGGATGCAAGATTAATATGGTCGAACAGTATGACGTGCTGGACATGTGTGCGGCGCTATCACATAACGTTTAATGTTATTGTAATCTCCGCTGTGATCTCCGATGACTTTTCCATTCTTTTCCATTTTTGTGTTTAGTCTTTGAAGATGAGTCATGCGCACGCAGACTTTTTACTACATTTCAGCAATCAATTTTATTTTGACATGGAAAATTTCACAGCAATTTTTAAGACAAGCTGTTTTAATGACTATAATTGTGTGCAGATGAATTGGGAGGTGTGTGAGCTTTCGTAAAGGTAATATTATATCATTAAACTTTAGATCCAGACGAGCTTTGAATGTTCTGAACACATACGTCTTTTGGTTATGCTCTTGTGGAGGAGATTTACGACTTGTACAAGTTACCTCAGATATTTTGGATGCCACTGGCTGTGTGTGCTGCCAGTGAGTTGGTTTTATGTTAGTTTTGTTGTAAATGTCTACAATGAAGATTGATTTCGATAGTTTGCCTTTTGCTGCGATTGTTTCTGTCTGCCTCTGGCTATGTGAACACGCCAGACTTGATTGTGCTTCTTGCCTTGAGAGAGAACATCTAACAGCAGTAGCAAGTAAAACATGATAGGAAATAGAAAAACTCCATTATTCGGTCAATGAATGGGTAGAGAGCTTTGCAAATTCTTCACAATATTAAAGCTGTAACTTTTCTACTACGGGTCTGCCACTTGTTTATCCCTTTCTTTCTTTATTTTTATTTATACAAGGGAACCCAATGAGAGCACCTGGGCTCTCTTTTTCATGGGTGCCCTGTTTAAAATACAATACAAAGAGAAAACCAAACAAAACAAATGTATATAAGACATTAAAAACAGGTGCTGGTGTGCGTATAAAAGTGTATCAACAGATTATTCTTGGAAATGTTATTGCTTTACCTGGAATTTTCCACAGTATGGCATTAAACATATCATCTGTTTAGCTTTTATTGTAAGTTATAACTCGGCCTGAAAGTCTCACATGCTTGTCTCCATGGAATTAGATAAGTTTAATGCCACAGAGTGGAACCTTAAGCAATAACACATCCATAGAAAACAGGCCTGTCATGATAATTACCATATCGACTTATTGTTCAGCACATGTGTTACCGCCCTAGGCCTTAAGTTCTTTTCATTGTTTGTATTTGTTTATTATGTTTCGTGTGTGTCCCTGAATCTGTCCCTTTCCCCATGAAATCCTGTCTTTGTGAGCTGTTGCCTGCGATTCTGATTGGAGGACGGTTTCCCAGCCTGGCCAATCCTGGGGCCCACCTGCAGCTGCCTCCCCCCATTTAAGAAGATTCAGGACACCTGTTCGGGGCTGCTGGCCTGCGTGTGGCCAGTCTGCCATTTTGTGTGTATGTGTCTCTTTTGTCATGTGGAAGTGACTCTGTGTGTTGAGACACTCGACTGTCAGTACTGACTTGTCAAGATGTTGTTACATTATTGTAAAGTTTGTTTCTTAGTTAAACTTAGCCTTTGTTACAGTTTAGTTTAAAACCCTGCACGTTACCTTTTGTTTGAATATTTTAGATCCCTTTGGTTTAGTTTACCCTTTTATGACCTTGTTCATTAAATAATTTCTTACTTACTTACCATTTTTCCATCCTGGTTTCTTCGTTACTTCCCTGACCCTACGCAAGCTGGGTCGTAACGACACATTAGATGGAGCCATTATTTTTGGGGGTCAGTATTTGTCGAGGGTACTTTTTCTTTGTACTATGGGGAACTTTTTGTCATTTTTCTGTACTATGATAGGATTTGAGCAGAGGGTTGTCAGTGGCATAAAGGCATTCAGTATTATCTTTTATGAGCTATATTTTCTTCATCAATACATCGCACTAAAATGCGTAATGACAGGCCTAGAAACAAGCAGACCGCCAGAAAGGTTACTTAGTACACAGTGTACCTGCTCTGCTTGCTTTCCTTGTGGACTTGTGCATTCAGTTATTATGCTTTTTATTTTTGGTTGATTTGAAATATTTGCATAGTAAAAAAAAAGATCATGCATATTATTTTAGATATTGTGTGCTGTCATTAACATTTGTGAGCTCTAGCTTTAGTAACAAAATGCACTGCTCTGTATGTTTTACAACTGTGCACACAGGCACTTCTTGTGGTCTTTTTCATTTTGACATGCTGTTTTGATGTTTGTTATTGTGCGCAGATGAATGGTGAGGTGAACTAGCTTTGATAAAGTTAATTGCAACTCATTAAAAACAAATTCAGTGAAAGCTTTGCAAAATTGAGCCAAGTGAATCATCTGGATTTATGAAAGAGATTTACGACTGCACAATTTTCTTTTCCTCAAATATTTTGGCTGCTACCTGACTTCCCCATTCTGTCTAAATTATCATAACAACTTGAAATATGTATGCCTTTCACTAAAACAACACTTTTCATCAATACATTTTTGGAATCGGAGCCAGCTGGCAAAAGCTAGCTGTTGTCTCTGCCTTTCCTGACTCCTAGGGGCCATTTTGGCATTGTGACAGAAGGAGCGGTGCTGCACTTCTCGTTAGCATCTAGCCCATTTAAATCTGATTATATGGAGCTGGCTGTGCTATAATGCTCCCCTTCATGAATGCACGTCCCAGGCACTGTCAATATGACGCCTGTTGCCGGGAACGACCAAAGGCAAAGATGCTGGAATGCGAGCTAAATCAAAAAAGAAATGCCATATTTTCAGTTTGCCTGGTAAGGGGTCTTTATGTGTGTGAGTGAAGCAATACAAACACGCTAGCAGCATATTCAACCCTTGTTTATATGCCTTTACCAATAGACTTACATGCATGGACGTTTTGTTGTGGAATTGCGGTGTGTCCGGTGGGCTGAATGTATATCCTTTATCAAAAAACAAACACGAATTTCCTGGAAAACTTGACATGCAGCCAGCAGGTTTTAAGATCACAGAAAAAAAATCATCAGAAACGAGCTGGAAATATCCAAGGTTACGTGGATGGGATCACATTATTTGCAGTGGTAGTAAACAAACAGCAGCATTGTGTTTGACCACAACACCGAGTCTGTTTACATGCGCTGTACAGTAGACAGCTGGAAACAAGAGCAGTTAGGTAGCTGAAAGATTACCCCACAAATGCCTTAAAACACAACCAGATTTGTGTATCCTTACTGCTGCATCAAAGCAATGGAGGATGGTGATTTTGACAAATTCAATTACTGACAGAACAAGAAATGAAGACATAGATATATCAGACGGTTTTCCTCGGCATGTACAGCAGGCTAATCTTACTGACCTGCATGGAACCTGCATCTAAATCAGATTTGGGTTTTATTAGGTATATTTTTATGAATAGATTTAGGTAATTTACACAGTTTAGTTTGTGCTGGTTTAAATCTCAGAAAAAGACAAAAAAACAAACAAATGAACGAACAAAAAAAACAAAAAACAAAACATAAATACTACTACTACTAATAATAATAATAATGATGATGATGATGATGATGATGATAAACTCAAAATCTAAGGTTGATTTTTATGAATACTACCTAGTTGGAGAATGAATTGCCGGGCTGTAGTCCTTTAGTCATGGTGTCTTAGTTGACTAAGTATTGTTATTTTTTGTTATATTATATTTTATAATATAATTTATATGGGACAACAGTAGAAAGAACAAGGTATGGAGTGAGTTGGTGAAGCGTTGGGAGTGAATTATACATGTGTTTTTACAGAGAAACACATTGGCTCTTAGTACTTTTTAGTATACATTGTTGTTTTTGCATGAACTCACATGCAGTTGTAGTGTTGCAAGTTCATTTTGAGTCCACAAACATAGACATACTTAATAGTTTTGAGAATTTACCACATCCCTTTTTCATCGACTAATCAATCAGCAGGACATGAC
The DNA here is from genome assembly GCF_009829125.3 of Periophthalmus magnuspinnatus. NCBI lineage: Eukaryota > Metazoa > Chordata > Actinopteri > Gobiiformes > Gobiidae > Periophthalmus > Periophthalmus magnuspinnatus. Next base: position 24,909,085 of record NC_047144.1, read on the forward strand.
TTTAATTGACCACAGAATATTTTAATCAACAACAGCTCTGACAAGCACTTTTACAATATAAATACATTTGGTGGAGAACATATCCTGTGTCCACGATTTCCAGTGTGCATGACTGACAGGCAAATGAATCAAAGAAAAGCATGGTCCTTCTAACGTAATTCATTTCATTATCTTTGACTCTAAATACTTTGATTTCTTTGCAGTCTCTATTTAGTGTGTTATGGGCACATTTCTGGTTTTCTATTGCATTTTTTATTTAGCAGTGGTGTTTATTGTCCTTCATTTTTGTAGTCTGAGATTACAGATATTAGTATTTTCAGTGTTTAAGTATTTAAAAGCATGGTCCATTCATGTCAAAGCGCTAAACTTTGTAAATCTGAGATAAAAATATATTTGTTTTTGGTCATCTTGTGCTCCAAATAAGCATCTGTGATTGGAACGACCCAAAATTGGACGGACATCTGCGCGTTTCTATTCACCATACTTAATCATACAGCTCCAATCATTTACCGTATGCTGCCACAATTCAAACCAAGCTTCGAAAGAGTAAATTATATTCTAAATGTCTTGGAAAAGTTCAGGGAAATTTGTGGCTTCTATAAAATGTGGCAAACGCCCAAATCATATCCATTAAAGCCATATCATTCACTTGCCTAACTGTTGGGTTTATATGTTTATAAGTGCATAGACCACCCATGATGACGGAGGGCCTCAAAGTAAAACAGCATGCATCCACTGGAGACAAAATGCACTCGGGCCCTGCTGTGAATCACAGTAAGGAGCCTGTTAAAAGCTCCAGTTTGAAAATACACAACACAGTAGCAGCTTTTGTCTGACCCAGCGCTCATGTTTTCATCTCTGCTTGATGTTTTTGTCCAACACATTATGTTACGTTATAAAGCACAACCACATAGTAAATAACCTTTGTGAAAATTATTGCTGTATTCTTTATACCACAGCACACACAAACAAACTAATAAATTACATTATGTTGATGTCAAAATTAGTAGTTGTAGTCAAAGGCGTTTTTTCACTCATCCAATAACAGGCTTCAGATAGTATGAAAATAATTATAGGGCTGCCAACTTTGAACTGAACAAGTTTTTTAATTGTTTGTTCCCGTGGAGGTCTGACTAAAATTAGTAAGGGACTATTGTAATGTATTACTTTAATTCTTTACATGGTTGTTTTCCCGTAAGACTGTAAGAAATGAAGCCCTTTGCTGTAGTTGCTGTAGGTGGATTAGCCAATGAGGGACACACGGGGTCTGTATCTGAAAAAACAGGCAAGGCAAGTTTATTTGTACAGCACAGTTTGTACACAAAGTAATTCAAAGTGCTTTACATAATAAAAAAATACATTAAAATCACAATACAACAAATCAAAACATAAATAATCACAAATAATCATCATAAAATTTACATTAAAAGAGAAGAGGCAGAACAAAACCTTTCAGTCATATGTACAGCTAAACTGTTTTGAACCTGGATTTAAACATTAAACATTGCAATGGCGAATTCAGGAAAAGTTCGCCCAAAAGTATGATATTAAGTAGTGTTGATTTGTGTAAAATGTTCTATGTTCATGTTCACCTCACCGTCAACACCTCACCAACTCTGCGGGAGGCTTTAAAACGGCTCTGTAGTCCGAATAAAACTTATTTGCTGTCAAAATCGCCAGCCCCATACAAAATATTATAACTCAAAGACAGCAGTGCCCACAGCAACTTCTGGAATAAGGTGAATAGCTTTTACCATGAGCTTTGTAAAATTTCACTTCTCAATTACACTGGTATTCGTGCCATCATACAGTGCTTTACGCTTTCCTGCATTACTCCAGCGCAGGCAGCCGAGCCTTGAGGAGGTACAAGCCATTAGCGAGACTGGAGGCAAATGTATAAAATAGTCTGAAATGATTGGCAGGCCTGTTATAATAAACACATGATGTAATATTGTTTCATACAGCAGTCTGAGAACATACACCGTTCAATGTATATATTTGTTTTAGAGATGTTTAATTTGTTCGGGATATAGAATTAGCTTTTACAAGGAACATTTGTCTACTCAAATGCAAAGGTCATTTAGGCTCACGTCTTTACTGCAAGCACAATAAATAAGGAGATTTGCAGTGGATTAAAATTATAGAGGGGCATATCGATTACAACATAGGACCAGGCTTTACGGCAATGGCTGGGGGTCAACTTGGACTGTATTTTTATTCCTGGGTTTATGGTCGATGCAGGATAAATAAATGTATGAAGGATTTCTTGGCACGTTTAAGACTCTGGGTCTGCTATTGCTAGGTATACTCCATTGCTTTTAGAATACCTTGTTATGTCTTCCATATTTTAGCTCTGTCCATTGATTGCTGTTTAGTTTGATTTGGGACGGGATTATGATGGCAGATTGTGGAAATAAATGAACTTGAACTTCTGATGTTCTAGGATTTCGAGAAGTGCTGCTACCATTGCATCCAGAGACTTAGAGAAAATACACGTTTGAATTAGCCCCGTGCTAAAAACACAAACAATATTTAGCAGGGAGAAGGCTTGGCAGGTTGCTTGGCTCTATCAAAACAACTGGTGTTTTGCTATTCTGATAAAACATGATTCTTTGTTGAGAGAAAAGTTTCATGGGACAATCACAATCACTTTGCCTGGGATCCAGAATACACACTTCTTCAATATCTTACGAAAATGTCAGTCTGGATAGTGGTGAATGTCCCTGATTTCAGATGGGTGTGATTGACAGGTGGATTAGCCAATAAGGGACACACTGGGTCTGTATCTGAAAAAACAGGCAAGGCAAATTTATTTGTACAGCACAATTTGTAATTCAAAGTGCTTTATAGAATAAGAAAGACATTAAAATCACAATACAACAAATCGGAACATAAATAATCATCAAATAATCATCAAATAATAAACATTAAAAGAGAAGAGGATGAATAAAAACCAGTCAGTTCAGTCAACAGAACCATTTTGAGCCTGGATTTAAACATTGTCAAAGTAGAGTCCTGTCTCACATCTTCAGGGAGACCAGGTTTTAACTGCATAAAACTGAAACGCTGAATCTCCATGTTTTGTTCTGACTCTGGGACCAGCAGCAGATAAAGGAAAAAAAAATATCACAGGGGACTGAAAAACAATGTGAATTTCTGCAGAATCAATGAGTGAAGTCATGTTTGGTTGGGTTTGACATGCAACAGAGGGTGTGGGGACCAGACTGACATCAATCTGTATAAAAAATACACATTTGTAGTGCATTTTGTTGATATGGAAATTATTGTGTAAGAATTGGATTGGCTATTTGCCAGATCACATTGTGGCATTATGTAGCCCTTTAGAGTTAAGGTAAAACTATTACCAAATATGAACAATCACTTGTGGAAGAAACTCCTTCCTATCTATAATGGTGGAATATGTTTTGGATCAAGATGGTACATTTTTGCACATGTCCAAACCCACAGACTGCGGTTGAGGTTGAAAATTATGATAAATATTAAGAAAACTATGAACGAAAAACCAAACGATTTGAGCTAGATAATTTCTTTTACAATCTGACCATAAATATTGAGAGAATGCATTCCAAAAAACTTGGCCTACGATTATTTTACACAGACCACATTGCCATATATTAAATGTGGGAAGGATTAGACTGTACTATGGGAAATAGTTAAAATTCATAAGAACTGCTTGCCCCATATTAACTCGTTGTCTAGTGATAAGTTGAGTTTTTGATTCTTGACCTTTCCATCTAAAATCGTAGGATTGTATTCCATTTATTTTTAATATCAAATTTTGATATTGAGTACCAGCAATGAACTTTAGCTGACACAGATATCCTTCAACAGCATTACTGTAATTGAATCAACATGCGTTTTCCATCCCATCCTTCAGTACAGAGGAAAACCAAAAACACGCTCCCAATGATCTGCTCCATATCTTAACACAATACGGACAGGACTTCTGACTCCGGTGCCAATGGAGACTGTGAATGGAGATCATTTGTGCTGGAAGTTGGAAGAGGAAGTGTGGGCGGAAATGAAACAAGGATCGTCTTTCTCCTGGCGTTTCTCTTTTGAAGGAGTGCAGAATGTCACGATCTTATGATTAATGAAATAATAATGAGAATATCTGTCAGTGAGCGTGCGTACAACTCACATTGCGTACAGTTCACCTACTGCATATTCCTCTGTGTTGTTTTAGTAACCAGGAGAAGACAAAAAGTGACAGTAAATCGCCTGAATTCTGAACATTTTGACAGGATTAGATTACATAACCTACATTGAACCTACATTACTGCCTTGAACCAGGGCATTTATAACAAGTAACATAAAAGCGAGTGAAGTAGGGGTGAAACGACTAAAATTAACTAATTGATGATTGAAATAGTTATGAACAAATTTGGTAATTGGTTAATCATTTTATTATGAGCTATACACAGACTTCAAACCATCAATTACCGTGTTAGAAAACTATGATGCCCAATTGGAGCTTCATAACAAAGCGCAGTGTAGTTGTCAGCACCTCCGACGGATGGCTGCAGATCACTCTAGTGAGCACACTACCGACGACTCGATGCTGCCAAATTCTGTATGTATTATCCATTAAGAAAATAAAATTTGAGAAAAAAAAACTTAAGTAAAAAGCAGTGGGCATATGTGGCGGTAAAGACAGGAGTCGATTGGAGGAGTCTTGAAAATAAGGGATTAAGTAAGTGAAAAGTCAGTTTTGATGATACTACTGCACGTTTCATCAGGTTTGTAAAGCTGTAGTATATTGTTTTGTATCATGTTTTTGTATATTTATGGAGAGTTGTCGCGGTTAGAGCATGGATGACATAAGCTTTTGGGCGGAGCATTGGACGAATCTTACAGCTAACGATAAGGAGAGTTTGAGTGGGGCACGGGAGAGGTCGCTAGATTGCTCAAACATGCATGGATGACATATAAAACCTCTTCAGGCATGTTTCTGATGAGCGAACAATGTTATAACATGGTACAATGCACTGAAAATTTGCATAATACTCCCCCTTTAAGTACAAGCATCAATACTTTTACTTAGACACACAATACTGTCCACAATAATAAATAAATGAATAAATATCTTAGCCGCAGTCTGCTTAAATCCAGCTGACCATTAGGCCTTCATATCATCAGCCTTGCAAAAATAAGATGCATTTCATTCAGATTAATACTCGGGCAATCACACTGACTACGGCTCTGAGCCTGGGGCGTTTGTCACTGAAGCTGGAGGAGCCACAACTGTCCACAGCGTGAGGATGGAATCTCACTTAACAAGAATAATGTTGTTTTTATTACAATGAGGTCATCCCAACCTTTCTCCCCTGTATGTGTTATCCATTCACCTGTCAGTACTTGCAATATAAATGTGTATATTTTTCCTATTAGGTTATTGGAAGTCAGAAGCGAGAGAGGACTACTGGGCACGCTCACACTCCCAGCAGGAAGCATCCCCAGCCCTGTAAATGTGACTGACACGCAGCTTCTGTCAGCACTCATTCATTATTTGTGTTGAAAGTGAAATTAAATGTACAGCTACGTTTCTCACTGGGAGAACGGCAGGACTCTGAAAACACTACTGGGATATAGCGGAATAACTAATGAACTCATCTAATGATCAGTGGAATGATCTATTGTGGAAATGAGAAATGATTCAGTAAAGTGTGTTATTTGGACAAACAGAAAATGTAACGCACCAAGATCAGTATTTTCATTTGACCGCAGCCCATTTTCCCCAGTCTGTGTGGGGGCTTTGAAAATTAATACTCCAAAGTGTAATTCATAAAACGAAGATACTATGACTACTATTATGTCTGTCCAGGGTGCAGTGTTTCATATAACTTGGTTTCCGTGATATATACATTGCATGTGGTCTACAGGATTAGGCTTAACTACGGTTCTCAAAAGTATCAAAAATCACATACTTATTAATATTAAAACTAGATACTAATTTGAACAGGGATCGAAAAAAGTCACATTCACAGGACAGAAATGAACCTTTCCAGAATAGCTTTAGAATGATCTTCAAAGCAAGTGTAAGACCACATAGACTTACACTTGTTCTGCTTCACTGACCACTATGGAGCCTACGACTGAGGGAATACATAGATATAACTCTACATGGTAATATAAAAGAAACTACGACTGTTTAATGTTGACAGCACTAGTCTAAACATTGTCTGTTAGGCTCTAAAACCTGGTCACGTAGTACATGACATGTAGAGATTGTGGAGGCTGATGATTCTGCTGCTGCGGTAGGGAAGGGAGTGTTTTTATATGAATGGCATGAGGCGTGGTTAGTTATGAGGCAAAGCTGTGATTCATTAATGCTGTATAAAACTAGTTGTATGCCAGTGGACCAATTTTATTTTGTGGGCATTTAATATTTTCACAAGTTAATGGCAAACATGCATTTCAGTCCCATATGTTCACAATGATCTGATGGTCTGTCTGCTCTGTTAATAATGAGGCAAACACACATGTAGTTAGACCCAAAGCATTTGGGTTCAATAATGGATGTACATGGAAGCAATGCAATTACTAACAGACAACATGAGCTACTGATGAAGGAGCTCAGGCTGGCATTCTCTGCACACACAAATACTCGTTTGTGCAGTTAACTTTTTTCTGCTCATAGAGCTAAAAATCTATTTCAAAATGCTGTCTTGTGAAGTTGAGCAAGATCACTGTGTTTTATTTTTAAATCCTGAATCTGAATAGTGTGACAGTAAAATGGTCATAGTGAGTAGCTCTTCACTGCCATCTTCTGGTTTTTGACAACTTTTAAACATAGCACTTTGTTGGCTGTTTGTATGCTAAATGTCATATGCATTCATAAGGTTACCACAAACACAAAAGACAAACACATCTTGGGAAGATAAGTCTTAGCCTTGATGAGGTACTGTGTAACTTTCCTGGTGGCTATTGCTTTTCTTAGAATGGCATCAAACTTATCTGTCTCCGTGGAGAGAAACAGGTCAGATCTACAGAGAGGCAACCTCGCTCACAAGAAAACATTTTTAATGTATTTTTGAGCAACAAAAGCAACCGTAATGTCGTAACGTCTTGGGGATGAAAGATACAGACTCTGAGTAAAAAGTTTAACAGAGATTATTACAATCAAGAGGACATGAATGCTGGTTGGAGGAGCTGTTAGTAGGAAGCTGGGTCAGAGGCTGAGGTGTTCGAACCAGTCGTAGGAAGCTGGGTCGTAGGCGGAGGTGCAGGCTGAGTCCAAGAAATGGAATCTCATGAAAAATAAGAAAAACAAACTAAGTACTTTGACCATAACCAAAAAACAAACTGAGCCAAGCAGAACTTTACCACAGGGGATACACTGAAGGGTCACTTGGCGATCTGGCCCCGTGTGCAGAAATCTTCAGTCCTTTTGTGCTCCAGAGGTGAAAGCTCAATTGCTGATGTGTGTAGGTGTGTAGTGGGTGGTGCCAGAATCTCCGCCCAGATCCAGGCTCAGGCACAGAAGGGGAGGCAGCACAGAAAACACAAAAAACCTGAATCCTGACACGTGATGTATAATGCTAAATAGATATGCCTACATATGTTTAATGGCATACTGTGGAACATTCCAGGCAAAGCAATAACATCTTCCTGGAGATGACCAGATGGCGTACCCTCTACCAGAAATGTTACATACTGCATCTTTAACCTAAAAAAACAAGACTATTCAGCATCATCTAGCTACACTGTGTGACGTATTGTGGTTTGTAGCTGATGTAGCTAGCAGGGCTTGAATCCAATAAATTCAAGTACCGGCACTTTACTGGCCAATGTGCTGCACACATTTGCTCACTTGCTTGCCGTTTCATCACATTGTGGTTGGTGTATGGAAATTTGCCTAAATTTAGCATACCAAAGCGAAACATACCCCATGGAGCAGGTGGAGACAATCTGACCATTATTGCAGGTCAAAATACATTATACATACCCCCAGATCCCTCGCGTGATTTCTATTATGATTCCAACCCCATCCACCTTGTAGCAATCACTTCATGCATCACATCACCCATTTCCATATGTGATTGAAACAAGATGGCCGCCAACGTCAACAGATGGTTCGCACAGTGCACAGCAACAAATAATTTACTAGAACCTTCACCACCCAAATAACATTTACAGGGAAAGAATCAGATTTTGACTTCAACAAATTTAACTTTTAAGAGAAAGGATGAACAGATACTGAGCAAAGATTTAGTGCTGACTTGGGGGCCTCGTCTGTAAATAATAGACAGGAAGAAGGATAGGAAACATTGGAAAGGGTGTGTAAAAAGTTAAATAAACCGCACTTATCTAAAGGTCTACAACAGGTTGGAAAATATGTGGATTCCTTTTGTTCAGGGACATTATCTGCATGTCAAATAAAATGCAGAGGAGTGGTAAGTGCTTTTCTCCAGAGAGGATTTAGTGTTTCAAACGGAAGAAAAACAGCTAAATTTTGGCCTTGAACGTTTGGCATCAGAGCTCATAAGATTCTAGTGTCATGTTAGTGTACTCCCGTAATCTGCAGGTGAATGACGCAAAGAGCTATTCATTTTCACACTCGGCTAAACATGAAGGCTACTATGTAATGATGAAGATGGATGGTTGTAAGGTTAAGAGAAATAACCATTTAAAACTTTAATTTTTAAATATTTCATGGATTGTCAACCTGGTCACAACTCTACTGACTGATATTTTAATATCTTTTCTTTGCAGAATGGTGAAACATACTGCCAGGGCCGGCCCAGCCTATAAGCAGAGTGAGCAGCTGCTTAGGGCCCCGAGACTACCAGAGAGCCCCCAAGAGCCCATACTTTTATAATGAAAATAATATAATATATCAAGTTTTATTGGACACAGGGCTTGTGTGCAGCCTAAATATCCCTCTAAAACAATAACATTTGTTTTATATCTATAGTAGCAAAATATTTGCTGCTGCTACATTTGTTTTTGAGTCAGGCAGAGTTGAGGGCAGCTATGTGCTTACACCAGTGCAAGGACCCGACATATTGTAAATGTAAGCCTACTGTCGCCAACTGGAGCACATTAAAATCCACCAGAAATGAAGAAAAAATGTAAAAAATCATGGCCCTCTTATATGTTTGTGTTCTGTTCTTGTGGCTGTCGTAGTTGTGACATTCTGGTTTTCAGTCTGATGTTGTTCATATAAACACAAATACAACTGGTCAAGGTGATGAGAACAGATTCATAATGCGTCAAATGTGAATCACCAATAGCTGAGCCAGGAGGCATCCGCTGTCGGGGCCTAGAAACAAATTCAGCTTAGGGCCCCTTGAAAGCTAGGACCGGCCCTGCATGCTGCCACAGAACTAAAGTAGCATCTTTCCAAATAGCAAATGTTATTTTAAAAGGAATTAAAAGTGCTGTACTACTAGTTCATTTAAAGCAGTTTTCATTGTTATTTCTCACTTTTATAATGCATTCCTAGTCTTCCTAACATGCTAACAGCGTTCTTGATTCACGGATGAGGAATAATTGTTATGATTGCAGTTGCAGTTTTCTCTTTTTCCAACACACGTGGATCTGGATGGTCCATACTCGATTGCGCACATCTCTAGAATAATGGTCTATCTATGATCTACTCAATTTCATGGTGTGTGTATCTTGTATCACTGTGTGCTATTACTCCAGAAAAAATCCACAAGTTGAATTATTGCTGATTCTGACTGAATTGCACTTGGAAATACAAAACAACAAAACAAAAAAACAAACAAAAACATTTGACTAACTTGAATTCCCCACACACCTTGTTATAATGCATTTTTTGTTACAGATTCATACATTTGTCCAATAAATATTTGATGTCAGCAGCATGTTGCAGACTGGGCATGTTGTGTACGTCTGCAGGGTTTTACATTCATGTTAATAATTGCATTGACTGACAACTGTACTATCTATCCTACTTTATGAAAGAGAGCAGCCCATGTGTTTCCATGCTGCCCAAAAGTATGTTTCAACAAAGCAAAGCACTTGAAATTCCAGTGCATTTCTATGAATGAAAAACAGTACAGTCATTTAGGTATCGCTTTCCCGCTCTCACTAAAGCCCTACATTGTATTGGCGTGCTCTGTTTAATATTGGAGCATGTACGTTGATATCTCTGCCTTTCCAATCCTTCATACACACTATTAATGCCACTACTGTATGGTACCGCTTATATTTACATTGCAAAGTCTTAGAACGCTTCTCAAATTACCCAAATGTTTTAAGACCCATAAATCTTGCATAAATACTCGATTTTATGATGTGGTCAACGCTGCACAGAGTTTATTTTTTGTTGTTTGTATTTCGTGTTTGCCCACTCTAAAATTCTTGCTTATTCGGTCTCGGGTCTGTGAAAAGATTGGTTGAAAAGACTTCCGTTACGTAAAAGATGAACTTGCTGGTGGTTACAGGGCCTATGGGGGAATGGTCACGCTGCAGAGGCTTGTAAAAGGTGTCTAGGGCTGGTGTGCAGTCTAGCGGACTGTCATGGAAGGTTGGCGTTAACTGCTGCCGCGCGGTGGAGGGTCCAATTCCCGGAGTGTTTATCCTGGAGAGTCAGATAGTGCAGTGTAAAAAGGGATCTTGGAGGCGCTCTCTGCGGATGGGTGGGCTTTAGAGTGCACTGGAGACTTGTGTGAAGACGGTGAGAATATGTAGTTGTACTTAAGTCAGAAAACCATATGAAATGTCAAATTATTCAATCTATAGGGGGTTAGCAGATTTTGGTGTGCTACTTTCTTCTACTTTTCTCATGTTCCAGATGTCTATTGATGACTAGTACCATGGATGTCCATTTTGTCACACCTTAAATAATGACAAAATGTTATATTATTTGAATTTTTACCCAACTGACAAAACCCTGAGCCACAAAGTAATGTAGTCTACTCCATTCAGTGTAGTGAAGAGTGCAGTGAGCGTTACACTGGAGAAACTAAGCAGCCACTTCATAAGAGGATGTATCAACACCATCGTGAGAGCTCCTCTGGACCACAGTCTGCTGTGCATCTCCATCGTAAAGACACTAACCACTCCTTTGAAGATAGTGAGGTTCAGATCTTAGCCAGAGAAAAGAAATGGTTTGAGAGAGGAGTTAAATAAGCTATTTTTGTTAGGAAAGAAAATCCTTCCTTAAACAGGAATGGGGACCTGAGACATAATCTCTCACCGATCTACAACTATATCATCAGACCCAAAACAAACAGAAAACAAAGAGAATAATAGACAGCCATTACAGGTTGAGCAGAGTTGTTAAGGCTGAAACTGGAGACATCTGTTTACCGTTTCAGTGTAGTTAGCTCCGTCCTTCAGATAGATAGATACGATAGATATACGGCTATACTCCTATAACGATTTGTCCAGTTGACAGATTTAATTTCGTCTTTTGCTATGTAACAAGAAGGTTACATAGGTGGACTGTGTCATTTTGTCCACTGGAGGTGCTTGTCAGCTTGGAGATTTATTGCTTGAACAAAAATCAAATCAATCAAAACTAGATACTTATTTGAAAAAAACAATCTTTTTAAAGCCAATACTAAAACAAAACTAACATTGTATTACAAACCTCTGCCTTCTCAAATATGCATCTTTCCAGAATGCCTATCACGTACCATTAGTTTTCCATTGGAGGTTGTAGATTCTTGGCCCTAAACACCTCGTACATCATGCCACAATATAACTTTAGACGTTTCCTCTTCGCCCGTTTGATCCCGTGCACATGTGGTTGTCTTCAGGACGAGGTGCTGAGTGAGAGCCCAGGTTTACTGTATCAAAAGAAGTCCAAAAGCACTGACTTACTGCCCCCGTGACGCTGCCAACGGCCTCTCCAGCTAACAGGAAAATGGGCAGCCCGCAAGGATCACTGAAGATAAGCGTAATGGCTGCGTTTATAGACACTTGAGCCAGCAATTCAAAAATAATGCTGCTATTTGGAAAAGGGATGCAGGGTATAAGTCAGAAGTGGACTATGAAATTATGGTAGGAAAACAATGTGATATGTTGATTATTGATCGTGACAGCAAACAGAAGTGGTTAAAGCAGTTTTGAGTGCAAGTATGAAGTTCACGTTATCGTAGCATTTTGGCAAGGGTAATGTCAGCGCGTACAATCTCCTGAGTATTCATTCTCAATTTCTCTCAATGGCTGTAGTGTATAAAAGTCACTGAGAGGCCTACATGCTTTAAAAAAAAAAAGTCAGTTCTTAAAATAAATGGTTTCAGATGTTTAACAGCCATATTCTGACCACGTAAATATAAATTGCATAAGTTAGACTCATTAATAAATACAATCTTAAAACTGTATTGCCCGAACTGCGAAAGAAAGAAGTAGGTAAATAAATCTAACTAGTTTCCTGCTCTCACAAACTCGTCAGTAGTATTCACAAGCATACACATTTACTTTTTTCAGACAAAATTGTGCTATTCATAACATTTGGTTGTTTTTTCTGAGTTTGCTTTCAATGAAATCCCAATTTTGTCACAAACCTACTTTTTTTTTGTAATTCTTTATTTTCAGATAGTGGTATATAGTTACAGGGTTCATTATCAGACCGAATACTGTACCGGAGTCATCCACTTTTTGTCTTATTTTCTTTTCTTTTCTTTTTTTTTTTTTTTTTACAGAAGTTACACACAAACAGAACTTTATACAAGGGAGAAAAAGAACCAGTGAGCCAGTGCACCTTAACTAGACATGTATAATAAATAAGAAAAGGAAATTAAGTACGAAAGCAGACACAAAAGTGAGGGGACAGCTCCTTTACAGCAAGATGAGCTAATTGAGCTGGAAAAGCCGTCCGTAAAAGCTTTAAACCAGTTAGACCATAATTTAATGAAAACAGATTTCCTGAGACGAATAGAGAAGGTGATTGCTTCCATCACATATATATCATCCACAGTGTTTATCCACTCTGAGCTTGTGGGGGGCTCAGGAAGAAGCCAACTCGACCCGGAATGGTTGTATCTTGGGGTAGTCCCAGAATATATGCCAATGAACAGCTTCCTGCGCTCGCACTGCGTCTCCAAGATCTGGTATTCTTTGCTCCAAAATGTATTTTTTGCTTTGGCATAATAAAGAAGTGCATTAGGCATTTCCAATTAAACTCCCGCTAAATATGAGTTTGTACACCTCCACCATAAAGTTCTTTTTAACACAATATACTGTATAAAGACGATATACACAGTTCAGTTACTCATTTACAATAATATAGTGGACTACCCCATCTTTAATACACATCTGTCAAAATCTGAACTATTTATTACCTTTTTTTTTTTAAACAAATGCCTTTGTTTAACTGTGTATTCAAGAAAATATTTGACAATTTTGATCAAAATAAAAGGCCTGTCACCATAAATACTATACCAACTTCTCATTCAGTACATGACAGATGGAACATGGATCATTTCTGGGGTCAGTATTTATTGCGAGTATATTTTCTTAGTACTAGTGAGAAATTGTTGGTTATTTTTAGGCACTATGATGAGATTTAAGCTGTCAAAGTTTGAATTATGAACTAAATATAGATACAAACTACCTACTTCAGTGTTGCATTCTGTTATTTCTCTGATGCAGGTCGTATTTTGTACATTTTTTTGAGGAATAATTCTTTATGTCTTACTTTCAATATTATATTTACTTCAGCGGTTTATCATACTTCAAAATTAGTTATTGTGACAGGCCTATGTAAAGAAATTACCTCAATTTGAGCAAAAAAGTGTAAATAATGTCTGCATCTCTGTGTCTGGCAGTGCAATAGTGGTCATTTTGGTGTCTTTTTTTTGGTTCAATAGATTATTTTGAGGATCCGTGAACTCCAGCTGGACATTTTGCAAAGGCAGACCTGGCAATCCCTCAAGGCGCACTAGCATTCCCTGGCACACTGGTTGAAAAGCAATGCATTAATAAACTGAATCCAGCAGAAATGATGGTGTTAATTAAACATTCTTATTTTGCTAACCACATGTATCAAAGACATTACCCTCTTGTCTGTCAGGTTGTTTTGCTTCCCGCAGCAGTGCAGATGTATTGGTGAGGATTTCCATTGAAAGAGCAGCTGAATTTCTCCCCTGTGTTTTTTAGGAAACCTTCCCTCGAGGCGACCTCCCACTCCGAACAATGCTGACACTTTTCAAATACGGTTCAACTTTGGTTCTTTTGATTCTGTCCAACTGTGTGAACGTGTGTGCACTCACCTCTCCGTTTACCTATTCCTTGGACAGTTTTTCTCCCAATTACCTTTTCAATCTTTCAGAAAAATGTAACTTTTAGACCCCAATGCTACTTTTCTTTTTCAAATATCAACATTTTGGTCAGGATATAGCTATAATCAGGATATCCTCTTCTACTTTTCAGTAATAAGTCACTTTTAAGAAGCATTTTTCAACGCTGGGATTGTGTCACTAAAATGTCCGTCATGATGGATTTGAGAACCTTTGTAAAAACAACACTCCTTACCTTTAATGGCACCAGCCCACTTTACACATTAGCACATTCAGCTTAATAAGGGCAATAATAGCTGGGTGTGACATTAAATGACACCGGTGAACAGCCAAAGTTTTCACAATGTGTCACTATTCAATTATGAGATATTTTAGACTAAGAGAATATTTTGAACTAAATAAAAAGACGTCACCTAATGTACTGAGGGACAATATACCATATTTTCAAGTCAAAGTCAAGTGAAAAAATGCATAATAATGAAGAAAAAAATGTGGTTGTCAGTGTGACCATAATGAAGATGTGAAATTAGCGACTCAGATGTTACTTATATTCCACATATAAGTCACATCTGAGTATAAGTCGCACCCCCGGACAAACTATGAAAAGGAAAAAAAAATGTGACGGTACTTTGATGACAAAAACATAATCCCTTAAGAGTCATTTTGTCTTTTTTTTGAAACACCACATACCCTTTGATAATTCACAACTATGTGTAGTTAATCTTCTGGCTCCAACTGTCCATTCATTTACAGATATTAACAGTAATGGGTCACATTTTTATACATTTTTACATCAAGGAACGACCACCGATTCTCTCTCTCACACACACACACACACACACACACACGCTCATACACCACACGCAGATACTAAGCCCGAGGTGGGTTAAGTGTATTGCCCAAGGACACAACAACATCATCTATGGGAGCTGGAATCGCACCACCAACCTGTGGGTCAGTGGAATATTTTAATGTCACCAATGAAAAATACAAACATTTCAAGAGATGCAAGACAAAAGGGAATCAATCAAAGTGTATTAAAAAAAATGAAACTGAATATTCTTTTAAAGGTACTCTGTGTATGTTGTATGTTTTCGGTCACCTGATTTTTTTTTATTACTTTGCTGAAATGTTCCACCGTATGTCATTAAACTTCTATATTGCACTTATTCAATTACCAGAGCAAAAATTGCATTCTAACAGGAAGTGAACTCGCCTCTCCATAGATGTGAATTTGGCCAAGCAATAATGTCTCCATGTAGGGTGGACACCACACCTAAAAAGTTACATAGAGCACCTTTAAATAGCACATATTTTACAGTTTTAACAATGTTATCTTTTGAAGACTGTCTTGCGTGCTAGTTTGTCATTTTTTATTTTTTTTACCTTGTTGGATTATGAGGTTTTAACTTTATTTTTTTTATGAGTTAATTTAGTCAAATACAAAATGAAACATAAAAATCAAGACGGACAGAAACCTTTATTACTTTTCTATTATTCTTTTTTACAGAACAGTGTAACACCAAATCAAAGCCATGTGATTTTCTGGTAAACCCTGGCTCCAACAAAGCAGATCCGGTAAGTTTTCTATTTCGATTCATTTGTGGTTTTCTAATAGATTTGGTTCATGTACTAGAATTTGTCAGGATTTGAGATGGAGGGATTTTCTGTTTTTGAAAGAAGTATCCAAATTTATGATCCACAAATGTTGAATCTTATATTTGTATTTGTTTGGGACTAACTCCATGAACTTGCCATATTAATCTTATGATCCTTTCAACATGGCAACACTCACATCTTTGTGGTTGAACAATGGCACCACTTTCTGAAACTATTATGAAAAATAACTTTATTCTTGCTTATTTTACTCACAGAGAAGACGTTGAACTTTGCACCAGTTTTAGTTTCATGTCAATAGGACCATTAACAAGGTGGGCAAATATGCTATCAGACAGTAAAAGAGCAAATACTATAACTATAGGGATTTTAGGATGTTGTGACGCCACGTGAATACAACTTACTTTTAAAAAAAATCCCATAATACACTTTTCATGTAACAGCATTCAGCATATTCATTTCTCATAAATCTCTTGTTATATTCAACGCAGGGCATCTGGGCATTTTCCTTCTAAATTTACTTCATAATTACCACTTAATGTGCAGTTCCAGTCGGCAATTTCACCTTAATATCTTGTTTCACATCTTTAAAACCTTAAAACACCTCAAAGTCAATGGTGTCAGCAGAGGTAAGTCACAAACAAAATGCGTAGGGAGGCCAAAGTCTTCTGTCACCCCCACACGCAGTGACCTAAGCAAGGGGCCGCACAAGTCTTGACCGCGCTGTCCATCTCTGTTACCGGCTTCATGAATAAAACTACACCATACACGCACACACACGTATAGATGCAGCCTCGTGCCGACTCCACTGGCATAATTAGAAACATTTGGGATCATTTGCAAAAAAGGGAACACGGGCTATGATGGTAACCAGATGTACTACTAGGGTTTCGGCGGTATACAGGAACCCTTATTTACAAGGGCCCATCACCCATAGAGGAGCATGTTTGTGTCTCCACTGTCAGAAAGTAAATGACTAAATGCCAGGTTGGGTCATCAATATTAAGCCAATGGTTCCTTAGGGAAAGGCAGTGTTTATGGTGGTTTGTTAAAAAAAAAAAAAATGTATAAGAACGTGAATGTGAAGCAAATTCTACAAAGTGAGTTTTTGAAAATATGTATATGTGTATGGACTTTGATTTCCTTGTTGTCTTCTTCGCATCCTCCATCTGTAAGAGAAAAGATACCACAGTGAAACTGACATGGAACTTGGCTTGTTGCTCTGTGACTTGTAGTGCTACACTGCCCTCTTGTGGTTAATTCATGAATAGCAAAAACTCATATTGTGGACCTTCCCAATAGTTTCAGATATATAGAATCGATGCAGATGAAACAGATCACCTACATGCTTAGTTTTTGCATTCGCATACATAATTCAATGCCCTTTGCCTTACCTTTTCACCTTATTGTCCTCAAACCCAGTATGCCCCTGTGGCTCTTGTTTATCTTCAATGCCCTTCATACAATACAGTATCTGTGAATGACATGCAAATTGAAAGGTCCTATATTACACAAAATTGACTCTTGCCATATCAGAATGTTGTTATCTGAAAAAACATACCACACATTCACACATGTTTGAATAATCCTGGTTCATTAGTTGTTCTACATCTCCAAAGTTCAAAATACTATGTTCCAGCTTGTGATGTCATGCAGGGATAGTTTTCAAGTTAACAGTTAACCTTTTACCTTTTGATCATTAGAGATTGGCAACTCCAGGGCTGAAATCATCCAGATGATTCTAATGAAATGGTATGGAGTTTAAAAGCACAGTGGAGCACCTCCTGTATTACCACATGATATCACAAGGTGGAACAGAGTGTTTTCCGTCTGAGAGAAGAACTTGTGTTAAATTTGTGTGGATGAAATAAAAGAAAAACCCAGGTATGTTTCTGATGAGGAAACAACATTATAACATAGATTAGTAAATTGCAAATCAAACTGTTTTGCAAAAAGATAGTGGTACGAACCCATTCTTTCTAAAATGGACACATGTAATGAATGATAATCTCATTGTTCATCAGAAGAACCATGTCCATCCTTCTTAGTTGATTGGAGTGTTCATTGCCAACAGTGCGACATTGCTCAGGTGTCAGTGAACTGATCAATAGTAGGAAGAACCCCTGCTCAAAACACATAGTATAGGTTAGTGCTGATGAGCTGAGCGTGGAGAGGAATTCTGAGTACTAGAATATGTGTGCGTTTGGCCACATACCAGGGTTAGGTCGGCACAGAGTCAGACACACCTCTGAAGGGGAACTCTTGAAGATCTTTAGCACCTTCTAAAAATGTAGTAAATGTGTTATGTTTCTATCCATAGAGATTGGGACTGTGTTGTCATACTTTATAGAATTTTCTGTTCTCTCAGCTCAGTCTAATGTTAAACAAATGGAGATTTTATGAGGCTAAATACTAAGATGTATTTGTGAATGCATCTCTATGGCTGTTTGGTACATCTTGCCAATAACATATAGTTTTTGACTCTGAATTCTATATTCCAATAGCTGTGGCAGATACTTCATAGTGAAAATATTTTTGCACTAAATAACTTGGCTTTTAGACTAATTACTCAGACCACAGTGCTCTATAGAAGGTGTACAAAGGATCATTTGTGCCAAATGCTGTCAGCTTGTTAAATAAGCATTCATGAAATATAAGTGTATGTGCAGCACACTTCTTTTAAATGTAGTGGACATTTTAATCTATTTATTGAATATATATTTTGAAGCTGTGATGGAATGAACTGTTCATGTGATGGTGAAGACAAATTTCCACTATGGGGGACATTAAAGTTAAAGTTAACCATTAAGATTACACGTAATAATAATAATCTGTTAAAGCTCATAAAAATAAACATCTTTACACAGTGTACATAAATGTGTCATGCATACCGGATAGGTGAGTTCCTTGAGTGACTGTCCATTGATGGCCAATAGGACGTCTCCCTCTTGGATTCGTCCGCTCTGCTGGGCAGGCTGACCGGGGAATACCTCTTTGATCCGGACCAGACTTTTGAAGTCTTTCCGGGGTGGGTCCAGCTCACACATGAGGAAACTGAAGCCCAGTCCCACAGCACTCTTGGTCAGAGTCACCTCCTGGGTGTTTTCTGGTGTTACACAAAGGACAAAAAATGAGGACGTTTATATTGTCTTTATTAGCCTATTAATGGGAATTATAAATGTATTAATGAAAATTATACTTTCACATTTAAATGTGACAAGCAACACAAGCATACAAACAGTACAGTCACACACGTATATTCAAATCATGACAATATTAATATAATTAAATTAATTATTAAACAATTTTCACCATTAAAGTAAAGACTTACATTTTCCTTTCAGTCTTCCGCAAACATTTGGAAAGATAGTCATTTTATATTCACTTAAAATAAAATTAAAATATGTTTTTAAATATGTATGGGTAGTATATTCAGTCAGAGACTGATCTTTAAGCCTTTTATTCAACAAAAGAATTTCCTGAAAAGGATTAATAAAGCATATCTATCTATGTTATGCGATGATGAGAGCAGGGGCACATAAGTAAGGAGCTCTAAGTAGACACCATCAGGAACTGGATAAAATATTTTTGGATAAATGTTTGAAGTAAAAAAAAGGATTTAAAAGCTTTCTGTCATTTAGCCTTGAAGCTTTCCTGCTTGGTCGGCCTGATATCGCTTAAGGAAACATAACAGCACTAATCATAACATCATGAGGACTAAGGGAGGCTCACTGCTTCTTTTGAGCATTTCTCCTGCACTAGCTGTTATGAGCAGAGCCAGCAGCTGACACATGCAGGAGTGTGTGTGATGGATAAGGAGAGGCAAGAGGGATAAGGAGGTTGAGTCAGAAGATCAGGACCAGGAGAAAGTGTGTGAAAGTTCACCTCAGTCCCCTCTATAGGGTACATACCTGCAGTGACAAAGCTGTACTCTCTGGAAGTAATGGAGGACCTCCGGGAGGATCTCTGAGAGGAGCGTGTGACAGTGCTGCGGTTGTTCTTGGACTGAGTGGACGGGCTGTTACTGGAGCCACTGCTGCAGCTTTCCACACTCAGAGAAACCCGAGGCAGGTTTATGGACTCGCGCTCCACTGATATTACCACCACCTGGACGAGTGATAAGACAGATTTAAAGTCACTCAATAAACTCTCTTCTGGGGCACAGTAGATAGTTATGAGCAAAATCAGAAGCATGACAGTGGCTCCGTGAGTGGTTAGAAAACTCGAAGGTCAACGGGTCTTTATCACAGTGTGGGGACTAGTTCAGATATGGGTAAAAATATTTGAAAAGGTTAAGGTTAGGCAAGTAGTGACTACATTAAACATTAGGATCAGTCTCCAGGAAATTAATGTAAGTCAAGTCCCCCAAAACACATGGAAATCCAACATGTGTGTGTTTTTAATCAATAACTGGTTGGATATTTTGTTGGTGAATGCACAAACTGCTACTTATAAACATTAAAATGTATGTACCCAAAAAGACTGAGACAACTGTTACTGTAAATGTAGAATGGCATTAACTACTACAGCTTTTACATTCCCAAAAAATAAAACTGTACAGAAACACAATGCTAGAAATTTCAAACCAAGGCTTACCTCCTCAGTTTTACTCAGGTGCTCCACGGCCTGTTGGTAGGTGAAGCCCTGGAATCTAACACCGTCCACTTCCACCACTCTATCACCTGTCATAGACGATTGTAAAAGTTCAAATGTGGTAGGACAGAATATAACAGCAACTATTACTATTATGGTAGTATTGTTTTATTACCAATATGAAGTCGACCATCTCTCTCTGCAGCCCCTCCTGGAACAAGGCTTTTGATGTAGATTCCTCCATTTGGGGCATTGGCACACTGAGAACACAAAAAGATTTCATTTTTGCAGAGTAAGTTGAAACAAAAGAATGGGTAAGCCAACAATCTCCCAACAAATTACAATTATTTCTGGAATTATAAATTCTGGATAATTTTCTTTCAACTAAAAATAAGGGTGACATAGCAAGGGGGGGCACTTGCCTGTCCATCTTAAAATAATAAAGAATATTTACCCCAACAAACACAACCACAAGCACTTAGTTCTAGGCTGCTCTTCCTACTGTGACAAAAGCTTTTAACAACATTTGTGTTTCTTGCACCATTCCTCCAAATGTTATTTGTTTTTCTTTTTTCATGTCAGCGCTTTCACAATACCAGATTTTGTACATTTGTTTATGTCCATACAATTATGTTTTTACTTTTAATTTCTTGGACCACTACTTTGTACTAATAATACTAATCTTCATCATCATCATCATCATGTACATCAAGTATTATTATTATTATTACTATTACTATTATATAAGTAACGTCATCTTACATAAGTACAATTTTTGTGCAGTCTATATACTGCTGCAGAAATGGTATAACACATTAGAGAACATTTAAGATGGACATATTTACAGCAAAGTTTTCCATTTTCAAACATGACATTTATGAAGGTATTCCCCCACAGTGCAGATACCAGGGTATAATATTCCATGATAATCTCTGGTCTTATCATGATTTTAACATTGCTGAGTAAACCAGTCTGTATAATTTACAGAAGATGTAACTTTCCACTCACAGAAATGCTGATACCCAGACTTCCAGAGATCTTCCTCAGCTCCACACTGATCACTTCTGGCCTTGTGCAGTTTCCATCCTGAAACCATCAAATAAAAAACAAAATCTAGGTCACGATGTCTAGGTTTTAACTTCGAACTAGATTTGTTAAAGAAGACATGTTATGCATTTTTGAGTATTTAGTATGAAACTATAACAAACTACAGCTGATAGACAGCTTAATAATAGAAAGGGGTCCTTTGACTTCCTGTTCTAAACTGCAGGACTAGTCCGGCCTGTTCAAGTGGCATTTCACCCCAGCACATACCAGATTTTTATTTATGTGCTTTTATTGACTGTTGACTGTTGTCTGAATGTTAAAAATAATTGTAAGTAAATACAGAGGTGGAGATATGGCGTAGGTGAAAACAGGAATCTTCTGAGCACTTAAGCCTTGAATTGAATTCAAATACACTTTGAGTAAAGTAATCGAAGTGTATTTGAAACACCTTATAACAAGGTTAAAAGCTCAAAATATTTTTATAATGTGTCAGTTTTTAAGTCTTACCTGTGCCCCCATGATGCGCACTTCTCTGGGTACGTGGAGGCGGTTGCTTTTCTTGGGTGTGGTCGTGACTGAGACTAAGTCATCTATGCTCTCGTCTCCAGAGCGACTGTCTGTAAGGACAGTTTGAGACTCATCATTCCTCAGGACAGGAGAGCGCATGCTGATGGGGCTCAGGATAACTGTGGAGGAGCAAATATAAATTCAGTTTTGTCTTATAAAAATAGTGTAATCAAGCATTTGTTTGATTTGTAATGACTACTCCATACTCTTATTATGGCCCTGGATAAGACACTTCACGGATCTCAGAAGCTAAGTCTGGTTAGTAGAGGGATTGGAGCCAGCTGGTTATACCAGGTAGTGTAATGGGGCCGCAGCTTGGCGGTTAGAACCCTCCTTTGATGAGTACATATTGCTGTTGTGTTCTTGGGCATGATACCTTACCCTCCTTGCCCCCATTGTTAAAGCCTGTGGCTACAAACATGACATGTTTACAACATGAAATATGTATGTTCATTAACATGCCTTGTCCTGACCAATTCAACTAAAAATAATGTGATTTGTTATGGCAGGGATAAGCTGTATATGTACACGTTTATTTTACTACTATTGAAACACATGGACTTAAGTTCTTTTTTAGTTTTGATGGAGGTACGTAAAATGTCATACTTAAACAATAGACTATACTAGGATAGTGATTTAAAAGTGTCATGTCCTTTGATCAGTGAGCTGGTGTCCCACTGAAAATAGGGCAAACAAAATGACTCCTATTACAAAGCACTGTTTCAAAGCACCTTTAGGCTGGGAGACGATGAGCTGCACCTCCTCGGGGCTGCTGTGCATGACCTCTGCTGCCTCACTGAAGGTCACCCCCTCCAGGCTGATGTTGTTCAGGGAGATCAAGCGACCACCTAAGGGCAAAGTTCATGCTCAAGCACTCTATTCATGGAAGGGCTACTAATATTAATACCTGTCTTGGAAAACTAGTTGTAAGTTGCTGCTTGTAGGGCTTGAGTAGGGCAACCAAGGCTTTAAGGCTATACCAGTCATTTTATTCAATTAAATTCAATTCCTTTTATTTTTGTAACGCCCAAAATCACAACAACAGTTGTCTCGAAGGGCGTTCATGTTTTGGTTGATGGGGGAAACTGGAGTACCCGGAGGAAACCCATCCAGACACGGGGAGAAATATGCAAAACTCCACACAGAAAGGCCTGAGTGACCCAGGGATCGAACCAAACCTTCTTGCTGTGAGGCACTGTGCTGCCTACACACAAAAACAAACAGGAAAATCAAACAACAGGAAAAATCAGACAAAACAAGAAAAATCGGCCAGGCGAGGAGGAGGGAGGGGGGCGGAGGAGGGCCAGGCGAGGAGGAGGATTTTATATAAAAAATATCCAGCTGGTTCTACAAATCTGGGTCCCAGCCTACTAATGTTTGCCTTTATATTGTGTAGACAGAAGAATCTGTACAATCTCTTGCATAACCATAATTTGACTCACTTTGCACCTGTAACTGACAAAACTGTCCAGTCTGAGTTCATCTACATGCTGCCTGTGTTACTCACTGGATTTCTAAAGTCTGTGCTCAATAGTTTCCTGTCACCACTCACATGCATAGATAACATGTCACTTCAAACTGAAACATTCTCAAGAGCTTTGAAAATTGTGGTTATCAAGTCTCTCCTAAAAAGGCCACAATACTGAACAATTACCGACCCATCTCAAATCTGTTTTAAGCCATGTCCTTGAAAAAGTAGTTTACCAACAGCTTATTAACTTTCTCCAAATGAACAACTCCTTCGATGTTTTCCAGTCAGGTTTTAGATGCCACCACAGAACTGAGACTGCTCTTATCAAGGAGACAAATGACATCCGCTTGAACACTGATGCAGGCAAAGTCTCAGTCTTGATCCTGTTAGATCTGAGTGCTGCCTTTGACACTGTGGATCTCTTACAGAGACTAGAGGACTGGGAGGGCATCTGTGGTACTGCACTAAACTGGTTCAAGTCCTATCTAGAAAACAGGGAGTACTTTGTTGAAATTGTAAAATGTGTCTCAGATAAAATGTCCCTGCAACAGATCAATGTGTGGATGCAAAACAATTTTTCTCCAGCTAAACACAGACAAGACTGAAGTCATATTTAGCCCACAGAAACAAAGAGAAAGTGTCAGCAGTCACCTCCAGTCTCTCTCTCTAAAACCTTCAAATCAGGCTAGAAATCCAAGGGTAATAATGGACTCAGACTTTTAACTTCAACAGACATCAAAGCAATAACATCTGCAGCTTTTTACCACCTAAAAACATTGCAAATATCAAAGATCTACTGTCAAAATCAGACTTGGAGAGACTTATCCATGCATTTGTCTCCAGTAGGTTAGACTACTGTAACAGCCTGCTCACTGGCCTCTACAAATGAGCCTTAAGACAGAACAGTACATCCAGAACACTACTGCTGACTAGAACCAGGAAGTATGAGCACATGTGTCCTGTGCTCAGGTCTCTGCACTGGCCCCTGTGACTCAGAGAATAGACTTTAAAGCAGCTCTTCTTGTGAACAAGTCTCTCCATGGAGGAGCACCAAAGTGCATCTCCAACATGTTAGTGCCATATGAACCATCTCGCACTCTGAGGACTTCAGGGACCGGCCTCCTGCTGGTGCCCTGAGTTCTGAAGTGGGGAATCAGCGTTTCAATTTTATGCAGATAAAATGCTTATTTATGTTATACAAATAAACTTCCCCTGCCTTGCCTTTAAGACCGGAGTCAACATACAGCGCTATAAGTCTTACATTACTTATGTTATATTACTCTACACTATAATCTGAGTAGTTTAGTTTGTGTACCTGTTCGGATGCGTCCGTCCTTATCAGCAGGTCCTCCAGGAACAATGGAAGCCACAAAGATTCCCAGGTCATACCGGCCCACTGTGTCTTCTCCCACAATCACAATACCTGCATACAAGTTCATATCAAGTAGGATGACGGTCAGTTGTTGTCTAATGGTTGTAACTGGAAACTAAAAGCTTAAAAAACACCAGATATTGTGCAAATTACAATGAAATATTTATAATATGATGAACTTACCCAGACCAACTTTAGGGTCTTTTTTTAGCGTGACACAGATGACCTCTCTCTCTGAGGATGTGCCTAGTTTGGGTGGAGTTTCTATTGAGAACAAAGATACATAAATATAGAAGAGAAAACCTGCACCAAAGTTAAACAAAGGCCTCTGGTTGTGTAATGTTAGTCTAGATGTAAATGTGGAAGCTAAGTGAGTGAGGCAGTGGTATATTGTGAGTACCTCTAGCAGCAGGGGAGCCTGAGGGTGCTTCAGATTCACTCCTCTGAGAGCAGGAAGGAGAGCGCATCCCTGTGCTGCTGCGCTGACTACTGGAGCATGTACTGCATAAGACACAGAAACAGTTTTATCTGACAAATGAGACTAAATATAAAAGAGAGGTGCATAACCAAGACACCAAGGCACAAAATAGCTCTAATTTAAATTATCGTGGCAATTCATTGATATAAGCCTCTACCAATGCATTCTGTGGTTATGTCCTTGTGCAAGACATTTCACCCAGCATGCTGTGTGGGTGTGGTGCGTGAGTGATCAGTGATAAGAGGGACCACTGGTGCAGGTTGACAGCTTTACACTGAGTGTACACTGCAAGTGGACTGAGGTTCCGCAAAACTCAGAAAGTCATTCAAATTCATTGCGCCCTGTCACAGTAACCTTGGTGGAGTGCGAGTGCGGGTCTGTGGAAAGAATCAGCAAGAAGTCTATTTTTCCCAGACACCGTAGCGGTCTGGAGTGTAGGTCATTAATATGTGTGTTATCACGTGAAACTGTGCTGCTTGGGTCAAATATGCATCACAGTTGTCGTAGTTGGTGTAACAGGCAACCAGCTAGAAGTATGTACCTTGCCGTTAGTATAAACCCGGCATTAAACTTTATCACAATGTGATCACTAAAGCTCTATATCTTATCATCTCTTTACTCTGCATTGTTAGTAAAATGATTGTAAGAGGATCATTCAAGATGGCTGTTGATATTGATGCAAGAGCATTTCAAAAGTGGTTTTGTGTGGCCTAAATAATAGTTTTCTAGAGCATAAGAACTCCTTTTCGATTATAAGATTTGAATCACTGGCAAATGTGACAATAATGTCGAGAGGCTCTGGTGTTACCTCTGCTCGTTGATGCTGGCTCTCTGCATCTTGATGCGAGCCTCGATCCTGGCGGCGACATCATCACACAGTTTGGACATTGGTTCCTCCTGAGGTGTGGTCAGGCCACTGTCATCCTGAGGTGTCTCTGAGCACGTGTAGGACTTCACACGGCTGCTCTGGGAGCGACAGTCCGGGCTGTACTGCACCATGCTCTCATCTGGAGACATACGGACGTTCAGAGACAGTGTTTCTCTATATTTTACTCACCCTTGGGCAACCTGTTAGAGGCAAGACCCTCCTCCCCCTCTAGACATTAAGTGTGGTTTAGTTAGGAGCTGGAAAATTCACCAGTGTTTGTTTTTGGGTTTCATGGTGGGAGCAACCATTCACTATTAATTTAATTCCTGACTAATGTGCAAAATCGATATCTTATCAATATTATCTGTGCTATAACTTACCTGACATGAGGTTGTGGCTGAGTTTTCGGGAATTCATCTCATTGTTGAACTTGTGCTGGGCTGAACACAGGTCACACAGGTACTTGGCAATCTTGGATCTCTCTGTGACAAAGGTGTACTTCTTCTTACTGCCTCGGCACTCGATCACAAACTTACACCTCTGAAGAAACAAACCAATTACTACTCAAAAACAATGACTATAACTGTTTTGATTATCTTAGTTGGACTCACCGTTGAGGAGATGGTGGCAGTCTCCCTCCAGTAAAAGCTATGGCTGGTGGAGCGGGACCCATCTTTGACCTCATAGACGATGACTCCTTTGGCACAAACTCCAAGAAGGATCTCTCCCTCCAAAGGCCTCTTCTCTCGCGTCACACGGTGCAAAAAGACACCATATTCAGGCAACTGCTGGCACACCTGCACATTTGTGAAGACTAAGTAGTAAGATATAGTACATATTTATGTTACCATCATATATAGACTCCTTATAATCATTTTCAACCTTAAGGAACTCCAGCTCCGACTCCTCTGTGAGCATTTGTGCATTGTTGGTGTGAAGTCGCAGTAGTTCCTCCTGAATGTAAGGCAAGGCACGTTTCTCCATCACACTTTTGCACACATACTGGTCAGGCCGGTAGTAGTTTCTGCCATACATCTAAAAATATGATAGAATATCTGTTATGTACATCTGAAATAAATAATTCTACATAATAAATAAATAATACAACTCTTTCTGATTAGAGTAAAGGGTGCTCATCCAAAATTACATTTATTTGCATAGTGAAAATGGTTTTAAACAGCTGATTATAAATATTATGTTATAAAAAATACTACCATATTGCCCAGCTCTATTTGTTATCGAGCCAGATCGATATTTTTGCTGTTTTGACTCCAATTAAATGGACTATAGGCAGATGGAACACACAACTTCAGACAGAGCTTATCATGTTGACATAGTATTCCTAACCTCAGTGCAATCTCCATATTCTGCCTGAAGAGCCAGTGCTCCCAGGTATAGAGCAGTCTCCTCGTGACAGGCCAGCCGGTCCTCTAGCAGGTCCCTGCGCAACTGCAGGTAGTACTGGTGACGAGTCTGCTTGTGCCTGGTACAAACACACAAATATATATTGTTTTTTAGAACGTAAGGAAATATTATGGATGTAGTTCAATAAAGCTGCACTTACAATAGTAGTGACATATCGTTGACAAAGAACTTTACTCTAAAGAAAAGGACAAACGTGGTGGTAGGCACTTTCTTCCAGGTACATGGGGCAACTTTGGAGATTTTTGTGTCATTGTCCACAAAGAAAAACTCATTATCTGAAAAATCAGAGTAAATAACATAAATGAGGGCAACACTTTGTTTTACCCTGCCCTTATTACAATGTACCAAACCACTGTAACTCTAACCTTACAACTCTCACTACTGTGCATTATGTTAACAAGTGTTGTATAATTAAGTGTGACCCATAAGAGTTGGGACTGCATAAAAATAACAAAAAGAAAAAAATCTGACAAAAATTCTCTCATAACAGTTTAATATTCAAGGTAATCCACCATTCATCCAGGAATCGTAGAAAAGGGACTCATTTGGACAGTGCTTTTGAAAATGTGATATTGAATTGATATGATATTGAATTAAATTCTAGCTACTTAGTCCAGTACTTTCAGACCATTAACATTTTATATATATATATATATATATATATATATATATATATATATATATATATATATATATATATATATATATATATATATATATATATATATATATATATATATATATATATATATATATATATATTCAGCATTTCTATAAATTATTAATACTACTCAAAACAAAATGCAAAACAAATGGTTAGGGCCAAGACAATGCTTTGAATAACAATAATTCTACAGTATACTGCATTATATACACGTGACTAACAGGAATATGACACTGCAGGATATCTGCTTCCTTACCATCTATATAGGCAAGGCCGAAGTAGAAATGCTCCACCAGATTGGAGTGGGCCACGATCATGTCAAAGACGTCTCCTCCTCTGGACTTGACCTCACATTTGACTTGGATGCTCTGACCGCTGGGCATCACCACACTCAGCTCCCTCTGAGTGACTGGAGACTTCCCCTTCTTAGACTTTGAACACAATCATATGCAGGAAATACTAAAGAAACTATATTCACATTTCACTGGGAAAATTTATGTGGCCAGGAATCAAATAATAATTAGATAATGCAATGATAAGGTCTAAAGAAATCTGGTTTCTGATTGTTTGTAAAGTGTCAAAAGAAGCACTATATAAGTCTGATGTATTACTATTACAATCATTATTATTAATAAAAACACCTGGTGATGGGTCAGGTAATCTATTAATATTTACCATAACTCTTGTATATGGAAGACAAAGTACAGTATGACTTTTAAAATAACTCTTTCTTTAACATTTTCACATCACCTTTCATTGTTTTCTTTGCCATAGCATATCAATTTCTGAATAACAAGAAAGAAATCGGATTACTCACATCATGACATTTCAATAATCTGATAACACCAGAAATAAGATAATGATCAGATTTTTCTGCATGTAAATTCAGTATTACCGGTAACCCATATTTTGTAAATATTGTGAAAGCTTACAGCATTGTGACAATCAAGATACTTAGAGTGCATTTTATACAATAAGATTTTATACATTTCAAAACATTAGGACTGATAATAAACTGAATCTCTGACTGAAGCAAAGCAGAGGATCATGGTCCATGTAGTTTCTTATGTTACCATGTTGCTGCATCAAAACAAAGCATTTCTGTTCAACATTTCTTTACAAGTTTTGATATTTAGCTATATTTTCCAATGGAATTTCATGGTTACATCCATATTTTGTGATATACTGTCCGGTCTAGGTTTTTTTTCTTTTTTATAGATAGAAAATATGGGCTTATTCACGCACCACAATGGATCCAGGCAGTTCTAGCACAACTGGTGGCTCATCTAACAGACGTACAAACTCTGGTCCTATGTCCTGGAAAATAAAACAGAAATACATTGTTTCTTTATTCCATAAAAATACTTTCTCATATGTTCCTGACCTTGAGTTTCTTGTCATTGAGGCTCATAGTGGAGTTGAACTGAGAGAGGGACCTGGAGTTGGCATGACGACCTCTGTCCAGATAAGGACTGCGGGGCAACTGCTGCCAACTGCAGTATGAGTCCCGCTGACGCACCCCCAAAGAGTTACTGCACACATGGAGCTCCGTTTTTATATTTAGTTTGAAGTCATTTACACACTACCAGTCAAAAGTTTGGACACACTTTTTAAACTTTTCTTTTTTATTTCCATGATAATTTGGCCTGAAGATTTTTACTGAAGGTATCAGGATTATGAATGAACACATATGGAACAAAAAATAAATTCAAAATAACTGAACTGGTTTGCACTTGGCATTTCTTGACCCTGATGAATGAAGAGAATGGTTGAAACCAATTTCAGGTGACTTAATTATAAAGCTCACTGAGCGAAGGCCAAGGGTTTGTAGAGTCGCTGCTTTGAGGAATTTTAATATAAAATATATTATTTCACTTTTTTTTGCTTCCATTTATCTTGTATAGTGGATCTGATGACTTCTGTATGCATATAAAATCTAGAAAGCAGTAAAACGCATTGAATGAGAGGGTGTGTTCAAACTTTTGACTGGTGCTGTATGCTTAACTATTCTTGTAAAAACTGTCTGTTCTTACCCTGTTGGCTCAGATGTGTAAAGTGTAGGGGTCCTCAGCCTTAGGGCCCATGGAGAGTTGTTAAAAGAAGTTCCTAAAACAATAATTTCCTATTTTCAGAAGCTGCAAAAAAAATCTCCACTAAATGTGTCACACAAAATATAACTACATTATAATTTCTATTACATAATGTGATTTAAGGATTTCACTTTAGTCATTGTTACATCCCTTCTTTAAATGGACAAACTCTTTTATATCTCTATACAAAGAAGTTAATCTGGTATGCCTTTGAACTGAATTTGAACTGAATTTCAATGGGTAAAAGATCCCATTGAAACATTCTCATATGGAGCAACAACAATGAGAAACCCATAGCGAGTAGGCAGACTGCATTTTTCAATGAATTGTGACTGAATCAGCACTCACTGTGTAATCTGTCCCGGACCATCTGGCTGCGGTCGGTCAGCTGGGATCCACTCTCAGACACGGACACATTATCAACCTGGAATAAACAATACCATTTTAGACAACAAGCACAGAGTTACATTTATAAATACAACCAGACAGACAATCCACAATATGCCGAGCAGGCTAGTAAATATTAAGTTTGTCATAAAAACAATCACAAATCTTAAAGGTACATTATGTAACCACCTTCTCTCCATGAAGTTGTTGTTGCTTTGTTTGAAATGTTCTACAGTATGGCATCTATCTTGCATTTAATAAATTACTTTTACTGTTTTTATTGCTCAAACACATGCAAAAGGGTCGCCTATCCATAGATCTGACCTGTAAATTGGCCTAGTGATGTCACCTGATTGTCCCTATGGAGATAGATAAGTTTAATGCTATACTGTGGAACATTCCAAGCAAACCAATAGCATCTCCATGGAGACAAGCAACTTTAATCTAAGGTATCCAGAAAAAACAACAAACAAACTATTATCCATCCATCCATTTTCTTCCGCTTCCGCTTCCCCCGGGTCGCGGGGGCAGCAGTCTAAGCAGGGACTCCCAGACTTCCCTCACTCCAGACACGTCCTCCAGCTCCTTCGGTGGGACCCCAAGGCGTTCCCAGGCCAGCTGAGAGACATAGTCCCTCCAGTGTGTCCTAGGTCTTCCCCGGGGCCTCCTCCCGGTGGGACATGCGTGGGGAGGCGTCCAGGAGGCATCCTGAGCAGATGCCCGAGCCACATCAGCTGGCTCCTCTCGACGTGTAGGAGCAGTGGCTCTACTCCGAGCTCCTCCCGTGTGACTGTGCTCCTCACCCTATCTCCAAGGGTGCGCCCAGCCACCCTACGGAGGAAACCCATTTCGGCTGCTTGTATCCGCGATCTTGTCCTTTCAGTCATTACCCAGAGCTCATGACCATAGGTGAGGGTAGGAACGTAGATTGACCGGTAAATCGAGAGCTTCGCCTTCCGGCTCAGCTCCTTCTTCACCACAACGGACCGATACAGCGACCGCATCACTGCAGACGCTGCACCGATCCGCCTGTCAATCTCACGCTCCATCCTTCCCTCACTCGTGAACAAGACCCCGAGATACTTGAACTCCTCCACTTGAGGCAGAGACTCACCATCCACCCGGAGAGGGCAAACCACCTTTTTCCGGTCGAGAACCATGGCCTCGGATTTGGAGGAGCTGATTCTCATCCCAGGCGCTTCACACTCGGCTGCAAACTGCCCAGTGCCTGCTGCAGGTCCTGGCTCGAAGAAGCCATCAGGACCACATCATCCGCAAACAGCAGAGATGAAATCCTGTGGTTCCCAAACCAGACCCCCTCTGGCCCCTGGCTGTGCCTAGAAATTCTGTCCATAAATATAATGAACAGAACCGGTGACAAAGGGCAGCCCTGGCGGAGTCCAACATGCACCGGGAACAGGTCTGACTTACTGCCGGCAATGCAAACACAGCTCCTGGTCTGGTCATACAGGGCCCGGACAGCCCTTTGCAAAGGGCCCCGGACCCCATACTCCCAGAGCACCCCCCAAAGGACACCACAAGGGACACGGTCGAATGCCTTCTCCAGATCCACAAAACACATGTGGACTGGTTGGGCAAACTCCCATGAATCCTCAAGGACCCGATGGAGAGTATAGAGCTGGTCCAGTGTGCCACGACCGGGACGAAAACCACACTGCTCCTCCTGAATCCGAGGTTCGACTATCGGTCGGATTCTCCTCTCCTGTACCCTGGAATAGACCTTACCGGGAAGGCTGATGAGTGTGATTCCCCTGTAATTGGAACACACCCTCCGGTCCCCCTTCTTATACAGAGGGACCACCACCCCGGTCTGCCAGTCCAGAGGTACTGTCCCTGACCGCCACGCGATGTTGCAGAGACGTGTCAGCCAAGACAGTCCCACAACATCCAGAGACTTGAGGTACTCGGGACGGATCTCGTCCACCCCCGGAGCCTTGCCACCGAGGAGCTTGCCAAACAAACTATTACTTCAAAGCAAATATTGACCAAAATATCAAGTAACACTACATTCATTAATTTAAAGAAACACTATTATTTTATATTGTGGACATTTTAAATCACAGTTTAGTAAATGAGTGAGTAAATGAGAAGGAAACACACATTAACATGTAATTTTGCATTATGTGTCCACTTTAAATGAAACAGATTTTTAATTTTTTTATTTTGCAGTCTCTCCATCACCTCTTCACTACCATCATCACTGTCAGGGAGAGGCAATTTCCCAAACAAATGCATCTCTACAGATCTCTACTACTCTTCCAGTAGTGATATAAAAACTGGCCTAGAACATTTTTGCCATCTCTTGGCTGCTGCTCCAGTGACTCACCGCACTCCGGCACACGTCCTCCACCAGCTGCCGGACACAGCACTGAGCTGGGGGCAGCATGGCGGCCTTCTGGTGCAGCTCACAGCTCTCCAGCACAGTCAGCAGCTCGGGCCTCCGCACACATACTTCCTCACACATACTGAGCAGCAGGCCCTCCAGCTCCGCGCTCAACTGCACCGGCTGAGGCAGAGGGCACATAAAGGGTTAGTGGGGCTAGCCACAGTTTGACGCTATCTTACACAAAGATGATATAGTACCTGGTTTTGAGGTAGTTGGTAATCCACGCACCAGTAAAGAGTCATCCCCAATGAGTACACAACCATCTGTAAAACAAGCATTATCTCCATGTTATTGTGTAAGTTTACAGCAGTGCAATACAGTGACAGACTAATACCAATATTCGATAACTGATAGATCATTCACAATATCAAATTCAAAATTTTAAATTGATGGCAAGCCCCACAAATTGAAGTTAAATTGAAGTTACGTTCACAAATAATATAATTCATTGTACTTTTTATGATAATTGTGTGAAGATACAACAACCTGTTTAGCATGACTCTTCTATTTTCATTAAATATAGAAAACGATAAGTACAAAAAAGTATTGGCCTGATATATTTGTTAATTTCACTGATACTGGGATATGAAACCTTACCGGTATGACGATATCGATATTAGCATCAATATATTGCCCATGCCCAGGTACGATATCCAATAGTTAGACAAAATAAGGCTTTTAAAATGCTTCATTTTCATAATGGGGAAGAAACATTAATAAAAGCTTAGAAAAAAGTGTAATGCACCTCTACTCTGTGAAAATCCAATAGTTTTGACCTGGTTCATAGTTCATGTCTCTGTAATAGTTGTCTTTTTCTGCATGGGACAGAAACACTCCCAAAGTCCAAATCCTTTTTAGTTTGCAAAATATAACATGCAAATAATAATTCTCAATGTGGCAGACACCTTAAATTCAGCACAGACCTTTTCTGTGACGATCTGGCTGGAGGCGGCATGGGCATGCTGAGCCTCAGGAGCAGTGAAAGAGGCTGTGGCGTCTTCATAGCGCACATGGCTCTTAAAGGCCACGCTCCCATTGGCTGAGAGCAGCACTGAGCCTGGACTTAGCACGCTGCACATGTTCCCTGAACCTAAGGGCCACAGTGCAACAGAAACAAAGGATTTAGTCATTAGGAAGCGTTTAAGCAAAGTCAGCTGAGAGGCCTAAGAAGGATGACCACCTACGAGCCAGCTCTTTCACCAAAGTCAATCTGCTATGACCTAATGTGGGGCAGCAGGCGTACCCTTTTTGGAGATGACCAGTAAGGCCTCTACGGTGGCCAGGAGAAGACACCAGACCTCATCCTCTTCCAGTGGTGAACCCCGGGCCTCAAGCACCTCCGCCAGGGTCACAAAAGTACCCATGCTACAAGAAAACAAGAAGAAAACATATTCTAGTGTTGAAAGTCAAAACCAAGAAGATCTACTGGCAAAATTGTTGAAACAAAAGTGCACTATGTAACATTTCTGATGGAGGGTCCACCACCTGCTTATCTTATGCTTCTTTTTTTTTTAAAGTGGAATGGTCAGGCATATAACTTTCATGAGCTTTTAAAAATGTTAATGTGGTGTTTCCTTATCAGTAGTTTACTCAAAGATGTATTCATGCATGTTTGACTAATCCTGCATTGTCTGGAATTCAAGGCTAAGAAAGTGTGCTAAGAAAGTTTCACCTGCGCCTTATCTCCACACACAACTCTGTACTTACTTGCGCTTATTCAAAAAAATCTAACTCCAGGTGTCACATGCCCAAAAAATGTAATTTAGCTATTTTTCAACAGTAAAAAAAACGTGTAAAGGAAAATCTGCTGCTTGCTACAATGCAATGCTACTATGAAAAGGTGGGGCTCCTCAGTTCTGCAGTTTTGATTGATTGACAGTCAATGGACCTGTTATTAGGCCAATCAAAATAGCAGTTTCCAACAAACAAAATGCAAAATAATGATCTGCATATGCCATTGTTTAATACAAAAAAACTGACAAAAAGCATGATATATCTCCTTTAATGGTGTTTTTACTACTGATAATACTTGGCCAGGTAGCGTCACTGGTTTGCCTATATGAAGATGGATATAAGTTTTATGCCGTATTATGTGTATATTCCAAAACAATAACATCTTCATTGAGACAGGAAGGTTCTAAACATTCCACCAGAAAACTCATAAACGACAAACAGTTGCTGATTTTCCAGTAATTACGATTCTAAGGCTGCATTCAAAGAAACAATACAGTAGACCACACCAAAGGTCAAGGGTGAGAGTTTCAGTGAGACAGGCTTATGGATTTAGAGCAAAGGACCTAAGTGGGCGCAACTACAACACTTCCGCTTATGATATTATATCATTATTTGAAAAAGTTGATTCATTAAACTCCATGTGTAAGACTCTTTTCGTTCCACCTGATCCATGTGACCTTGAGAAACTTCAGAACACTGACCTCACAGCTAAGACATGCTAACACAGCCACACAGAAACAGATGGTTAAGTTAAACTACTGTATAACTGGCAGATACTTTGTGACACTAAATTCTAGCTATCTTAATAACAGCTAGCGTTTCTTGCATCGTAGCATTCATATCACGACACTTCCAGAAGCTTAAAGGAATTAACGTTCTTTTGCAATGCTAGTTCAAAAATATATGCCATTCTGTATTAAGGCTATGCAGTTCCTTTATTTCAGTGACAAAACAGCGTTAAGTCATTATGCCTACTTGAAAATTCTTGGTAGAACATATTTACAAGTTAAGACTGCATCAGACATCACATTGTGCCAGAGACTGTGCTCTCTTAATCAGGTTAAGTATCCCAGTGTATTTGATACAGGCACACAGGAGCTACAGCTATTAGCATTAGCCTATGGAAGCAATTGTTCAAACAAATATGATCCCATGACAAAGATAAATAAACAATAACTAAAATACATTATCTGAAATCTTATCTTTGCAGAAAGCATAAGCAGTATTAAATCAATTATATCAAAAATAAGCAGATGTTATGGGGTTAATTTGTGTCCAAAAATATCATGATTGGCATGAATGCAAATTCTGTGCAAAATTTCTCAAACAATTTCAAGCTTTTAATTATACAACCTATATTTATATGGACAGGCTTTCGGAGAGGAAGATCAAAAAGCAAGAAGCTCCCAGTGTGGTGCCATGGAATGAGTTGCACAACGCCCCACTACCTGCAAAAGATAGTTCTACTGCTAATATTGCATCCAGAAGACCGCATAATAACTCCATACAGCCTACCTTATATCATCCGGGATAACAGAAGACTGCCTTTAAGTTCCTTCAGACATCCGCCGTTCGGAACCTAATCCTTACTCTGGTCGCCGCCATGGCACCTCTGCTTGTGTCCGTCATGGCAACAGGTCCATTACACGCTCTCATGACACAACAATCATCCCTTCAATAAACACCTTTTAGCTCTATAACATAATTTACCCGTCGCTCACCAGCAATGACGTGTCGCCCTCTCTGTTTTCCGTCATTTTCGACTATTTTTAGCCCGGCAAACATAAGAACTTAATTGGATTTGTAGGCCCGGCTAACAGCAGAGGAAGCAAAGCAAAGGAGTAAGCCATTG
Organism: Periophthalmus magnuspinnatus; assembly: GCF_009829125.3. Lineage (NCBI taxonomy): Eukaryota > Metazoa > Chordata > Actinopteri > Gobiiformes > Gobiidae > Periophthalmus > Periophthalmus magnuspinnatus. The sequence goes on from NC_047144.1 coordinate 24,945,897, forward strand.
TAGGCGGTAGGTATTGTGCTAATCTGATGTTTCAAACGGCAAGTGACTCAGTAATTGTCCCACTTTCAACTACACCCCGGAGTAGATTAGTGCTCAGTAGGGGGGCACGTAGTTGTTTGTAGAAGAGCTCAAACTACCATTGTCTACTGGGGTAAAAATAAGATGAGCTTGGTACATTCAGCGACTTAAGGCTGGTTGTAGCCAATTCTGCAACTAAGGTTATACAAAGGTCAGTTTTTTTTTTCAGATAACTTTAAATTAGGAGCAAGTTTCATTCATGTTCTGAATTTTGATGATGTCATGATTTCAGATAGAGGTCAGAGGTCATCTACACAACTCAATGGGAGATTTACTGTTGATGAAAGAAATATCTTGAAAATCACAAATGTTGAACCCTACCATTATTATTATTTTTGGCTCCACAAGCTAGCCATATTAATCTTATATCTTAAATTCGAGTTAACTGACAAAAAACACATCTTTGGTGGCACCGCTTTCTGATGCTATAGTAAAAAAATAATAATAATTAAAAAAATAAAAATAAAAAAAATGTTTTGTTCATTTTTACTCTGAATTCTACTGAATTTTGTCCCATCCTCCAAGTAAATTTTAAGTTGTTTTTTAACATACTTATCTCACAAAAAAGTACTGTCAAATAACCACTGTGAGGGGGATGCTTTTGCTGAAGTGAGATTAAAAGCCCAAAATATAAGAAAAGCTAAATTAGTGTAGTGTTTTTTTTTTTTTTTTTTTTTTTATTGAATTAAAAACATTATCCACTTTTTTGTACCAGGGACAACTCCTGAATAAATGAGGGATGACAACAACTTCTGTGTGAAGACCAACAATAATTCTATATAACACTATGGTCTTAGACACTCCAGCGGCCAATATCAACTTTGAGTGTCATGCCCCAAAGACACAACAGTAGTATGCAATGAGAGAATCAAACTCACTACCTGGGCAAATAAAACAAATCCAGGTTAAGAAGTGCAATAGTGAATCCTGAGAGGCTGAAAATGTAAAATGTAAATATAAAGCATTAGTATCAATAACGCTTTCTAATTTGTCTCTCTTTCTTTTACAGCGGGCTTCTTAGGATGATACTATGAAAAATTGTCAATTGCTATTTCCCCCCATAATACACCGTTCTCCACTAATTTAGAAAGATGTGAGTCTCTTTGGTGAAATAAATCAGCAGAGCCTGTGTACTTACCAGTCTTCTTGTTGATAGTGTGGTTGACCTTGGCAGTACTGTATGCCTATCCGGGATCTGAAAAAAAATTAAACACAAATAGCTGCAATTACTTCTATTCCATACATGTGCAATTTTTAAGTTACACTGTGTGAAATACCAGATCAAGGTATGAACATTTTATTTTTCTCATCTCATATATTCTCAAATTGATTAAATTCACATGCAGTACATGCGCTTTCATGTACAATTTTGACATTTTGCATGACATTGAAATACTTCAACAAATGCAAAATACAAATAGATCTTTTATTTAAAATACAAAATTTATCCACATGAGCTGCTCTGAAAAAAACGTTGCACAATCGCAACTTCCGCTTTCGCCCGATCCTCCCGGAAGCACGCAGGCGCTCTTGAACGCTGCCTGCTCCTCATTGTGCAGCCGAAGGAAACATCGGAAGGTTTCGACTAGACGACGTCGGTATGAAATGGCAGAAAGTGCTTGTGTCACGGAAGCTTTGAGAATCGTTTACCTTCTAATCACACATGTATTTCGCGTGGATCCCGGTGTGCTAGCGTGAGTTGAAACGTGGATTTAGTTCCTTCCGACACGTCCAGTCAGGTTCCACAGCGAAAGGAAGGCGCACGGGCGGCTGCTGCTGTGGGTCGGACTCTGTTGGAATTAACCAGAGGAGAGGGGTGAGCTCCACACACTTTTGGATGTTTTCCTTCGTGCGTGAGGCGTGTTCAGGCTTGTGATCGCCAGGTATCGGGGTGGGCGAGTGCACCGCTGGGGTCGTGGAAAGGACTATACTGTAAACGCCTGTGCATCTGTGTTTGGAGTATGTTGGAACAACCCCGGCCTAACGGGAAAAGACAGGCAGACGGACTGGCTGCGCTGGGAGGCACGTTTACTGTAACCTATCCATGTCAGAGCGCACACCAGCACTGCTTTACCCCGTGTACAAGGTCCACAGTCAGTAGCACATGCGAAAGCTGAGCTCTAACACCGTGACCTCTTGTTAATGCGCGCGCAAAGACGTGAATATATTCTTTGGCACATGCTAGGAGGAGGACCTAACACGCCCATGTTTTGATGAGTTTAAATGGCACAGCGCTTAACTTAGCTAGTTTTATTGGCGTTGTTTATATCAACGTTCATTTGGGATTGCCATAGCTGGAATTTCTTCTTTTGAATGTTGCGTAATGTTCCCAAATAGTGCGTTTGGAACCAGATGTGCCAATCCTTCCATGCTGGTATCAGTTCTAGGTAAATGTTATGAAATTGTTGACGTTTTTGCTGTGGTGCGCTGGGAACGACATGTATTGCAACACTCCTTTAGGCATGCATCTCCTAGACGCGATTCTTTCTTGTCACATTTGATGGACACTGCCCCCAGGCCAGCTGCACTGTACGTTGCTAGCAAGTTTTGTTAGAATGACTGTGCCAAGGGAAAGAGAGCTGTGAGCCAAAAGCACCAAGAAGAAATCCGATTCCTGCACCAAAAAGTGGAAGGTAGACTGCGGAGAGGAAATAAGGTGTGGGTCTTCTGTGAAGTGGTGACAGTCTGGGAAGCTAAAATGATGAATCTTTTTCTTTGGTATTGTTACATTATGTAGTATGGTTAAATGTATGCTTGCATTGTGTCTTGCATGTATAGGGATGTTAGATATTCTTGTTTTCTCTGATTCAGCATTGCTTCAAAGAACGACTTGTAGACAAACCCAACCAAAATCACTCCCATGCCATGTTTTTTAATTATCTTCATTGTGCCTTTTATTCCATGGCAGAACTACTAGGAATTCCAAAAGATTAAAATGCAGTTGAACGTTTGACCCCTATATTTTACCATTATGTAGGAACCATTATACATTTTATTCTATAGGTGGAACTAATTCTCTTGTATAAAATATAATGAACACTATACATATATTATACACACCAGCCCCTATTTGGCACCCCATTGCTTTAACAGTACTGGCTGGAGTTTTGAATACCATGCTTTTTTTCCTCCCAAAAGGTATGCAAGGCCAACTACTTAAATTGGCAGAGGCATAAAGACATTTCTCAAAGTGACCTCTCTGATTAAATTTACGCCCTCACCCTCCTACAATCTACCACCGTGAATGTGTGCCAAATACTCTGTGTGCACCCTTTTCCTCTTTTAATGGATGTGCCCTAAATGTTCTGGCATTTGGCCCGGTTCCTGCTACTTTACAAAATGTTATGCAAATTATATTTGAGGTTTTGGTGTTGGGGTGTTAACAGGCAGTTGTAGTCATATAAGACTGGAAGTGACAATGGTTCATCCAGTGCAGACACAGGTGAAGAGTGCAATGTCTTCTCACTAGGGTTGGTGACATGGCCAAAACAATTTCTCAGATTTCTTTTTCCATACTGATTAATCATACGTTCACGATACAATTATATTTTCTTCTTGTAAAACAAAAAGGTACGAATTCTCAATTTTAAATTCATCAACATAAACTAGATAGCGCTACATTACATAAAAACTGGCAAGTTTATTCTTTCAACGTCAGAAATCTGCTCCAAATCACATGCTTTTACTGACAGTATTGACTATAGACCTCTTGATTAAAATACCCTCACTGATCATTTGAAATAACGGAATCTCGATTTGATAAAAATCTAATTTATTGCACAAGAGTTAGCCAGAATTTTGAGCAAATTTGGAAGTAATTTGCAGCAATATCTTTGTGTACTAGCATGTTTAATGCTGGATAGAGAATTGTAGAAATCGAGTTATAGTTTTTTTTCATGGCCATACCTATTGTTTTCAAATCTAGAGAAACTGATGGCCAATAACCTCTGCTGATATTTTTTGGCTGATATTTAGGGCTGTTTTTGATCATTTTCCCCAAATTCTATAATTTGAGTTTGAGTCCTCTGTGACTACACTGCTCTATTATCCAGTTTATAGTAGTGTCCTCTTCAAAGTAAAATGTGCATATGGCTTTATGCATATTCTTTAGGCAGCCCCCCCAAAACATATCAACCTCTGATGTAGATTTAAGACCAATAGCTGATGCTCTAAAAAGTGCAAATATTGGCAAACCAATTTATCTCTAGAGAGTTTTCTATTCAGAAGAATCAACGCAGATGAAGTCCTTTTTCGGTGGTATTATTTTCATTGTAGAGATTTTTGTCTAGTAAAAGTAGTAGACATCCTTAAGGAAATAATAATAATAAAAAAAAGCTTCTCTAACTGTACTGTGAATGATGGTCCTGCTCCCTCTGTGGACAAAATGATGGACAGTTGAGAGGTGAAGGCCGGTGCAAATCAAGTCGGCTCTTGCTTGTCCAGAACTGCTTCTTCACCAAACACAAACAAAAATGGACACTTTATCAAAAATCATTTGGTCCTGGCTATCATTTACACCAGACATTGTCCATTTTTCAACTTCCACTCATTTATATATTTGTATTCCTCTCCAGCTACAGAGAGTGTGGCTCTGCAGGCCTCTACATGCATACTCGTATACCCTCTCTCCAAAAGCAGGATTTGGGCTGACAGGCTGACACGCTGCCTGTCATATCGCTTCGGTCCATTTTCACACGCCGTCACAGATCCGGTAGGCTAACACTTCTCAACATCAAAACTGTAGCCCTCTGCCTTGGACAGCATAAACAAAACCACGCCACAATGCATTCTGGGAAATGCAGTAGACGTGTTCAGCCACAAACTGTAATAGCACCATTGTCTCAACTTGTATAACACCAAGCAAAATGGTTATTTTTGCGGGGATAAAAATTATGCTTTTTTAAAATTTATATAAAAGCAGAGGAGGCTAGTAGTTCTGCTGCTGCGGGCACAATTATTAGGCGGAAATTGGCCGATAGTATACAGGTGACGTTATGACGGGACCTGCCAACAACAGTGTTGTCACAATTATTGATGCATCGAGCCAGCTTTTTCAGTTCTGATACCGATATTGATACTTTGACTTTCAGCATATATATCGATATAGATATAGATATGCATTCATGCACATGTCTATATATGTGTGTGAAGTGAGGCACCTTGCCCATGAACCTTTTGTTGAGTAGGAATGAAACTACCACCTCTCAAGTTATTGGTCAACCTTTTAGCATATCTTTGTTGTCCACAAGTAACCCCGGCCAAGTCAGCTGAAAAGAAAAGGGAAAATCTTCAAAGTTTATTCTTCAAAGTGCTGAAATGAAACCCAGAAAAACTAAAAAGGTCTAAAAAAAAAAAGAGCCCTGGCAGTTTGAAGTGTGTTATCAGGGGAGCTTCCCTTCTATTCATAATTCAGCAGAAAATGAATGTTTAATATTCAGAACTGATAAGGAGCTGTTTGTTTGTTGGGAAAAAATAATAGGGTACAATAAAAAGAGTTCCTTTTTATTAAAATATCTCGGTAGTTCCCCTGTGTCCTAAATATATCAACCTTCTTTTTTAATGTAATATCAGGTAGTGTTTATTAATTAGTTAACCCTTTCAGTCCTATTGAAGTGGCTATTTTATATTAAAGGGCTTTAATTTAATTTTTGAGGTCGATCTATGCACTATGTAAATTTTTTCAGAAGGGGGTTCCACCAGCATGCAGATGCTGTTGGGTTACAAATGTTTTTATTCTTCCAGATTACTTGGAAAAAGTCTTACTATGAGTGGGGTCACTTCTCCACACACCTGACCTGTAACTTGGCCTGGTGGCATCTCTTGCTTGTGTCAGTGGGGATGGATAAATTCCATGCCATACTGTGAAACATACTGAAAGCAATATATCATCAATATCATCTCAATGGAGGCAAGCAGGTGGCAGGCAAAGTTATTGTACATAGTGCATTCATTACTAGTGTAGCCATTTTAGTATGGCAAATACTATAATTTTGTAACTCTAGTTTGATTCTCGATACTAATTTCTATATCATGATGATGATTCTTTCTTTAGACAATAGAATGTGATTTTCAACATTAAATTGTAGTACCTTTTTTGATATGTGGTCTTATATCTGTGTAATCCCTCAGTCATCAGGTATGTTCCATAGTGGCCCATGTGTGTATACTACTCTGGTCTTGTACTAAAGGTTCATTTCTGTCCTGTGAATGTGAGTTTTTTAGTATCCATGCTTGCTCAAATTAGTATCTAGTTTCGATACTCGCTGTATTATCAATTACTCTGATTATTTTGATACTTTTGACAATCCAATTTAGATCGAAATTTAAATGAGGTCCTTGCAAAATATGAAAACTTAAATGTCCTAACTTGCTTAAAAAAATGTTTATACTTGGCAGAGTTTACTTCTGTTGCGAGGTGTTGGCCTCTAATAGTGATGCCTGTATATTTGCCTCTGCCACCTGCTGCTTTTGTGAGATAAAATGTCATCTTTCCCGAGTCTTGTGCACACAGTTTTGAAATCCCTACACTTTTGTAGTTCTGCTGCAGACTGTCGACAAGTATCTTCAGTTGGGAAGGAAAAGATGGTGTTATGATCAAAACTGGCACAAGCAGGATAGGAGAAGAGAGGGAGAAGATTGGGAAAAGGATGAAGTAAAGCTGAGCAGATATAGGAGCTGAGGACACATGGCGGGAAATGCATTTAGGGGACAAGCTTAAGATCCTATTTGACATTTTGTGCACGTCTCAATTTGAGCCATACTCCGACCGGCCAATCTTATTTCGTTTGCTGTTCCATACAAAGAATTAGTTCGCTGCCTGTCAATTCAAGTTGGATTCCCAAGGGATGGAAAAATAAAATGGGGTGGAAGAGGTGCTGCAATACCATGCTACACAAAACACAATTTGAAAAAGAACTTACAAGCGGAGAAATAAATCAACATACAATTTAAGAATTCAGAAAAAAGAAATGATGCAGGAGTTTCTCTATTTCCAGATGGATTAAATCAACAAAAAAAATGTAAAACACATTTGAAGTATTATGTGAACAATCCTGTCAGAACTTAAAACATAAATTGTCATTGTTGATATTTACCTTTTATATTTAAATGTAGTTTAAAGGTGCACTTAGCATGTTCCACAATATGGCCTTAATCATCAACAGTCCAGCGTTTAATTCATTAGGCTCATCAGATATTGTTTACACATTTACCCTGTAGCTTTTAAAGTTCATGGCTAAACTGCAGATTGTAAGCAGCTACAGGAGCATCAACATTAAGACTGAAATATGATCTACTAAACTAATTCAAGCATTCTGTGCAAATCTATGTAAGGGTTTGACTTTTTTTTCAAAAACAGGATATGTTGTTTACAGAGGATATTCTATTTCCTAAATAATTACAGCCGTTGCAATGTGATTATTGTACCTACTCAAATTGTGATTTCAATCAATTTTTGATACATTTTGTGCAGCCCTGTTTCAGACCATATTATTTTGATAATTCGTAAAACCATCATCTTTGGAAGTAAAGAGTACATAAAGTGTTGCTAGTTTTGGATAGCATGGAAAACTGTAACCAAAAACTACATGCTGCCATAGAAACCAGTGCTTTGGAGAAGAGAGTATGCGGCACAGTGCTGTACGTGATGTGGATCGTGGACTGTGAAATGTACAGCCATCATCTCGACTCAGAGCCAACCTTTTCAGCGCCGCGCTCCAAATTCCACTAATGATTCTCATTCCCAGCATGAAAACCTCGTGTCCTGGATCCTGACTGAGTCTCTGTGCTCCACAACACAATGTTGTGCTCATGTTAGAATATCTGTTATACCATGCCTGTTTAAGCATTTATTAGGTTTTGATTAAGTAATGAAGATTGGTAAGGGTTTGTCAAACACTGAGTTGTTTTGTTGTGGATGATAAGCCATCAATGACTTTGTAGTCTTTATTTGTACTCTTTATAATAGAATATTGATTTATCTTGTGCTGAGGAGGAATTGAGGTCGAAACTAAGTAAGGTGAGAGAAACGGAAACAAGGCTGTTGTAGCAGTATAGATTCATGTTGATGTTGATATGATATATCAATTGTATGATAGATTTTGCCATCTCCTCTGGCAAACAAATGCTTCCATGTACAAAGTGCGGTTAAGGGCTGCAGGGCTTTAGTTGTTCAGTTTTTTAGCCGTTCATATTTTAGGTGACCAAAATTGGTATTTGTTGACGAATCATTAAATATACAGTATAAGGATTTACCATATATGAAATAACAGGAAGGCGAAGGTAGTGAGTCAGGTGAAGATTTGGTATATTTTTGTATTAATGATTTATATGTAATAAGGCAGATTAAACCGATGAATCACAAGTTTAATCTGTCTTGTATAACTACATTTTTCCTAGTACTTTCTTCTGTGTAAATAGTTGTTTTTGCATGAACCCCCATATAGTTGTAGTCTTGTCAGTGCAGTTTGGGTTAGATACAGAGTGAAACGTTAATAGTTGTCTGTAGAATATTGATGAATACAAAAGTTTGAACCTCTACTGAATACTTTTAACTCTCTTAATTACTCTTGACTATTATCAAAACAAGTATGAGACCACATGTTTAAAAATATTACTGTACAACATGGTTGAAGTGTCTACAAAGCTGTTTATACCAACTTCCATGCCTATTGTTATTAATAATAGTGCTACAAAAGTAGATGTAGATGGCAAACTAAGCCAAAATATGCTTCTTATTTTATCAGTTGTTTTCATTGATCTACAGTGAAATGTATTTTGGGAAGTAGCACAATTCAACAAACATATTTTCACAGTGCATTCACTGCTGTCTGTTGTCTGTCTCCAGGTGTGGTGAGGAGCGCTCCACTTGGATGCCCTGTCTCGGCGTAGATCTCAGGTGCCACCATGAACCGGAACAAGCGCGAGAAGGAGTACTACAGTATAGACGTGGGCGATTCCACTTTCACTGTTTTAAAACGCTACCAGAGCCTCAGACCCATCGGCTCTGGGGCACAGGGAATAGTCTGGTAAGTGAAGGCAGTCATTTAAAATAGACGTTAGGCTTTTTATGACAATCAGTATTTTTTTTAATTTTATTTTATTATTTTTTTGAGCATTTGTGTATGACATGTATATTTTGCACAGAATCGCAAGAATGTACAGAGCAGTGGGTGGAGATGTGGGGTAGTTGAAGACAAATTGTTGGGACACCCTTGGATGGAGGACACATAGGATTACTCAAAGTTGCATGAATTAAGCTATTAAAATACAGCTGTTGAGTAAAATAATGATGAGTGAAAACCTAATAAAACATGACTGATTTTGCATACATGTATGTCCCCTTGAAACGGTGACTTCAGTCAGTATTTGTATGCATTTTATTTTAATTATTTTAATTTTAATTGTTATTTTTAAAATCTTTATTTGACATACCGTAAATTTCGGACTACAGAGCGCACCTTGATATAAGCCGCACCAGCTAAATTTGAAGAGAAAATCAATTTTGTACATATATAAGCCGCACCTGAATAAAAGCCGCAGGTTTTCATATTGTAACATGAGATATTTACACAGAAAGACGGTGCACCGACACGCTTTTTTTTAAACTGTGCCTGAAAATTGGCACCAACACGACAACAACACGGGATGAACACATCTGCAGGTTTAGAAAATAAAGCTGCACCAACACGGAAAATCTGCTTTTATTTCCTCTGAAAACTTTTGTCGTCTTTTTACATTGACCAAGTTGGATTCATTGATGTCGAGCTTACGTGCAGTGGCTCTATTTCAGGGGTCGGCAACTCGCGGCTCCGGAGCCGCATGCGCCTCTTTCCGCCTCATACTGCGGCTCTGCGTGGCTTGGGAACTAACACAGACACAGCTCAGTCCTGCGTAAAGAGCCCTGATTTTGAGACGTTGTGCGCACAGGGGTCAGGAGCAACTTTGGCCCGTCCCTAATGACACACTAATAAGCTCGTCCGTAGATGTATCATGAAAATCCTGCTGGAAATCGCCACAGAAATCTATTTGATGTAGTAGCAAGTATATTATCTGCTCTTGTCTCCGCGGTGACGTATCACGTTTAACACATCAGACACGACGCATTAAAGTAGAGCCACAAGCGAGTGAAAATGAGCCAAAACAAAAGTCTTTGGAGATCTTTTTAACAAAGGGGAAAAGGACAACTGAGGAACCAGAAGAAGAGACTACGACCTCCAAGAAAAAGAAAGATAAATTTAACAGACAATGCCTACTTAAAATCTGGGTTTGTCGCTACAGGTGACTCACGCACAGAGTCCGCTCTGCGTAACATACGGGAAAAGCAAATAAGGCAATGAAACCTTCAAAACTGCTTTGGCACATGGAGAATAAGCACCTGGGATTAAACGATACGCTACGAGTTTTTTTGTTGTTGTTTTTTTAAAGAAACTGCGGAGTAGAGTAGACATAATCACATAATCAGTGCGATGCATGATGCAGCGGTTTGGTGAGTTGTATTTTTTTAATGCACTTAAGTTGTTTTTGCCATATTTATCTGCCACGTGTAGAAGGCTTGTCCGTGAAAGTAAAACCTACATTATTCCGTTACATTATTGTTATTATACAGTGTTATCTTCATTTTAGATGTCAAAAAGTATTTGCGGCTCCCAGTGTTTTATTTTATGTGGAAAGTGGGTCCAAATGGCTCTTTGCGTGCGTGTTAAAGGCCGACCCCTGCTCTGTTTCCTTTCTGTTTCTTTATCTTAAAAACTGCATCATATCCATTTCATGATGCGCAAAATGATCGTTCAAAATCAAAACTAGTGAATTCTTCAGAGCAGAATCTTTCCCCACGTCTGTCTCACTTTTACGTTTACAGCTAGAGAGCGCCCCCCAGGGTCCGTTATCCAGTAAAATTCCATATATAAGCCGCACTGCTGTAAAAGCCGCAGGGTTCAAAGCGTGGAAAAAAAGTAGCGGCTTATAATCCGAAATTTACGGTAGTCATAGCAGAATAAACAGAAAGTGGAGATGAATACAATCTGTACAATCTGAGTCCAAGATTATACAAATGTAGGAGAGACCTAATGAGTGATATAAGGCATAGTTTATTGAATTGAAAAATTTAAGATGTCAGGGGAGATATATTGTTGAAAATTGCCAAAATTTTAAGGACCATACATGCGGTTGTGAAAAGGAGATGGGAGAGGGCGAAGAGGCTGATAGTTCTACTGCTGCAGTAGTAGGCACAGGTGGGTTGCGGTTGTTGATACAGCAGGAAGGAGAGGGGAACAAAAGTCTGTTTACATAAATTACCTGAGAGTTGATGTGACCCTGTCAGCTGAGAGTTGGCTGAGAGGGTCTTCCTGGTTAAAAATTATTTTGCATAACATTATGGGTCAGCTGTTTTTGGAGCTAAGCCGAAATAATAGAGTACAGCAGGGATCAATGCATAATGTAGTATTTGTTGACAGTGCAGTGTGCGATTGTGTTTCCTGCGGATCTGTTTGGCTCGGAGAGAGCTGTACAGCCTGCCTGGATCACTTTCAGGATAAGCTGGTGTAAATAATGACGTTCTATTTGTATGCTAACATTTGTAGCACCTAGCATTGTTCCAGCATTCTCATACACTTGAGATTACTCATTTGGATTGATTATTTCCTTTTGATTAACTTGCCGTATTTCGTTTGGACAAATGTGCAATTCCAGCAAAAAACACAACATATCCACATCGTTTGCATTTTAATGTGCAGATTCAGCAATTCCAAGAATATGCTTCGTTATTGGTTTTGTTCACATGCTAAAGGTATACTGTGTTTTGAAGCATGTCTAGGTGTGTTTTTTCCTTTTTACTTAAATTGGTAATATTGTCAAATTAATTAAGACATTTTTATGGTGTATTGATTGTATTAATGTATTATCTATTAGGGCTTAAAGGTTTTGACTTGATTTAAAATAACATTGTTATCCACTCCACTCACATTGGTTGTGCCACATAGTTCAAAAAAATCAACAGTGTAATTATTATTTAAGTAGATATAAAAATGGTATAAAGAATACAAAAAGATTTTTAAATGTATTTTTCACAATATGTTGCATAGAGTTATCATAAAATCCTTTTTCTCATTTGCCAGTATCCTTTAAAGACCCACCACCATTATATACCGTATTTTCCAGACTATAAGTCGCTCTGATGCACCAGCCAAAAAATGCATAATGTAGAAAAAAATATATAAGTTGCACTGGACTATAAGTCACATTTTTTGAGGAAATTTACTTTACAAAATCCGAGACAAAGAACAGATTTTCTTTAAAAGCAAATTATAATAATAACAATAAAATGGAGAACAGGCTGAATATCAGTACAGCACGCTAACGTAACACATTTATATTTATTCAGCTACATGAAGCATAGACAGAACTGAACACGTGTCTGGTTTGTTAATGTAAGATATTAACAAGTTTACTGTGGATCTCACTCCAAATCACTAAATTCATTCAATTCTTCATCCTCGGTGTCACTTCTGAAAAACTTCAAGTCCGGAGGTAGATGAAGCACTGCTTCCTCTTCAGACATCAGACTCAGCAGAATACCATTTTCTCTTACGGGCATTTTTGTTCAGTCTTTCTCAGACGTCTTTTAAATTACTGTAATGTTGAAATTTTAAATTTTCAGGGGTACAGGAGCAGTAAATACTGGTACAAGCCTAGAGTGCCCTCACGCGGTTGTCAGTGTGACAGTAACGACAAAAAGTGCATCTTATAGTCCGGAAAATATGGTAGTTGTTATACAAGTTGCTATAATTATAATGGTTTGTTTTCCATCATTAACACATTTTTCCAGTCTTGTGAAGCTTTGTGTAGTCTACTTATTTGTAATTAAACAAAGTCATCTACAAAAATGTTGTAGAAGCCTGTATTTGCATGTCTGTGTGGAGGTGCTCTTCATCTCCTTATTAGTCTAATGGCTGTAATTGATTGAGTTATGTTAGTGAAAGAGTCTTTATGTAGGAGTTAAGAGAATGAGTGCTGACTATGTGAATGTGTCCTCTCTCTCTACAGTTCAGCCTATGACCACAACCTGGAGAGGAACGTAGCCATCAAAAAGCTGAGCCGGCCCTTTCAGAACCAGACCCATGCCAAGCGGGCCTACAGAGAGCTGGTGCTGATGAAATGTGTCAACCACAAGAACGTAAGGCCATTTCCATATTCTCAGTGAGGGTCGGGAATCAGAAGGGGTCGCTTTTAGCTTATAAATGTATCTACTAAAATATGATTGGTGACGTAACAGTTTAAAGGCTCTGTACCTAATTTTTACCATCTTAAAAACCTTAAACAGAACTACTTAATTTTAGACTAAATAGGTCCAGAGTTACTCCTCACTTACCTAATGTATTGAGAGCTTCCTCACTGTGATCACTCACTGTGATTTACAAGAGCTTTTCAGAAACCAGGGGGGAGTTTTGCTCTGACAGTAAAGCTAACAGCATTTAGCATGCTAACTGACACTTTCTGATTATTGGACAATAAAATGCTTTCTAATTAGATGCAGACAGGGCACAGTGGACATATTTTGACCTCGAGAGCTGCTTATATAATATAGACATGACATGAAGTGTGCTCAAATACATGAAAAAAAATCAAGTACAAGGCCTTTAATAACCAGACTAATGAGCGGAGGTGGGGTGATTATCGAAATATCAATATTGTTTTGAAGATGTGCAAAATTTGAATTGAATTGTCTAGTTATAGTTTAGAATTAAAAAATATCTGCAAAAAGAACTGGTCATAAAAAAAGACATTATATTTATTAACTTCCAAATAGGGTAGAAAGTGTTTTTATTCTGCACCTTTCTCCTATAATGTTAATCTTATGATGATTATTTGTGATTATTTATGTTTTGATTTGTTGTATTGTGATTTTAATGTCTTTTTTATTCTGTAAAGCACTTTGGATTACCTTGTGTACGCATTGTGCTATACAAATAAACTTGCCTTGCCAAGGGTTAGACTGTTCTAAGACTGGCAAGGGGCCATCAACCCCTTCAACCACCACAAATCGCTCACTCCATATCACATTCATACAGTAGCATGGAATAGATGCACTAGTCACATAAGTAACTGAACTGCTGACAGTACTTTATCCACTGAGCCTCTGCCACCCAAAGCTATATTTCACAAAATTACCACAAATAAGTAGTGTCAGAATTTAGTTTAATGAAATCTCTAAAATTGCGTAAACATGCTCAAATTTGTGATTTCAGTATAATGTTGCCTCCCCAAAATCATTTCATTTCCACACTACTTGCCTGAATAAGAAACCTCCTGAAGTGCAAGACCAACAATTAAAAACACTAACATTGTAATATCCACAAAACCTCTGCTTATGTTGTCTTTGCACTATTACATATTGATACACAGCAGTATCTTCCTCACAGTAATCTGCAGTGATAATCTGTGGCATTTCCAATTTGTGAGTGCTGAGTCCACAGTGAGTCAGCCCCCACATACATAATGAGTCTGAGCATAAACACACAAACACTGCTGTTAACGTTAGCAGCTACACGGCATACAACGAACTGTCACAGAAATGCAGAAAATTAGATTACTCTGTTGATTTTTTTTCTTATACACTGAACTCATTATTTTGATTAAAACAAAATTAATCACGACAAAGGAAATTCTCTGTATGATTTGATCACTAACGACCAAGTGACTATTGAAACAGGCGTAGTAGCTAACTAGTGGACACTTTTTATGTTTTATTCTACTGCTGTTTTTCTTGTACTTTGCTCTTGCGATGCTGAAATTTTCCTGTTTTGGTACAAATTAAAAGTTCCTCGTTTAATCTTACCTTGGCCGATTTGAACCAGCGAGCCCATACCCTCTGGTTATGGGTCAAACACCTACCAATTGTGCCACTGTAATTTGATAATTTCTCAATAATTTTTTCTCTCTCTTTTCTTTTAAATTGGGAATACAACATGCAAACACATACAAAAAAACCCCAAAACAATTATAGGACATACACAAGCGACAAAGACAGTAACAGATAATAACAGAAAAAATACAACTGAAAAACTGAAAAATGAACTTACTCTCTGCACTGCTAGGCACTTTGCTAAAGCAGTTAAAGCTAACATGATGAACTTTTCCTGAGATTCATTAGTCATCCTTACTTTGATTATTTATTATGCACTCCGCTGTGGGGTCTAGCAATAGAATAACATTCAGACAGCTCCTTAGAAAATAAATGTATCTAAACTAAGCTTTCAAATGCTACTTAAGTTTTGCTCTTTAAGCTGATGTAATTGGTTTCTACGCTCTTAAGGTAGAATTCAAATGGAACTTTTAGTGCAGTATTGATTCATTGATTGACCTGCAGCAGAAACTAAAAATGGCCAATGAGAGTGCTTCTTAAACTGCAGCATTCACACGATTGGTCCAGACGTGCTTGTATCTACCCTAACATTACAGCACAATAAAGGATAAATAGGTCTTATGTTAAATACTACAATAGCATACATTTTGGGGGGATTCTCCAGATAATAATCCTTCAGAATTTGTGCTGATATGTGCTTGTAAATGCCTTGGTTGAAAGTCAAGATTCGAAAAAAAATGAATATCAGTATCTCAGGTGTGTGAGAGTGAAACGCTCCCTCATCCCGATTTATTGTCTATTGGTTTGTCTAGTGCTTTATTTTTACTCTTAAACTCAGATTGCAGATGATGCCGTCGTCTTCTCTTCACGGATAGGAAGACGGCCCTAAAATCTAAACTGAAAAAAATATGTACTGGAATAAATTATTCAGTATCCAGACCAAATGAACCTCATTGGACTAATATCTCGTAGATGTAGAGTTCACTATATCACCCATCTGTTTTCTGCACTGAGCAATACTAGCATATAAACACAAGAAATGATTTAAGTCTTGTCTCTTCCCTCCCAGAGAAACCACTGAATAACCAAAGTTTCTTGTTGTTTTCACAGATAATCGGTCTATTAAATGTTTTCACACCACAGAAGACGCTGGAGGAGTTCCAAGATGTGTGAGTATTTCGTGAGGACAGCTGTTTGCTCCGTGCTCACAGGATCAGTAGAGAAGGATGTGACGTGCGGAGGGCTAGGGTGATATTTTGTCCACAGCGTATACGAGCTCCACATTTACATGTAACAGACATGTGCAGTTTAACGGCTCTGAAGCATCACAACATATTTACTAAATCACAACTGTGATACTAAAAGTCTTTGTTAAACCAAAGTTAATATGAAATAAACCTGTTTTAATCATCTTCAGTCAATCAAATGTCAAATGTTCTGCATAAACGAGTTTCTTTCCTCTAAACAAACCACACAAATGTAGCGCTGTGACAGAATAATTTGGTAAAATACAAAAAAAAATATTCTTGGCGATATATCGATACAGCAGCCCACGATATCGACACTGTATCACTAAATGAAATGATACAATATATTGATATTTTTGCACACCTCTATGTAGCATACGAATGTTAAAACAAGATCCACTACAAACTTTGTCCTTTCTTTTTTAATTCTTATTTATCGAACCACAAAACCTCACCATTTTGCCCCAGTCCTTTTAAACACACTTTGGCAAATCAATAATCTGTGCCATTTGTTCCTTCAATTCAGTTTGTGCATCAAAGCCAATAGAGATATAAGCAGAGGAGTGGGGACCGGGCCATGTTGTGTTTGTCTATGTTTGCAGCAGATCACAGAAACAAACGCGATTAATAATGCCATCCCCGAGACGCTGGGGCCGGGAGCGCACTGGCATCACTGCTCCTCCAGATCAGAGCGAAAAAGAAAACTGCACAAATCATGGCCACGGGGTTTGGACTCGGATAGAAGACAGAAAAGCAGTTACCAAGTGGCCACAAATGCTCATTGTATTCCTCTGACATTTGAGAAGATTCCACAGGCAGGTTTTGCTCATGATTAGACTATATATGGCAAACTTTAGCTTTTCAGTGCTGAGGATTGTGAGGATATATTTAGCAAGAGAGAAATGTGTTAGAAGTTTGCCTGTTGAAGGGAAGGAGCGGTGATGTAATAGCTGCCAGGAGACATGTCTTCATCACAGTTTTGGGGGAGACGGAGGCTGTCACTGGTTAAATGTCACAGAGCACAGCGCAGATTTGCAAAGAACTGCTTGTATCACACATTGGCCTAACATTATTCACACTTAAGGAATGTTGCAAAAATTAATATTTTTTTATAATATTTCATTTTTTATTTTTACACTTGACCATGGAATAGTGTTGTCTTGATACCTGTTTTTGATGCTAAGGAATTTATAATACAAATTACAATACTAAAATGGAAGTAAAAAAAATCTCCTTTTTTAGCAATAGAATGTGATTTTCATATACAAAATAATCACACATTTTTTGTTACCATGAGAACTACAACTAGTCCTGATAAAGCTCAAACTCGTACTAAAACTGTGCAGGAAAGCTCTAATTTTGTCCTGTTAATGTGATTATTATAATTTTTTTTTTTTTTTTTTTGCAGTATTGATACTTGCTCAAGTGAGTATCTAGTTTTGATATAAGTTATAGTATTTTTTTTTTTATAATGGCTTTTTGATACTTTTGACAACACTACTATGAAGATGTCATTGCTTTGTCTGAAATTTTAACATTAAACTCATCTATCTCAATGGAGACAAGCAGATGGCACCACCAGGCCAAGTGACTTGTCAGGTTTGTGGAGAGGCGAGCTATTTCACAGTAGGGTCATTTATTTATTTATTTTTTAAACCAGTAAAGACACCTGCAATTAAATAAATGCAAGATGGGTGAGTTTAGTGCCATAATGTGGAACCTCCCCAGCAAAGAGATAATATTTCCATAAAGACAAGGCACCTATACCAGAAAAGTTTTATAGTGTTATATAATTAGACTTGGACAGCACACAGTGGTTTCATTTTAACCTTAAAAGTTGCTTTTATGATATATCTGTACTGGGGCAAAACATTTGAGAAAAAAAAATAGGGTATAGCCTCTTTATGTAACGTAATTTCCTCTCCCAACGCAAATACGCATCTTATCCTGTCCTTATGTGTTATTAGTTTTAGTATCATTTAGTATCTGATTTTTGATACTTTTGACAATCTAAAGTTAAAGCTAATATTGAAGCTAGATACTCAGGTCAGAAATTAACCTTTCCCGAAGCTGAGCTGTATCAGATCAAGTACAAGAAGCATAGACTAGTATACACCCATGGACCACTATGAACCTACTGGACACTGAGGGATTACACAGATATTTGGCCACGTCACATGGTAATATAAAAGAAAGTACTATTTAAAGCTGAAAATGGCATTCTATTGTCCAAATAAAGATTTCTTTGTTTTTTTTTTATTATTGTGGTATTGCAATCTTGTTTTCAGTATTGAGTCTATTAATTGATATCAAAATAGAGTTTGAAATTTGAATATTATGACAACACTACCTTTTAGTTTATATCTCTACAAACTCCCTACAAAACCCAGTTGCAATTGGGGTTTTTTTCACACCAAACCTCCTTAGCACAGATGTTTAAGTATTGCTCTACTATTTAATCTCATTCGGTCGGTGTTGTGTGCTGCAGGTACCTGGTGATGGAGCTGATGGACGCTAACCTCTGTCAGGTGATCCAGATGGAGCTGGACCATGAGAGGCTGTCCTACCTGCTGTACCAGATGCTCTGTGGGATCAAGCACCTGCACGCAGCCGGCATCATTCACAGGGTAAAACACACACATTCACACACGCATTACTCGCTTCACTGAGGAGGACACGGGCTGCTGGCTTCTACTTCTACACTTTAACGTGTGCGACTAGAATGTATTGTTTTATTTTAATAGTATAACATGATGAAAAGCTAGGAGGTACATGAAAATGTATAGACATGATTCTGTGCCCCATACCTAGAAAGCAATATGATGAAATGACAAATTTGCAACGCTTTGAAATATAATGACGACGTAAAAACTGTAAACTGCTGCAAAATCATAATACATGTTAATGCTATGTCCATCCTACTGTATTTTTTTTAAATGGCAAAATTATCAGACCCAACAATTCTAGAAAATTATATGAACACTAGATATATCTCCTCTTTAATTTTACCCGTTTCTTCTCTTAATTTTAAGCAGGCTGATAAACTGCACTCTCACTGTGCAAATAATTACGATTATTGTGTCTATTATCTTACCATAGTTGATAAGAATAATACTACATCACAAACCTAAATTGCCAAATTGTGTAGTAATATTTTCAATTTCCATTATAGCATTGTTTGATTTATTTATTTATTTGATAGGGACAGTGCATATTAATGAACATCTGTAAACGCAGTGTAAATATGCCAGATTATAGCAAAAAATTGTGTTTCATTGTGGCCGGAGTTTTGGTCTATTCTGATATAATCCCATTTTAGAGGTACACAACAAGACAATGTAACAACTTGCATTTTTGGTTTCTTAGAACACTTGTAAAGGTAACTCATACTCATCCAAAAGCATCTGACTGACTGATGATTAATTGTAGGCATCAAGAGACTATTGTACTTCACAAATTGTTTTAAATAAAGTATTGCCAGTAGTGCCAGTGCCACCATAATCTACACAGGAATTCTTGACAAAACAAAATATATATATAATCAAGTCCTGTCAGGTCTCTAAAGTGACAGTTTGCATTCCCGTTACCCTTCTTCCCATTGTTCAGAACTACAGTGCAGTGTCTTCTCCAGTCAATGTTTCACTCAGACACTACATAGCGCAGATAAAGTAACCTCCTCCTGCTCTGTCAGCCAGAACTAATGGAGCCACAGGCAGCACAGCCATCTCTGCTCCATCAACCGAAGTGTGCACACAAACTTTTCATTTTGTCAAGGTGAAAGATGCACTAAGTCACCCTTCACAGTGTATTCAAATCAGATTGTTGTGGGCTATATAACACATACATTTGTGACATGCTCCAATATCTGCGCAGCCTCCAGAAGCAATTTCAGTACTGTTCGGTTTGATGAGTCTAGACAGTTTTATCTGAAGGAGCTGAGATAAGTGTTTCAGGGCTGATTCACCTTTTGTGCTTTAAGGACCCTGACCTTGGTATAAAGGTGGTGTTTGGAATTCAGGTCAAGGCTAGTAGGCACAGCATAAAAGAGTCTAGTTTTTAGCTATTTTAGCCTGATTCTTTTATAACCAACTCCTTAAAGCCAATGTTCACGTTTATATCGAGGCTTTTGAAATATATTTGATGGACTCTAATGGTCCAGTTTTCCTGTTCAAAATAATAGATTGTGTAGTATCAAGTAAGGCACTGTACCAAATGTTTGCTGTCTTAAAAACGTGGTAAACAAAACTGGACCACTGCAAACTGTTAAATTAACTAGAGTTATTCCTCACTTTCCTAATGCATCTCTAGTATCCTGATTATGCACTGCGATGAGTTTATGAGCACTTTTCACAACTTTGAGAGCATCGCAGTAATGCAAAAAACAACTAGCATGCTATTAACACACTTCCACAATTGCGGAACATGAGACAACTGTGTGCTGTTTGCATCTAAGAGCTGCTTTTACAATGTATCAGAATTGGGGCAAAACAAATTATTTTATTTCTTCTATTGCATGAAAAAAAAATTGCTACAGCCCACATCACGAGGAGACACAAAATTGAGAACATGAAAACGACACATTTTTGACGTTAATTACATAACATTAATTGTTTATATATTTTTTCAATCGTTTTATATCATATCTCATTGTAAATGATTTTATGTAAAAAAGAGACAATTACATTGCAAGCATCCGACCCGAGACAAAATCTTAATAAAAAGAAGAAATCTTGCAGTGATAGGGTGTAAAAGTGTTAGAAAAATATCTAATAGTTTTTTCTGACAAGCTTAGCGATTTATAAATAGATTTGCAATTTATGTTCTAATAACTGGATTCTGTTCAAAGTTCAAGTTTTAAACACATCCTGCAGCCTTTGTGATTGGCTTTCAAATTGCGATTTCGATTTATCTTACAGCCCACTCTTGTGGCACAAAACCTTGTCCCTTCCCTGCCAGGACTTACCAAACCTTGCATTTGTACACTTTATAGATCCCACCTGGAGTAGAGATTTGCACCTGTCTAATCATTAAATGTCCTCACAATAAATGATGTGTGTCTGTGTATTGTCTGACAGGACTTGAAGCCCAGTAACATCGTGGTCAAATCCGACTGCACGCTGAAGATCCTGGACTTTGGTTTGGCCCGGACAGCAGCCACGGGTCTGCTCATGACCCCTTATGTGGTGACCCGCTACTACCGTGCCCCGGAGGTCATCCTGGGCATGGGTTACCAGGCCAACGGTGAGTGCCAGCAGCTGATTGGTCCATGCTGCTGCACGGCCCACCCCCTCTCTGCACAGCCACTCCCCCTCACACACACGTACACACACATTTACACACCGGTAAAGGTCACCATCAGGGGGCATGTGGCGGACTTCCTGTGCGGGGAAAGCTTCAGCATGTGTTTGATGTTTTATTAAGAGGGCAGCCAGAGAACACGGGCACTTTTGCATGTTTCAGCAGAGGAACTGAGCACTCCTGCTTACAAATCACATCTCTCTAATACACTGTATGGAACAGGCAGTTTATTTGTGTCAACATTAACATTACAATACAAATAAAAACATAAATAATCATCATAAAATTAACTTAAAAAGAGAAGAGTGAAGAATAAAAACTTTTCAGTCATATGCACAGCCAAACAGCACCGTTTTGAGCTTGGATTTAAACATTGTCAAAGTAGAGGCTCGTCTCACATCTTCAGGAAGGCGCCATGAGGCCAAGTCACGGGTTAAATTTGTTATCGAGTCCCTTGTCTTATATGCAGCTAAAATCTGGAAGTTTGATGCAGTGTTACAGAAAGTATCACAATAAGTTGTAATATTGAAGCTATTTTATAGAACTTGCACAATAACCCTGAACCAGAATAATATAATTAAACCTTTTTTAAATGAACAATATCTGAAAAAAGACCTGAGCTCCTATAGCTGAAACATATACGTTCTTCATTGACTGATGAATTATACAAAAACTGAGAAAAAGTTTCCCACTGGTGCAAAGAAATGTATACATGATAAATAGAGCCCCAAAGAATATTGTTCCAGTGTTCATTTATTTAATTTGATGTAGTAATTATTTTGACAGGACTGGTATTGAACAATTCAAAATCGAAATAAAATCTGAATAGTCACAATGACTGTAATTTATTACATAATTTACCATAAAAACAACTAAATATCATAATATCTAAAAGCTGCATGGTCGTTTAGGCACGGCAAGTTTATTTGCATAGCACAATTCGTACACAAGGTAATTCAAACCAAATAGTGTTCTGTAAAGTCCTTTGCAGAATAAGAAATATGTTAAAATCAACAAATAAAAACATAATCACAAATCATCATAAAATTAACATTAAAAGAGAAGAGGCAGAATAAAAACCTTTCAGTCGTATGCACAGCTAAACAGAACCGTTTTGAGCCTGGATTTAAACATTGTCAAAGTAGAGGCCTGTCTCACATTTTCAGGAGACTGCAGAGATTCAGTTTTTAATTCAGCTAAAACGAAGTCATTTTGAAATGGACAGGATTCTTGGGTTAGTTTATCAGTTTACATTTCAGTCTTCTCTCAAATGTCAGTGCTCCTGAATGTGTTTTAAAATGTGAACTTTGAACAGAATCCTACCATTAAAACCATGATCAATTTAATCACAATCACAGTGTGAAATTGCAACAAGATATTTTTCCATAATACACAGTTCTAATCCAAAGAATGCAATTGCTTTTCAAGCGCAGCAGCTCCAAAGTGCAAACTTCAGTATAACCCGTAGAGCTCCTGACCGAAAATATTGACCCTAATTTTTCCAGCTGACTACTTGCTTCTTTTCTTTGCTCCCTCCCTCTCTCCTCCTCCTCTCTCCTCCTCTCTGCTGCCACGCGTGTAGTGGACATTTGGGCTGTGGGCTGCATTATGGCAGAAATGGTGCGCCACAAAATCCTTTTTCCAGGAAGGGATTGTATCCTTGAGCTGCTTGCAGCAGTGACTGGCATTAAAACAAAGGCTCCACAAACACTCCTCATGTCTTAAGTTGGGCTCATTCATTTGCATGTTAATCATTTCAGAATGGCTGTATATCTGCAAATGTCAGACTATAACTGTCAAACGAGTAGCATTTAAATTGTGACATTTTATTTTGGAGACCCATCTACTTTATTGAATACAGTGGCTGTGTTCAAATGCACACCAAAAATCTGATCGTTATCTAATTTCTGGTGTTCTCAAATTATGTAAATGTCATGTAAACAGTGGCTGTAGTTACATGCACACTCAAAATCTGTTTTTTGGATCTAAAAGGTTATTAACATTCAATTTAAACAGCAAAATCAACAGATTCTTGCTGGAAGAAACGTGGAAAGACAAATTGTACTGTCTTCAAAATACAACAATTAACGTATAATCTAGTTTCTCTTGTACATGAAAACACAAAAATCTGATATAATGATTTAGTTAACTTACTATCTGATTTTTACTAACCATCTAAAAGCACCCACTGGCATTAGTTAAAACACGGATGGCAAAATCTGCAGTCAGCATTCAGTAGCTAGAATATAAATTGTGTGTTTCCCATTTGCGTGAATGGTCCTACACGTTGGTATATGATGATACATGGGACTAAAACAAAAGATACAGAAACATTTCTTAGATGAAGAGGAAAGTCTTTGTGCTTTATTAGGCCAGATTAAGGTGTAGGCATTATAAAAGTGGTTTAACCCTGGTGGGACGCCTGCATTGGAGAGCCTCATCTGCATGCCTCATCTTCAGTTCTGTTCTCACTCCTCACCATGCACACTTTGTACTCTTTTGCGTTTGTGCTTGGTTGTGTTGGTCCTGCATGCTAACGGGGTGGTGTCATGTCATTTTCAGTTGATGTCTGGTCTGTGGGCTGCATCATGGCTGAAATGGTCCGGGGTAGTGTGCTGTTTCCAGGCACTGACCGTATCCTTGAGAGGGGACCTGCACAGATGATGAGCTGTCTGTGATGTTTGCTCATATGTTTGAACTTCAATGTATTATTCTGGTTCAAATGCATCTGTATACATTTCATACACAGTTGTTGGTGATCCTCCATAGCCACAATTTTACATTTGTTTAATATTTCCCTATATTGCCTATTTAACAATTGCAGTGCATAGTATTAGTGAACTATAAAATATTGATTAAATAGACATGTGGTTCGCCATTTCTTATAAATAAGGCATATTCCTGTATTTTAGGTTAATACAGTAGAAACAAAATTTACAATTATAGCTACAGCTCTATGAATCATAACTTTTTGTAGCATTTAAATAGAAATACAAATTTTAAAGATCCAGACTGCAGCTTTTTACACATTTAAACAATTATCTAGGATTTCATTTTTAGCTAAAAATACTGAGCTCTGAAAATACCAGAGCAATAAGTCATTACTTTACCAAATTATTTGATGATTAATGAAATCCAATTTCAATAAAGTAAAGTTTAAAGTAAATCACTAGTTAGAATT
This sequence comes from Periophthalmus magnuspinnatus, assembly GCF_009829125.3. Classification (NCBI taxonomy): domain Eukaryota; kingdom Metazoa; phylum Chordata; class Actinopteri; order Gobiiformes; family Gobiidae; genus Periophthalmus; species Periophthalmus magnuspinnatus. The sequence goes on from NC_047144.1 coordinate 24,970,561, forward strand.
TATATTTCATTCTTATTGTTTGCTTTCGACCCAATAGAAAATACTGATGCATCCAGTAGTTTCCCATTGTCACTGTCAGTCCTCATATGTCATTGAAATGTTCCATAGTTTTAATTTCTTTAGCAGTTTTGCCATAGGACAGTGTAGCTGACCTTTTTAGAATGTGACATTTAAGCATCTATTTCTACTGCAGAAACTAGATTTGCTTTGTCACCTCTGGCCAATCAATGATTGCCATTTTTTGTTTACCCTCAATAGGGCTGCACAATATACCAAAATCATATTGAAAACACAATTTGAATAGGTGCAACTATCAAATCACAAGACTGCATTTTTTAGGTTATAGAATTTCCACTATAAACAACAAATTATCCTTTATTGATGACAAAAACATTGGATTTCTACAAAAATAAAATGGACAGAATTCTTGAATTAGTTCAGTTCAGATGTCAGTCTTCTCATAAATGTTAATGTTTGCACATTGTAAAGAACTCATTATAACTCAATGTGAACAGAATCCTTCTTTCTATACTTAAATCACAAATCTAATCCCAATACTTGTAAGAAAAATTGCAATTAGATGTTTCTATAATTGTGCAGCTCTACTACCTTTGACCTTTCCCCTGTATCCCCTGAGCCCCCCCCCCCCTCTCTCTCTGACACACACACACACACACACTCACACCGCAGCAGTGTCCTTAACCATATGCCCGTCAGACATCGACCAGTGGAACAAGGTGATCGAGCAGCTGGGCACGCCCTCTCAGGAGTTCCTCATGAAGCTGAACCAGTCGGTGCGCACTTACGTGGAGAACCGACCACGCTATGCCGGCTACAGCTTTGAAAAGCTCTTCCCCGACGTTCTGTTTCCTGCAGACTCCGAACACAACAAGCTTAAAGGTAAGACACAGACCTGGGATTGTGCTGGTGATTTGTTCTGCTGTTTAGGTTGCTTGTTTCACTATTGGATACAAATAGGATCACCACCTGTCGCTATTTTGGTTTACCTCCACACCCACTTATTTATTACCTGGCCTGTCAAAACCACATGCTTCTACAAAATTTTATAAAGACGTGTGGGTCTGGAACCATATCCTGCGTCCCCCATTTCTGAGAGGAGTGGACAGGTGGATTAACCAATCAAAGAAATGCATGGTCCGTTTATGTCAGAACAAATATGGTGGCTTACAAGTTAAAAAGGGAAAAAAAACAGAGGATTGCAAAACTCAGAAAGGGTTTGTGCAGAATCAATCAAAGCACTAAACCACGAGTGTCCAAACTTTTCTCATTAAGGGCCACGTATAGAAACACAGACAAAGCTGAGGGCCGATTTAGGGCCATAGACTTGTCACCAATACAGTGAATACTTAAAATCTTATTACAAGTTAGACCGAACCACTAGACCTTTATTCACGCTTACATCCTCAATATGACACATTAAATATCTGATATGGGTTTGATAAAATAGTACTTTTTACTGTACATTTAAAAAAAATCTGGTTAAGGTAATATGGGCAATTCACCTGGAAGCTTGAGGTCCAAGAAAAATTGGTCTGAGGGCTCCATTTGGCCCCCGGGCCGCATCTTGGGCATGGCTGCACTAAACTCTAATTCTCTTAGTAAAAGAGAAGTAAATATATTTAGTACTGAATACAAAGCATATTTAGAAGGAGATGTCTTTCGCATTAGAGAGACAAATTAGCGACAGTGGTTGGACCGTCCCACGTTAGAACCATGGTTTGTCACTCTCAGCAGTCTGGTTTCAAACACTTCTGGCAGTCAGGCAGACTAATTATACATATTTTATTGTGAATAAAATGTTCTTGTGTGCAACTATCAAATCAAAAAAGTTTATTTTATCTAAGCTATGCACTTGGTCGAAAATGTATGTGCCTATGGTTGTAAAATGTATCATTTTCAAAAATAGTTGAACCCTACATTTTATTATGTCCATTTCTCTATTTAGGTTTTTTTTTATTTCACTATGGAAACCCTTCATATTCAATAAAGCCATAAATAGATGGACCAAAGACTTGTTAAGCTACAAAAATAGCATTTGTAGTTTTGTGGCATGATTGTGACAAAATGAGAACATCTTGTCTATCGCTTTTGATCAGAGCTACGATATTAGCTAAAAGCAGGCAAGAATACTATACATAATACATAATAAATAAATTTTTTGGCAAAATGCACCTTCAGCCTATGGTTACAGAGACTCATAAGATGTATTTTCTCCACTAATGAAAGGCAGTGCATTCATTTGTTTGAGGTTGTCACAGTCATTTCCTGTTGGTGATAAAGATCTATTATTAAAGACTGAAAATGAGCGGAGAATTTATTATTTAACAAAAGGTAACAGTGTGAAGGATATGAATTCATAATGGCGCTTTTCATGGAAAGTGTTAAATGCTAATCTAGGTGGAAGTTATTCAGGGGAACCTCCAAAATAGAACCATTAAACTTTATGCAATGGGCTGCTTATCACATAATGAAAAAGTCAAATATAATTTAAAAATGGTGTTTTACATTTGGGCCTCATGTTTTAAATGTCCCCAATGTGAAGAAAAAGAAATTTGCAAATCTTCTACTTTAAATTCAAGATGATAACTCGTCACTTGTTCAAATTACACCACCTCTGCCATAGCTTTTTAAAATGTGTGCGTGTGTGTGTGCGTGCAGTGTTCAAGAAATCCACTTAAAGCTACAGTGACATAGGGCAATATGAAAACACAATTTGCAATTACTTTTGTTGTTATTGAAACAAATAAATGGGGATTACTTCTAATTTCACTGCCATAGTTATTAAACAAGAAATGAAAAAAACATTTCTAAACATTTTCAACAGACTTTGGACTTCTTCCAAAGTCTGACCTCTGCCCCAAACCACATGTTTGACTGACAGAGGATTGGCTGTAGACCTCTTGGTTAGAAAGACCCGAGCTGATAACTGACTGTTTGAAACAACTGGATCTCCGATTAAAATTTTATTATCAGCACTGATCTACAGTGACATATCAATCTGGAACTGTTTTGGTGGAGTGAAAACGTCTTCAAGTGGCACCAAACTGGATAAAAAAAAAATTAAAATAAAAATCATCTTGAGAATATTCCCTTGCTGCATCTCTGAAGCCCTTTAAATCAAGTTTCCACACTGACCGGCAAGAGCAACGGCAATTCAAATTCTATTTAGATGTAGATTAAAATTACCACTTAAAAATATTATTCGCATTTTGGATCCCCATTACCTGCCCATGTAATGGTGTTCCTTGGCAATAAGTAATGGTAATGTAATGATTGCATTAATAATAGAATAAAATAAATTTTGTCTTACTTTGAAACATTCACATGGTCATTTGTGGTAATTGTTAATGCAGATCTGCACATCTCAAAAAGTCATGATAACAGGTCAATGCATTTCATGATATATTGCAGCATTTTATAAAAGTCACCAAAATTGTATTTGGAATTTTATTTGGAATAATTAAGAATAAAACCATTTTGATGAGAAATTCATATCATATCATGTACAGACTACTACAGACAGCTACTGAAACTTCCATCCATCCATCCATCCATCCATTTTCTTCCGCTTATCCGGGGCCGGGTCGCGGGGGCAGCAGTCTAAGCAGGGACTCCCAGACTTCCCTCACCCTGGACACGTCCTCCAGCTCCTCCGGTGGGACCCCAAGGCGTTCCCAGGCCAGCCGAGAGACATAGTCCCTCCAGCGTGTCCTGGGTCTTCCCCGGGGCCTCCTCCCGGTGGGACATGCCCAGAACACTTCCCTAGGGAGGCGTCCAGGAGGCATCCTGAGCAGATGCCCGAGCCACCTCAGCTGGTTCCTCTCAACGTGTAGGAGCAGCGGCTCTACTCCGAGCTCCTCCCGTGTGACCGAGCTCCTCACCCTATCCCTAAGGGTGCGCCCGGCCACTCTGCGGAGGAAGCCCATTTCAGCCGCTTGTATCCGCGATCTTGTCCTTTCGGTCATTACCCAGAGCTCATGACCATAGGTGAGGGTAGGAACGTAGATTGACCGGTAAATCGAGAGCTTTGCCTTCCGGCTCAGCTCCTTCTTCACCACAACGGACCGATACAGCGACCGCATCACTGCAGACGCTGCACCGATCCGCCTGTCAATCTCACGCTCCATCCTTCCCTCACTCGTGAACAAGACCCCGAGATACTTGAACTCCTCCACTTGGGGCAGAGACTCACCACCCACCCGGAGAGAGCAAACCACCTTTTTCCGGTCGAGGACCATGGCCTCGGATTTGGAGGAGCTGATTCTCATCCCAGCCGCTTCACACTCGGCTGCAAACCACCCCAGTGCCTGCTGCAGGTCCTGGCTCGAAGAAGCCATCAGGACAACATCATCTGCAAACAGCAGAGATGAAATCCTGTGGTTCCCAAACCAGGCCCCCTCCGGCCCCTGGCTGTGCCTAGAAATTCTGTCCATAAATATAATGAACAGAACCGGTGACAAAGGGCAGCCCTGGCGGAGTCCAACATGCACTGGGAACAGGTCTGACTTACTGCCGGCAATGCGAACACAGCTCCTGCTCCGGTCATACAGGGACCGGACAGCCCTTAGCAAAGAGCCCCGGACCCCATACTCCCAGAGCACCCCCAAAGGACACCACGAGGGACACGGTCGAATGCCTTCTCCAGATCCACAAAACACATGTGGACTGGTTGGGCATACTCCCATGAGCCCTCGAGGACCCGATGGAGAGTATAGAGCTGGTCCAGTGTTCCACGACCAGGACGAAAACCACACTGCTCCTCCTGAATCCGAGGTTCGACTATCGGTCGGATTCTCCTCTCCAGTACCCTGGAATAGACCTTACCGGGAAGGCTGATGAGTGTGATTCCCCTGTAATTGGAACACACCCTCCGGTCCCCCTTCTTATACAGAGGGACCACCACCCCGGTCTGCCATTCCACAGGTACTGTCCCCGACCGCCACGCGATGTTGCAGAGACGTGTCAGCCAAGACAGCCCCACAACATCCAGAGACTTGAGGTACTCAGGACGGATCTCGTCCACCCCCGGAGCCTTGCCACCGAGGAGCTTGCCAACCACCTCAGTGACTTCAGCCAGGGTGATGGACGAGTCCGCCTCTGGGTCCCCAGTTTCTGCTTCCTCCTCGGAAGACGTGACAGTGGGATTGAGGAGATCCTCAAAGTATTCCTTCCACCGCCCGACAACATCCCCAGTCGAAGTCAGCAGCTCTCCACCTGCACTGTAAACAGTGTTGGTGAAGCACTGCTTCCCCCTCCTGAGGCGTTGGACGGTTTGCCAGAATCTCTTTGAGGCCATCCGATAGTCCTCCTCCATGGCCTCCCCGAACTCCTCCCAACCCCGAGTTTTTGCCTCCGTGACTGCCCGAGCCGCGGCACGCTTGGCCCGCCGGTACTCATCAGCTGCCTCAGGAGTCCCACGAGCCAACAAGGCTCGATAGGACTCCTTCAGCTTGACGGCATCCCTTACTTCCGGTGTCCACCACCGGGTTCGGGGATTGCCGCCGCGACAAGCACCACAGACCTTACGACCACAGCTACGAGCAGCCGCATCGACAATAGAGGTGGAGAATATGGCCCACTCGGAGTCCATGTCTCCAACCTCCCCCGGGATCAGGGAGAAGCTCTCCCGGAGGTGGGAGTTGAAGACCCCCCTGACAGAGGGCTCCGCCAGACGTTCCCAGCAAACCCTCACAATGCGCTTGGGCCTGCCAGGTCTGTCCGGCTTCCTCCTCCGCCAGTGGATCCAACTCACCATCAGGTGGTGATCAGTTGACAGCTCAGCCCCTCTCTTCACCCGAGTGTCCAAGTCACGCGGTCAGAGGTCAGATGACACGACAACAAAGTCGATCATCGACCTCCGACCTGGAGTGCCCTGGTGCCACGTGCACCGATGGACACCCTTGTGCGAACATGGTGTTTGGGACAAGCTGTGTCTAGCACAGAAGTCCAATAACAAAACACCGCTCGGGTTCAGATCGGGGAGGCCGTTCCTCCCAATCACGTCCCTCCAAGTGTCAATGTCGTTACCCACATGGGCGTTGGAAGTCCCCCAGGAGAACAACGGAGTCCCCGGTTGGTGCACTGTCTAGTACCCCTCCCAGGGACTCCAAGAAGGCCGGGTACTCTGCACTGCTGTTTGGCCCGTAGGCCGACACAACAGTGAGAGACCTGTCCCCGACCCGAAGGCGCAGGGACGCGACCCTCTCGTTCACCGGAGTGAACCCCAACACGCAGCGGCTGAGCTGTGGGGCAATGAGCAAGCCCACACCAGCTCGCCGCCGCTCCCCGCGGGCAACGCCAGAGAAATGGAGAGTCCAACCCCTCTCGAGAAGTTGGGTTCCAGAGCCCAAGCTGTGCGTGGAGGTGAGGCCGACTATATCTAGCCGGTAACGCTCAACCTCCCGCACAAGCTCAGGCTCCTTCCCCCCAGCGAGGTGACATTCCACGTCCCCAGAGCTAGTCTCCATGTCCGGAGATCCGGTCGTCGAGGTCCCCGCCTTCGACTGCCGCCCGGATCTCTCCGCACCCGCCCCTCATGGCTCCTCCCGCAGGTGGTGGGTCCACGGGAGGACGGCCCCACGTCGTTCCTTCGGGCTGGGCCCGACCGGGCCCCGTGGGGAAAGGCCCGGCCACCAGGCGCTCGCTGCCGAGCACCCACCCCAGGCCTGGCTCCAGGGTGGGGCCCCGGTAACGCCAGTCCGGGCGACGTAACTGGCCTCGTTGTTTCTCTATTCATGGGGGGCTTCTGAACCGCTCTTAGTCAGACCCGTCTCCCAGGACCTGTTTGCCATGGGTGACCCTACCAGGGGCATGAAGCCCCCGACAACATAGCTCCCAGGATCATTCGGGTGCTCAAACCCCTCCACCACGTTAAGGTGGCGGTTTGGGGAGGGGCTTTATTTGGAATAATTAAGAATAAAATAATTAAGAATAAAACCATTTTGATGAGAAATTCATATCATATCATGTACAGACTACTACAGACAGCTACTGAAACTTTACATTTGAAAATGTATTAATTATAAAAACTTTATGTTGAAATTAATTTAAATTTTAGTAGAGAAGACAATTGTTTTGTAGTGGTTAATTCTCATTTTCTTTATGTTCTATCCATTCACATGACAGATCCCCCGGTATTGTACCCTGCCCTCACATCCTGCCCCACAAGGAAGTATTTAACATTATGGAAGTACAACAGTCTTATATGGAAAGAATGTAAAGGCATAAGGGTTTGACGTCACACATCCGCCTCCGCACACTTCCACATGGAAAAGTGCATTTACTGTGTCTGTGTGCCAGTTAGTCTGCATGTCTACTAGTGCACTCAGAGTTTCCCACATCACATTGAAGCACAATCAGCCCCTAGGCAGGCAGGCTAGACTTAAAGGTGCACTATGTAACTTTTCTGGTGTATCTGCCGATCGCTTTCCTCCATGGAGATTTTAGTTCTGTGCCTTGAGTATTTCACAGTATGGCATTAAAGATATTTTGGGCAATAAATAATCAATAAACTAAATGTTAAATGTCAAACTGTAACACATTCCAGGCAAAGCACTAACCTCTCTCTGTGAAGACCAGCTGGTGGTGGACTAGACATGGTACCAGCAAAGCAGTGATTACCTTAAATTTCAGACTATAAGCCGCTACTTTTTTCCCACACTTTGAACCCTGTGGCTTATACAACGGTGCAGCTAATTTATAGATTTTTACTGCTAGAGAGTGCCCCCCGGTGGCTATTAGCCAGTAAACGCAAAAGTGAGACAGACGGAAAAGATTATGCACTGAAGAATACACTAGTTTGTTTTCATGAAAAACACACGACACAAGGCCTATATATGTTCTAAATGTATTTTCTTTTAAAATTTAGCTGCTGTGGCCTATGTTCATTTGCGCTCAATGGTCCGAGATTTATGGTAGTTCTAAAAGGAATCCCTCCATCTATGTCAATACACAAAATTCTATCAAAAAATCAGGGAAAATTAACATGAAATTAACATTACCACTTTTTCTGTTGTATTTGTAGCGAGCCAAGCCAGAGACCTCCTATCCAAAATGCTGGTAATAGATGCTTCTAAAAGGATCTCAGTGGATGAAGCTCTACAGCACCCCTACATCAACGTGTGGTACGACCCCAGTGAAGTAGAAGCTGTAAGTACCACTACTAAAAATTTTGCCTAAAATGTTATGTAAAAAGTGAGCTTCCATTAGTGTTGTAAAATTCCAAACTGGATTTCGATACCACCAAAATACTTTAAGACAACAGAACATAACATTAAATCATAGTATTTTCTTTTATATTACTATGAGGTCTTATATCTGTGTAATCTCTCAGTCATAGGCAGGAAAGGTTCATTTCTGTCCTGTGAATGTGACTTTTTTAATATCAATACCTGCTCAAATAAGTATTTAGTTTCGATTCAAGTTTTAGTATCTATTAGTATCTGATTTTACTTTTGACAACCCTAGCTCCCATTAACTGCTTCTTTTAAAAAGGTGGATAATACATGCCTTTTTTTTCTCTACTTCAATTAGGTGTTGAAATTCAAAGTGTTATAGATACACAATGCATAACAAAAAGAGTTTTAACTTGGAACACAGTCAAATTATATGCAAGAATTAAATGGGAAAAGAATTATTCTGCAACAAAATGAGTTTAACACTTCAATAATCATCCATAGATTGTTTAAACCATTTGGAATATATATTTTACTCAAGTATATTTGAGTGTGTATATGCTTTTAAACATGTTTGCAGTTATTTTGACAATCCAGTGGTTCTTCAGAAAAAGACTCAGGGCTGTTTGGGAAAACTAGCTAAACTGCACATTGATGCCTTCATCGTCTTGTTAGCCTCAAGTGGTATCTGCTGTCATAATAGTTTAAGTGCACTTAACCGCAGAGTTTAGATTGTAGATCTGTTTTGCAGATGTTATTTTTATGTTATAGTTTAATGCATTTGTATAAACTGCACAGAAAAGACCGCCTTAAACTTTCCATTTACATGTTTTTTGAATATTAATATACATTTGTCCCATTTCAGCCTCCTCCAGTGATCACAGACAAGCAGTTGGATGAGAGAGAGCACACAGTTGAGGAGTGGAAAGGTACGAACGTGATCGTTTACATATGAGAAATAGGTGGCAGTAAACTTATAACATAAAGTTATAAATCCCATGTAAATCGCATTATTAGTCAAACTGTCAAAATATAAACTAAAGAGTAAAGCTAACCAAAGCAAGGCTAAAGGAGTGAATTAAGAATGTGGCAACGTATTGTCATTATGAATAAATAAGTAAAATAACCGTGGACCCACCCCTGTGGGACTCCAAGGAGTAAAACAGAAAATGCTGTACTTTCTTGTATGCAATGCTCTCACTATATATATTTTTTTACTCACACTTCTGTAAATGGGGTTCACATTTGAGTTATAATCATTTCTTGTCTGCTTCACACGTGATGAATGTTGCAGCGCACAGGTGCACTGAGAATGAAATGTATTTTGATATTTAACCAGATGTGATGTGTATTTTAGAGTTGATATATAAAGAAGTTTTGGACTGGGAAGAAAGGACAAAGAATGGTGTCATCAGGGGACAACCTCCTTCCATAGGTAAGATTTCCTGGTTTATGTTTGTGCATTTGTTATTGATCAATATTGTTTACTTTTTAGGGATGTCACAGTATGGTATTTCCACATTATCCATCCAACTAGATGCTGTACTAAAATAGACCCAAAAAAGATATCATAAATTTGTGAGATTTATGTAATACTCTCATCAATCTATTGACAGTATTGTTCCTGATGTTTCTGCTACATGTCGGTTGATTTAAAAAAAAATTTTTTTTTCCTTCTACCATGTTTTTTTTTTTTTTTTACATTTGATGTATTACACCTTCTGCTTGACTTATCTTATCTGTTTATTATCACAGCACAAGTGCAGCAGTGAGCGGCAGCCGTCCGCAGCCACCAGCATCTCCTTGTACATGATCCTATTCTTCCTCCCTGACCTGTGACCCCTCCCTCATGGGCGGGACCCTAATAAAGGGTTAGCTGAGTCTCTGCCCCCTGCTGCTGCTGCTGCTGCTGCTGCTACTACTACTACAGCCAGAGGCCCCTGGGCTGCTGCACACGACTATCATGGACTTGTCTCCTGGTCCTCCGGCAGGACCTTGCTCCCCAGTTGAAGACTTTTACGCCTTTTAAGCCCCACCCCCTTCTCACCCAACTTCTCCTCTGTGCTTGTCTTCAGTAGAATAGCGTTAGACATATAGCTGTTTAAGAAATCTTTTTCTAATGTCAGACTTTTCCATTTTTGTTTTGAAATTTAAATTTTAGTCTTTTTTTTTTTGTCTAAACTTATTTTCTTTGAACTGTAATTTATTATGACATTGTTATTTGGAAACACATTATAATTACTACACACTACTAGGCATCAAGATTGGAAAGTTGCTAATTTAAGACTATTACTCCCAATATATGAAACCTTAAGAATACTTTTAATTCTATAATAAGCTGTGTAATTTATATGTAAAACAATTAATGCTTTATAATGTTTAGTTATTATAAGTGTTTCTTTAATACTTTTGGAACCTAAGATGAGATCTTTTATGATTTTTACCATGTTTCAGTTTCTATTAACTGAAGAGAATCTAAGGAAATAATTGTAAACAAAATTATGTGAATTATGGGTTGTTTTTTTGTTACTACTTTTACAACTTGCCATACAACTGTAGATGAGGTTTGTACAGATTTTATGGTAGAGGTAGATTTATCATTGAGTGTGGCCATTGAAACTGAACTGACAGTATGATGGATCGTGCTCTATTGGTGATCGCACACACAGGTTGGTGATTCATGCATACTGTGTCACTTTTGGACAGTTTTTGTTGTTTTTTTTGTTTTAGCAAAATGAATGTCAGGAAAATGAGACAAATGCTGACCTATGGCCTCAGATTGAACTTCGTATTTTTTTTTTTTACATATCACTAATGTGTTTTATGGATTTGATGGTCTTTCTCTAAACATGGAGCATTCTTTTGAAATTACTGCTACAATTTAACACATGAATTTAACATCAATTTCTTACTACTTACCATTATTGCTACACACTGTACTCATAGGGTTGTGAAAAGTATCAAAAATCAGATGCTTATTGATACTATACTAATACTAGTATCAAAACTAGATAAGAGTTAGATCCTGAATAGCTTTAGAATGATTTTGAGATGTATCGAACAAGTATAAGACCACATGGAATAGTATACACCCATGAACCACTGTGGAATATACCTGCACAACTGAGAGAGATTATGCAAAGACCACATGGTAATACACAAGACTAAAACTATGATTTAATGTTGAAAATCACATTCTATTGTCTAAAGAAATCGGTATGAAGTCTATTCCTTAGTATCAAAATTGACTTTATATGCATAATCCTTTATTTCCACTTGATTTATTTTATGAATCTATACTTAAAATTTAGGTTAATGTAGATTTTTTTTAGATTTTAAGCAAGGATATGACTTTCACAACATGGTAAAATTCAATCAGAGACCAAGTAACCATCTTCCTGTCAGCCATTTTTACTGAAACATGTCCAAAACTTGATGAACACCATACTACTATATATATATACACCACATACTTTTATTGTCAAGCCACTTTTCACATTGTTAAAATTCTATCAAATGGATCTTCTGGATGCATATTTGGTGAAGGAATAGATATTTACACAGAGGGATAACATAGTTTGCCGATGATCGTCTTGTGGAGTCAAAGTGCTATAAAGTAAATATATTTGTGTGACGGGCAAAGTGACGTTTTGGAGAAAGACTGAAATGACTGAAAAGATGCCAGTGGAGTGAATAATAGCGTTTACTCTCCTGGTTTTGACAGCAAGCCAATGTAAAAGAAAGCGGAATCAAGAATGTGTTATTTTGAAAAGTTTTTTTAGTCAGATTTAATGGGTTTTGTGAGGTTGTAAAACGTGGTGGCTTTTGAGTAGAATGTGCTTAAAGTAGGTGATTTTGAGAAGTATTACTGAAGAGGTTATGGCAATTCGGCAGCAAATCATTGGCTGCTTCAGATCCGATATTAGTAATTTCCAAATTTTTAACCAGTTTTGCTTGCAATTTAATCTTGTTGTGAATTTGCAACACAATTATTTGGAACTATTTTATCTTGTATGCAATAATAGTGTCCTGTTGATTTTAACTCGGAATGGTAAAGTGCCTGTTTTAAATTCATTCCTAATTTGGTTGGAGTTCTCATTTCGGGTTGTGTCAAAAAACTTATTGTATATTTTTCTACTTCTGATTTGTCCCCATGATATAAGAAGATTGTATTTAAGGGTATTATTGAAAGGGATAGGAGAATGGCATTTGTTAAAGGTCCCATATTACACAAAATTGACCCTTGAGCTTTTAGCCATGTTGGAATGTTGTTACCTTCTCAAAAACAGACCTGGAGTTGTGTTTTGCTCCAGTCACACATGTTTGAGTAAACCTGTACTATTAGTCTGTTTACATCTCCAGAGAGAGAGATCCAAATGATTCTCGTGAAGGTGTATGGAGTTTAAAAACACCATGGAGCACTTTCTGTATTGCCACTTGATGACATCACAAGGTGGAAAAGCTGAACACAGCCTAAATATGCAGGATTTATGTATTATGCATCTGTGAATGAAATAAAACACAACCCAACCAAGAAATGGTGTAATATGGGCCCTTTAAGTTGTTTTAATAGCAAAGGCAGTTCATCAAAGTGTAAAGTATGAGTTGAGTTATAGCGTTTATTTGACTGATATTTGTGACTGAGAGGCATGAACTTATTGTCAAAATGGTGAAGCAAGTCAGTATTGTGGGATTTGGCTGGTTGAGGTATTGACAAAAATACTAACACAATATTTATAATCATTGAGGCGTCCGTCAAGCCAAGGATAATATATAAGACGTGCTTAAAGGTAGTGATTGCTGTAGTGTTTAGTTGTACTGAAAGAATTGATCATTCTTGCCAAATATGTAAATTTACAAAGATTATTGTCACTTAAAGGGGATTTAATTATAATTATTAGGTTGCACCATTTTTTTTATTATTTTATTTAGATTTTTTAAAATTGTATTTCTCCAAGTATTTTTTTTTTTCATATTACTTTATTGAATCATGAAATTGTTGAATATTTGATATAACTGGTAGAAAGTGGCAGATATACCCATAGCCATATGTGACGCAATATTATATCTTATGTTTAACAGGGTGTATAATTTACTTGATACTGAATATAACATTTATCTTGGGTATTTAATTTAAAAAATGTTTGTACAATTCTTTACACTAAAGCACAAATCTTTAATTAGGCCTATGCATGAATCTAGTTATTTTTCCATATAATGTCATCAGACTGTTTTATTTTCAATTTTATTACCATTAGCAACCAGTTTTGGTTATGTCAAGTATATAAAGGTATACAACACTATAAATGGCTTGTAAAGGCTACTAGTCTTTACTGTTAGCATAGGTGGCTAAAATGATAGTCACTTGTAAATGATAGTCAGTTGTAAATATCATTAATTGATTTGTACAATTTTTTTTTTTTTTTTTTTTTTTACGGTGCAACCTTTGTTATTTTATACATTTCAGTTTTATTATACATTTTGTGACATTTTTGTTTTTATTGGAAATTTCCATAACAGCAAATAGTTACTACTATGACATCTGCTTGATTCCTCAGTTTAAAAACTGGTTTTAGGATGGTAAAATGATGCACTATGTAATTTTTTTCTTGTGTGGGTTCACTACCAGCTTCTCTCCATGGAGACATTAAACTTGGCTCCCTCCATGAAGACAAGAGGGTAACACAGACCAAATTACTCTATGGTTTTCAAGGTTTTGTTCAGCAATGGCAACATCTGTAAATGAATAAATATAAGACTCGTAAGTTTAACGCTGTACTATTGTACGTTCCAGGTGAAGACAAGCAAACCTTTCACTAGAAAAGTTACACGGTGGGCCTTTAAAGACAGGACAAATCTAAACAAGTTCGGCGGTATAATACTGTTATTAGTCGATCGCATAATCCACATTGTCATCTGAAGTGCTCTTAAGTTGTTCCCATTGTAATTGGAGTTGGCTGTATCCCATTTGTTTTGTATTGATCGCATCTCCAAACCACGTGACAGGGAGTTGAGTCGACTTTGATGAACTACCTCGCGCTTCTGAAAACGTTCTCCGCCTGCAGAATTAGCTCTCGGAAAAAATAAAAAAACAAGATGTGTGAATAACAGATTCCATTATTTATTTATTTGAAAGTGTACTATTTGTTTCAACAGACTTCTAGTTTTGTACGTTATGTATGCTTCAGTAAGAGAGAATTGTTCTATGTATTTTTTGTTGGTTTTTACTTTTGACTTTTTAACTAAATGTGCAATACCTTCAGCAAACTGTGCTAGTTGTGTCATGGGCCTAGCCTGTTAGGTGTATCCTGAAGGTAAAATGTTTGGTACTGTCAATCCATGTTTTCCTTTTTTAAAGAATAAGATCTGATTTTATTTCTAAGACTTGTTAATAATAATCAATATGTATTCAGTCTTACCAGTTATAGCAATCCACTGGCTCCACTCAAATGGGTTGGCCATTAGATTGACTCGTTGGCGCCAAAATGTATCGGCCAGAGGGACACTTGGTTGTGACTGGCTAAAAAGCAGGCAGACTCCGCCCTCTTTAAGCGTTAGCATGTTGAAGGGGCTGTACCTGATTTTTTTTCCTGGACTAATGGTGCATTTTGTTTTGGCTTAGCAAGTAGCGTAAAAGCGGTTTCTAAGTGCTCTGTTAGCATGCTAGCTGCTGTTAGCTTGAAAATTGTGAAAAGCGCTTTAAACTTATTATGGTGAATAATTAGGAATAACTTAGGACCGCTGCAAAGCATTTCAAATAATCTAGCTAAGTTTTTAAGACTAAAAATCAGGCATAGCAGTTAGAAGAAGTTTGTAATATTGTAAAAGATATAAATCAACAACTTACTGATTTCCTATTAAATCTGTTAGATCGTCCCTTTCTTTTTCAAAACAGCCAATCACAGCCAATCCACCAGACCTATACATATACTCCAGCGCCGACCTATGACTTGGTAAGCTATAATAATGTTAATAAATAAGAAAAGATGCGTAAATACATGAAATCACTATATGTACGGTGCTGGTTTGTAATGTTTGCTAGTGAATCCAGCCATGCAAGTTAGTTTTAAGAATTCCTGGATCGGTGTGTTGTCAAAAACTACGACCGACAAACAAGTGCACTACTAGAATACATGCACTGGGATCTGAAGATGCCACCTCTTGGAAAAAAATAAGTACATGTTAAACTGCAAATAAATGGAATACACTTGTCATGGTTGTCATGGTGTTTCTTTCAAATCACAAA
The DNA here is from genome assembly GCF_009829125.3 of Periophthalmus magnuspinnatus. Taxonomy (NCBI): domain Eukaryota; kingdom Metazoa; phylum Chordata; class Actinopteri; order Gobiiformes; family Gobiidae; genus Periophthalmus; species Periophthalmus magnuspinnatus. The sequence continues at coordinate 24,986,002 of NC_047144.1, forward strand.
ATTAAACTAAGCCATCGTCAACTTTATTCTCGTATGTCCATTCAGTACAGTGTAATAAATAATAAATAAGCACCACAGATCAGCAATGCAGTAAGACACATTAGTGAAGACATTGTTAGTGGTGTGGCTGCAGTGGTTAAATACAAGTATTATAAAATGACTCCTAATACTTGTGTGTTCTAAAAAAAGGTTTGTTAATTTTAAAGAGAAATTGAGAAAAGGTCCACCAGTTTAGAGTCACTTATAAGGGTACTAAGTAGGACTTATGTTAGAGGTCTACTTGCACGCTGGAAACATAAAATCCTAAAATCTAGGTAGAAATTTGCTTCAAAATGTAGGCAGCTATAATATGCATCTGTGAATAAATTTGAGTGTATTTGTAAGTGGGTACTTTGAAACCGAGATGCATGTACCAGTTTGTATCCTTAAAAGCATAAAAAGTTCATTGAAAACTGATTTTTAGCTTAAATATTTTTACATCAGCTTTTTAAACCCCATTTTGATCATGCAAGGCCAAATATGAAATATATTAAAGGTCTTTTATGTAACTTTGTGGCGGAAGGTCCACTTCCTACTTAGGTACATGAAGATGTACCTTTGATTTGTCTGGAATGTCTGGAACTTATGTATTTCCAAGGACAAGTTATAAGTCAGAAAGGCGGCCCATGACTTTAAGCCATAAAAACACATGCTATACTATGTCATATTCTAGGCAAAGCTATAACATGTCCCTGGACACAGGGAGGTGGCAGATCCCTCACCAGAAAAGTTCTATCTTGACTGCTGGAGCAAACCTGAGCAGTGCAGTAAAAAACATTTCCCTATATTCTTTTTGTAGGACTAGTTTCATCAATAACACATTACATTCACTTCAATGACATATTCCAATTTTAAAACTTCCATTCAATTTCACAATTCTCAAAATGTTCTACCGCTCATGCCACAGTCCTTGCTTCTTCATATTAAAACATGAAAACAATGCAACCACTGTCTGAACTCTTGTGGACAAATACACTCTATACATGGCTTGAGTTTGCGGCAGATTAACAACACTACTTTTCCTATTTAAAACACTTCCCAGAAAGGCACGACCAGGAAACTCCATTGTTTTTGAGGGCAGTGGTCAGCAGTGGTGTGCCAAAGTCAACATGGTGTCCAGGTTAAAGTGGGAGAGAACAGCTGAGGCGGTCCTGCTTTGGTATAGAAAGTGTATTTTGAGTCTTCTGACAAGTGGTTTTACATGAAAGTTTTTGGCATCAGGGAACAGGAAATTATGAATGTTGATGTGGACGTGTTGAAAGAGGCACTACAAGCCGGAGAAGTGATCTCATTAAATGCTTACGGTGAAATAAGGTCTGGTTGAATACTGTACAATCACAATTTAGAAAAAAAAATCTACAAGCAAGCACATCTTACAGGTAACAGCTGACGGGTGTTGAAGTTGCTATCCGTAGGTTTCATGGGTTGAAAGTAACCGTACCCTCCAGATAGAGGACATATACACATTTTTAGTATATACATGTCTACCTCATATCTGGGGACAGAGATAGGTTAATGTTTATGGAATTTAAAATCAAAACCTTACATATAGTACCTTTAACTTTTTAGAACAAATGAAGCTCTTGAAAGGTAAAAAGTCCTCAAATATGGCATATAGGAAGTTGAATCCCCTGAAAAGGATTTAGGGGTTAAGGTATAATCAATACTTATACACCAGAATACAATTCACTCTGATTATGGGTGTTATGACGAGATACATAATACTTTGTTTTGTTTTAATAGGTGACAGAGGAACAGTGCCAGAACTGTTAAGTATGGTTGCACATGGTTCTTCAATGCGGTAAAAAAGTAAAATAATATTGCAAATGTTTTTTTTGTTTTTTTTTTAACTAGACACTTGTTTCTCAGTGTTCTTGCATATTATTGGCAGCAGTTAATTTGATTCCCGATTGAAGCCCTGTCTCATATTAAGGTATGTACAATAACATGTTGCTTTGTTTATAATGCATAATTAGACTTTTGTTTAATTTTGTAATTTTATCTGACACACATACTTAGCCGATTGTTTCTTATTATGTACCACATATTTAACCCCAACGAAAAAAAAAAAAAAAAAGTGTTAAGATGAGCCAAGCGAGGTACTAAATGCCATTCACTTGCATCCAACACAACAGCTATTCACACAGTGTATTCACATCATTGCAAGTGGTGGAAAAAGGTTCATACAGATTTGACTAGACAAACCTGGGGATAAATGCTGCTAATCCAATCAAAAAGACATGTCTTTAAGTAGTGCTGTGCAACTGAAGCACTGCACCACGGGAAACGTTTTGCCCAGATCACTTTCTTCATATTGAGCGTGCACATAGTGTCTTTATAAAGGAATGCCCTGATTCTCAAATGGAATATACACCCTGCTATACGCCTCCAGGGCCGAGTCTGTTAAATGTCACTAGTCCTCGCGCCCAGGGCCAGGTCACCCAGTGTGAGGAAAAAGTCCTCCATCTCCTTCTCCAGGAGGCGGTTGCGGTTCTCGGCGTCCTCCCGTGCGCGCTCCGAGTTGCGCAGTTTGATCTCGAGCATGCGTTGCTTCTTGCGTTCTTGTTCCATCTCCTGTTCCAAAAGCTCCATTTGGGAACAAAGAGCTGCACTGGACTCCTCCAACCTGACACCGGCAAGAGAAAGACAACATGCAGTTAGAAAGGAACTTAACTGAAGGAGTGGCTTGGATGAGCAGCGAAACATCTTCACTCCTGCAACGATTTGTCCAGTTGACAGATTAAAATGTCATCTTTTGCTATGGATCAGACCTGGATGACTGAGGGATTACACAGACATGAAGTTAGAAGCAACTAGTATAAATTTTTGTTTTGACATTACTTTACTCTTAACCAGAGCACACTGTACTGTCATTCAAATGAAGTTATATAACACTTACTTTTGGATGCGTGCCTCATAGTTGGCCCTCTGTTTCCTCAGCTCCTCCTTGAGCCCCTCCACCAGACTGCTGAGTGTACTGTTCACCTCCTCCCCCTCCTCAGACATAATTATGGACGGTACTGGAGCTCCCCCCACTGTATTCCCATTCTCACTGCAGGGGGCACTGCTACTGCACAGTTCCATGGCCTCACAACTGTCCGGCTCCGAGCTCGGATTATCCATCTCCCTTTGACTGTCCATCCAATCCCCTTTCTCTCCATTCCCGCTCACAATCCCAACGCTCACTCCCCCTGATGGATCGCTGCTTCCGGAATCCGGCATGGAAATTTCGCATGACGAGGTAGACCAGGGAGTGCTTGCTACACTGGGAACGCTGCCCATACTTGAAGACGACGTTACATTGTCATAAGTAGAGAGTCTTTGCGAAGAACCCGTAGAATCCCGATCTCGCGTCGAACGTTCTCCAGAAGAAGTTCTCCGGTGACCTCTTAGAGAAGACAGTCCGTTCATCAACCAGTTCCCTCCACTACCTCCTCCTCCAGAAGATACGCTGCTTGCATCTGCCACTGATGCTGATTTAGCTTGAGGTTGCGCGCGAGGAGCTGATGAACTTTTGAACGAATACTTCCAAGATGGCATAGTTTTGGCTTGTTTGCTCGGGCTGATCACCGTCTCGCCCTTGCTGATTTTTGGACCCGGGTTGGGGGTTTGTACGGGGGTTACGGCGGCACACAGCTTGGCGTCTAAAGAGGAAGCCTCACTCTGGCAGTCCTGGTCAGGAAGGCTGGACACGGGACAGTTGTGGAGGTCCTCTTCGGAGATCCAGGCTCCTAAGCTGCGATGGTGGAGCTGGTGAGGAGGGAGGTCTGTGTTGATAGGTGGGATGGTGAGGGACTCCTGTTCTCTCCCTGAGTACAAGCGTTTGTGCTCCCGGATCAAGACAGTCATCAGGTGTTGGACCAGAGACGTGCCTGAAGAGAGGGAAAAAGGTTTTTAGTAAAGAGGAGAATATTGTCAAAGCAGCACTTTGTGACTGGTTAAACTGGTGTGGGCTGTCTACATCTACTTTACATAAGCCTGACCTACATTTTATTGATCGCAGATCCATAGAAAAGAGACTCATGTCTGTAAATTATGTTTTGAAATGAGAAAGGGATGGCTGTGTGAGGGTGGTCCAGCTATTCTAACACTGCATTGTTCCTGGAAAAATTCATTCATGAGAATCCTGAGATGTGTGGAAGGGTTTATGAGCTAAGAAGAAGTTAGAGCTGAAAGTAGCAGTTTAAATAATTTCTTCTTCAAGACACCCCAGTTTCAAGCTAAAAAAAATAAAAATAAAAAATAAATAAATAAATAAAATTATATATATATATATATATATATATATATATATATATATATATATATATATATATATATATATATATATATATATATATATATATATATATATATATATATATATATATATATAGTTGATTATTTAATTTTTTTATATTTGAAATCATGATTATTCAAACAATTAGTATTTCCTTGAGATAATGTGGGGTATCAACATGCAAAAAATGAAGCATTTAATACATGAAATTAAAGTTGGTGATGTTTTTCACAGAAATGCACAAACTCTGCAAGCAGAAAGGTTCAATCCACCACATTTCCACTCAAAGAAACAGGTGCGTACTGTTAATCATCTTGATTACACAATTACACAGTTTTTGTAATCGATTAGAGCAATGACCATATCTATTATATGAAATTTGATTCATGGCACAACCCTACCCCAGCTTAAAAAGAGCTCAATTGTAAAGCAAAAAAATTGCAGTTTTTGACTTGTATCAAATTAAAAGTGCAAATGAATGGAATTGATTTATTACAATATAAATGAGGTTTTAGCATAAACAGTCCTCAATACTGAGTGGAAGACATGAAGATAGTTTTCATTATTGATTGATTGTTACACCTGCTCCTTTTGTTCTATTTGCTCATTTCAAACAGGACACAAACCTTCCATGATGGTGACAGGGTCCTCCAGCTTGGGTCGAAGGATGTTTGGTCCAAATACTGTGGCAAGGTTCTGGACACTCATCTTGTTCTCGTTACAATGAGACTGCACCTCATCAAGGAACCTAGAGAAATATTTATAAAAAGAAATAAATGTATAAAACAGTTCAATAGAATAGTTATGTAACTTGATTATTTCTGTACTCACTTGCATATGTACTTAAGCAGATTGAAGTTGGGCAGAGGTAGATTACTGACTTGTTTCCCAAGCTCCTGGATACCCTAGATATGGAAGACAGTATTTAACATACAAAATTAAATTCATATGTTAATTTCAAAATAAAATAGCTAACAGTGCATTCCTCATACCTCCTCCTCATCTTTGGCCAACAGCTGTGCACACGTGAGGAAGTCTTCATATTTGGAGAAAGGAATGACAGGCTCAGGCAGCTCTCGCAGATACAGCTTCAGCAAGGACGCCACAGTGTGGACATCTGTGTTACTGCAGGACAATGAGGTTAATACTGTATTAGTAAGAAGACTGGTTTAGAGATAAATTAGGAAATGGGACTATATTGCTGGGATCAAATTAACTTGGGCCTGATTTTAATACTATGGAATACCAATATGATGATAATAAAAAACAGTCTTCTTTAGATTTTTGATTGAGATGTATCACTGAGGAGTTCTGGGCTGACTTAGGCAGACAAATGCCAGTTGTTTTGGTGATTTTTCACAAGTCCTGTATGATCAGTTCTGGGGGATTTTCTTAAAGATGTACTATGTAACCTTTTGGGATTAGGACACGTCACATGCTTGTCACTGCGTCGATGTTATTGCTTTGCCTTGAAATGCCTCACAGTATGACATTAAAACATTTAGCTCCATGGAGACAAGCAGATGATGTTACCCGGCCAAGGTAAGGGTCCGCTCTGTGGTGAGGAGACCACGCTCATGGTAAAAATGCATGTTTCACAATGGATTTTTGAGTACCTGATATTTCATAAATAAAAATAAAAATAAGTTAAATGCAATGGAATATTCCAGACAAAATAATATCTCCATGGAGACCAGCAGGTTGTGGACCCCCCATCATCAAAGTTACATCTTTTAGATATTTATTACTTACATACATAATTTTGAAAACTATAAATTCCTTTTTCATAATGTCAGATGTGTGGATGGGAGTTTTGCTTTATATTGAATTATACAGTAAATATTTGTCTCAGCAGCTGTTGTTAAGTGAGACAATGCATTTTAAGGTGCTATTTCTCTTGGAAAATAAGAAACTCATACATACACACACACAAAACAGGTCCGCTTTACAGCTCACTTTAAATGAGTAATGAAAGTACTGAAATGAATGAATCCTAAAACTAGTATCTTGCTGTCGAGATAAAAGGCTGTGCTACAATGACAGCAAAAGTCAAAGTCAAAATGTAAACTGAATCACACAATAAATTTATTTTAAATGATATACAAATCTCATCTTATCTCGATCTTGTGGACAAATTCTTACGTCTCATCTCATCTTGTGAGAATGCAGTCTTAACCCCTCCCCCATCAAAACTAGATACTATGAATACTGAAACAGAAATTACACATAGGAAAAACATAAAGTTTTACTGATTTAGAAAGGTCTTTATTAGTCTTGTCACAATAAAATTTCAAACTAGATTTCCATATTAAGGATTATATTTAATACTTTAGACCTTCTTTAGACAAGAATGTGATTCAACATTAAATAATAGTACTTTATTTTAGATTACAATATAGTGTTATATCTATGTAATCCCTCCAGGTATCCCTCCAGGTTCATAGTGGTCAATGGGCATATACTAGTCTATGTGTCTTATACTTGTTCTGCTACAGCTCAAAATCATTCTAAAGGTATTCAGGAAAGGTTCATTTTTGTCCTGTGAATGTGACTTTTTTAGTATCGATACTTTTGTTCTACTTACGTTCAAATGATTTTCAATACTTTTGACCCTTTGCATTTGTATTGAGTTGGCCTATATCGTTTTACTCATTATAATCAAAATACATTTGAAATTTCAGTATCTTGTCAACAATCATTACCAGTCAAACAGTGGCTTGTCTCCGCAGTCAAAAGCCTCCTGCAGATCTTTGACCAGATTGGCCTGTCCTGGCATCCTGAAGAGCCCCTCCTCATCTAGCCCCCTCTCCCTTATGAAGTCCACACACTGCTCCACCAGCAGAGGAGCCAGTCGGGGCCCGAACTTCTTCTCATACTGCACCGTGTCCTCCAGACGCTGGCCAAAGATCCCTGTAAAGAGGACACACACAAGAGGAAGACAATACAACGAGCATCATCAGTAAACTTAACTGATCATAACTTAAACCCAAACACCATAATTACAAACTGTGGCAGTGGTTCTCAAACTGCAGTACGTGTACTACTGGTGTTAATCAAGTAATACATTTTTTTTTTTTTTTTTTCTTGAAAAATTGACAAAAATAGATTTATATCCCATTCCCAAATTGGAAAATAGTAGTTTACTGTAATCTTTCTTATATGATTCATGCTAAGCCCCGCCCTTTTTCTCTGTGCCAGGCATGTGATTCACACTACCCCTTTTCTCTGACATTTTATATAATTGTGATAATGCCAACACAGATATTGTCATTGTATCAACAGAATGTGTAGAAAAAAACCTGCTTTGGACCCTCTTCCTATTAATTTGTAAGAGAGTGGCCCATGTCAAACCTCTTGGCCCGGGCGCCCCAGATTTCAATTGCCAGCCCTGCTCATCCAGAATATTCTCCGCTAGATCATAGTTTTTTTCACTTATAACAAAGTAAATACTATAACAGTCTTTTTAAAATCAATATTAAAATAATAATTATTCATATCTATAACCTTTTAAACTGTCAGCAACTTTAGTAATTATCGTGATCGCAATTATTTTGGCCATGATAATTGTGACACAGTATCGTCCCAGGCCTAATCACAACTACACTTTGTAAGTAACAGTGTAACAACAGCACCGCGCAGCACTAAAGCAGGTAGTCGGCTTATTGCTCCTCACACACACCATGCGGGGCCTATGTAACCTCTGCAAAGTACGAAGTGTTACCTGCAAGGTGGCTGCAGCACTCGCAGCTGGCGGGAAGCTCGCTGTAGTCATAATAATTGACAGAACAGGTGCTACATAACAGCAGTGCGCTTTTGTCATATATCCTGAAGCCACATTTCACCAAGTTAATCCATTCCGGCTCCGGCATTGGGCTGGGTATAATAATTCCTTATGATAAAGTGAATTAATAAATAGCGTTGTAAAGCGGTGCTGTGGTGGAGAGCAGAGCAGCTGGCAGCGGGGCAGTAGGGCCGGGGCACTGTGCTGTTAAACATGGCCTATAAGTTGGCGACAGGTCTATTCTGGACCCAGAACACAGCGACCACCCCCAGCCATGAGAATATACGACAGCTCCTGAAATATTACCACGCAACACGCAAAACAGCATGCTACTGTCCACGTGTAATGTAAGCTAGTGCTAATTGACTACTCGCACCTATTCTAAATGATGTGCTGCCATCAGTTAAGATTTTTTTAAAAAGTGTTCACACATAACATGCTTTGCCTTTTTATTTAGATTTTTAATTTTTTTTAAATTTTTATTACAAAGTAGCCCACCTTGGCAAAAATACAGTACCTTATTGTCAGCATGGGATGACATTGAAAATTTTGTGTGACAACTATCACTGCCAAAATAATTGCGATTAACGATTATATCACATTAATAATTAAAGTTGTTATGGATATGAATAATTATAACTTTAACGGAGAATATTGTGGATAAGCAGGGCCAACTGAAATTTGGAGGAAATAAGCCTCACATGCCTCCCCCCCATAATACAAATTAATAGAAAGAGAGTCCAATTCTGTGCCCCTAAGACCCTGGGGCCCCTTTGTCCCCCCCATTTTTTCTGCACATTCGTTTGATATAATGGTGATTATCTTTGTTGGCGATTATCACGATTATATAAAATGTCCTGCGAATTATTATTGTCAATTCTTTTTATCACAATAAACGATATTATTGTTTATTAACCCTACTGATGTATTTCAATTAGGCTACTGGCTATTACTGTATCACTATGTTGTTCTTTAAAGCCACAGGGGCAAGATATAGAGATTGAAATAGTATCAACTCGCATCTTTCAGGACAGGTGGTAGCAGGTGCACCTGTCATGCAGCTAACGGGATAATTAGCTGGACCACCCTTTAAGATAGACACAACAAGTACGCTAAATAAATGGCCCATATTTTAGCCTATTGTTAGCCCAATTAACTTCAGCAGGCTACATTAGATAGTTATATCTGAAACCCAATTGCATTTCTACTGACAACCATCATAATTCATAAGTCACTTAGGATTTCTTCCCATTAGAGCTAAACAAACCTGCAGCCTACGGTCGTTAAATCAGACAGACAAGTGACAATGAGAGCAAGTATCACAATAGCAGATCTATTTGTGCTCAGTATCCCATCTTTTCTTCTGTAGGGTGTATTAATATGCGGACAGTCCATATGGCTGTGTTGTAACATGACACTGGTCCCTTCAGCTGCTGCTATACCCCAGTTCACACCCTGGCATGCTCTGTTATATTTCTGGACTCATGTCAAGTTCACTCGTTAGATGTTCCCCCCACAGCAGACAGGCTGCAAATTAACCGCTGTATCTATTTGACAGGCTCATGCCAAAAGGGGCTAGCCTACTGAAATCCAGTGGACCTATGTGTAGGCAAGTGACATTCCAATGAGAGTCTAACCAAAAAACTCACAATTAGTTTTACTTAATAAGAGGAAAAATGTACTATAGGCCTAATTATGATAGAAACCCAATTGAGCAATATGTTCAGAATTTTTAAACGCACCCCAGTCAGATTAGGAAGCCAGCCTAAAGTACAGACTAGAGACTAATAATAGAAGGTGAGAATTAACTGCAGGCTGAAGAAATGACATCTGGGTTATTTGGTGTTCAAGAGTGTAACTATAGAGTAATGTGCCAGTCAACATATGTATTTAATTATAGGCATGTCATGCTGTCTGGATTTGGTCTGGAAGGAGGACCAAAGAAGGCCAAAGACTGCTGTAAAACAAGGATGTAGTTCTGAGCACTTGCCAAATTCAGGACAATAAGGGATTACTCAAACATGTATGAATCAATCAATACAACTCTGAGGAAACAAATAATGAGGTAAAGGTTTGAAAAATACACCCCCCCTTGCTGTGAAAGGGCATTTCTCTTCACAAACCTGACCTATACATTTTCTGGTGAGAGGTTGACCCATCATCTGTTTGTCTGCAGAGATATTCTTCATTTGCCTGGAATATTCCTCTGAACCTCATCTGATCAGCATATACGCCTCACAGCACCAGTTGTTTTGACAAAAATATGTGCATTTTGTGGGTGAAGGTGTTGTCTGGGTGTGGATATGAAGCAGGACCTTACCTCCCCCAAATGGAGCCCAGATGACCCTGCGGATGGCCTTGACCCAGTCGTCCATGTCATTCTGAGAGTTGGCCATAAGCAGGAAGGATTCATGACTGATCGGCGTCCTGTCTTTCTCTCCACTTCCACCTGGAAACACACAAGCATTTCTTTTATTATATCCAATAGAAAATGTTCAGCAGACAGGGTAAGTACACAGCAGGCCTAAAGAAGTTGTTGGTTTGACTAAAGCTATGTCCTGCTGATCAATAGGTTGGCTAAAAAAGGGGGCGTGGCTAAAGCTCTTTTTCTTTGCCATTATTTCTATGACCTGACCATGTAACTGCAGTCAAAATGCTACAACTGTGTATGAGTTCATTCAAAAATGTCCAAATTTTCAACTACTCTGCTCCCAACCTTCCTTTCTGTGGTCAAGCATATAATTCTTTATCATCTAAATAAAATGATTAGTCCACTACCACAAATTTTGGTTGACTAAGACACCAGTGATGATTCGAACTGCAGCTCCAGTGCACAGACTTTGCTATCCATTGTTTTGCCTTCTGTTTGGCAAATCTAAAAAACATAAAACAAAGAAAAACAAAAAAACAAAAAAAACAACTTCTGGTTAGAAATGTCCTTACTGCAGTACAAATGTTTTGCACTAGAGGGTGCAACTGGTCAAGGCCATTCACCAATTTAAAGTAGCTAATTTGGTATTACTTATCTATTCAAATTTTGCATAAACATTTAACATAAAACACATAAAAGTCTATTATTATTTGCTCTTTCCATTAGATTAGCAAAACAATAAACATGAATTTCAAGCATAAATGATATGAACAGGATCATAATTAGAGCTGAATAGAATATCAGCCACACATTTACAGCAGTGATATACGGTGTCTTTGCCGCAGTCACAGTCAGTTTTGTCACAGTCATTAAGCCGTTAGCAGGAATCCGAATATAAACAGTGGTGCCATAAAGCTAAGTGCCATTGTCACCATCTTCACAAAGTCACACTGTCCTGACGAACAACACTGTCAAAGTGCCTTAGGCTGTGCTCCAAGATCATCAACTCTTATGAGGTTTTAGCTCAGCAGACTGCACACAGACATAGGATCGTTTACATAATTATCAAATCCATCCAACGCATAGCATTTCTTAACAAGCATGATCTAAATGTGGCAAAAATGTGCAAAAGGCAATATAAAACCAAATAAACGTAATGGATAAATAGGAGAGCATGATGACTTTAGACTCCTTGCCAGGGTCATTATGTAAAAAAAAAAAAATCTTTAAAAATGTCTTATGTACATCCAAACGAATAATCTCTTCCACAATAATATGCATTGTCAAGTACAGTTAACAAATGGTGGAATAGAAAGTTTAAAAACAACTACAATCCTCAGATAAAATTATCGCACACTACTCTGCTTTGGAACACAACAAGGTCACATGCTAACGCTCCATAAGACACGGCAATTTGTCCTACAGGAACAATAAAGTGTACCTTAACCTTAACCTGACGCTAGGGCTGTGAAAAACCAGATACTAATCAATACTACAACTAATATCCTCATTTAAGCAAGTATCGACTGCAAAAAGTCACATTAACAGGACAAAAAAAAGAGTAGTTTTATAAGAGCAGCACGCTTTTGTTGTCAAATAGAATCATTTTAGTGCTATTTTCATTCAGCTTCATCAGAACTAGTATAAGATCTCATGGCAACATAAAGAAAGTACTATTACTAGTGCTATACTACAGTATGTGTGTATGAAAATTACATTCTATTACTAAAAAAGGGGCGTTTTTATCTTCATTCTTTGGTATGGAGTACTGAGTTAATTCCTTATCACCAAAATTGAGTTTGAAATTTTAGTTTTGTGACAACCGAGATCTGATCTGAAAACTTCCCACCACTTATATCTTCAAATGCGTAACATAAAACATATCATACACAAATAATTGATCAAAATGCATTTCAACATAGCAACAGCACCCATTTTATTGCAGTTAAAAAAGCATAATTGTTGATGGGATCATTTTCAAGAAGCTTTAATCCGTCTTTAGGGAAATCTTTTTTTGTGTGTGTGTGTGTGTGTGTACAAGCAGCAGTATGGAGCGTTTACCTCCATTTCCCCCAGTACAAGAAGCTAATTAAAGTGAAAAGAGTTGAGATTCTATGACATGAAGGGGCTTGGTGGACCCTTATTAGCCCTCACTTAGAGCATACAGATCCATTAGAAGTGAATGGTCGGAGCAAAAGCAGTGAGTGGAACCTCCTCAGCTCTGATTGGACAGATAAATGACCAGTACAAAGATGTCCTTTTGGAGCCAATTAAGACGGCACTTTACACACACACACACTATTCCACTTGAGTCCTGCCCTCAGCACAAAGTCTCAGTGATGGATTGATTTCTGCTGCTCCAGTCTGGATAGTGACATTTAAGCCCCTCTGTAGTGTAAGCCGTTTCCGCTGGGAGTTTGCGGTTATTGAAGATACAGTATAGTGTATCTGTAGTCATTATTGGGGTTCAGGAAATGTCAAGACTGCTGTCGATTTAGAGACTAGGAGATAAGAATTCAGTAAGCATACATCCAAAGTAAAATAGGTAAAAAAGTTAATTTAAATATGAATTTAGTTTTGTTTGTCTAATTGTTTAACACGTGACAAATGAATTATATGAGTTATATACAATTATTATGCCATAGTGCTGTGTGCCATGCAGAGAGAATGACTTGGTTATTGTGGGCAAGAGTGGGCAAGAGGGACAAAAATTAATCTCTCTTTTTTTTTGATTATCCCAATAACAATTTTCTGACAATGTTATGTCCAATGGAAATGTGCCAATGTGCTCTTTGTAAGTGTTAGTTGGTTTATGACTATGTTTAATGATTGTAAAACCACAAAAGTGCAGACATTTTAATCAATTATTTTTGCAGCATTTTTTTTTGTTGTTACACCCAATATCGACCCTTTGCATATCTTCAAACTAGAGATGGATCGATATGGGCTTTGCCATGGCTGATACCGATTATTTCAGTTTGATAGAAACCGATGGCTGATAAGCTCTACCGACATAATATGAATTCAGTACAAACTCCTCCACAAGCTTGTTTTACTACAAACTGAATCAGTGAGCAGTGTAGTGACATTTTTACAGTACCCTCTTTGGACTAATAGGTTCAAATAAAACTTTATGATTATTCTTTTAGGCAAATATTATTGAGATTTAAGGATGATATTTTGTGCTAAACGCTAAAAAGTGCAACTATATGCCATATATCGTCTTAGTCTCTTTCAAAACAAATTTCACAATATTGTCCATATTTCGTTATTGTACCATGCACCTTTAGTTTTGCACGGCACTAGAGCTAGAGCAGCTAGAGCTGTGAAGAGTAAGACATAATAAATGACAGAAACATCATCTATAAACATAACAGCCTGACAGACACTACAGTGCGACCTTGTGCCTTCATTCATATCCCCCATGTTTTTCCCTGAGAATGCTGTGCAGTGCACAACCTGTGTCCTACAGACCAGATGAAGATGAGCACTTCAGAATTCATGTGTTGGGCTTAGAACAAGCAAAGGAGATTACAAAGTACATATAGACCATGGATTACTTTTAAGATTTAAATTTATGTAGTGCAGATGTGACTGAACATGTTGCACTATAATTTTCCACGCATTAAACTATCCAATACATTAGGAGGATAAGTAATCAGAGACTGGAAGCATAGACAGCAGGTTGTATAAGAGCTCTATTCATTAACTTCTATATAAAAAAAACGCACTGCAAAGATGAGGTAAAATCAAAACTGTACTTAATTTTCTGATTATTTGATAGTTATGTCTGACACTGTCTTGCAATCAAAGGGAGTTGTATTCTGGAAAATACCACAAAAATATAATCTTTTGCAATGAAACAAATTGAAACTACTACTACTAATTACTCAACTATACTATACTTATAGAATACTACTATACTTACTATAAACTTGCAAATTATCACAAATGGCCCTCAACTGACGCAACTTTGCACAATACATGATAAAAGTTATTATGAAACAAATGCCAGTCAAACTCCTGTCTAGACACAGACTTTTAAACCATGGCCCCATGGTATCATCCACAAAGAAGCTTCGTTAAGTAGTAAAACCAAAATAAAGTAAGTAAATTATGCAAGTCAAAGTCTAGCCATTATTGTGCGCCCCATCCACCCCAGACGCTCCTCTTGAGAATATCCCCATTGAAGGCCCGCTCTTGTAAAAACTCTCCAGCATCTGCTTCCCGTTACCTTGGAGATGCTGTTTCTTCAGCCTGTGGGGCTTGCAGCAGACCGGCCCCATGTCTGCGCAGCCTGGTCCCGGGCCGCTAAGTCCTTCTGTGAGCAGCAGGCAGCACCGGCAAACCGCACCGGCCAGTGAGGCATACTCGTGCCAACCAAAGCCGTCAGACTACTTCCACTTCTTGGCCTTCACTTTTTTAGTGGGGCCATTCACACAGGCTTTTCTTCCCCCGTCCTCATTGAGCAGTGCGGGCAGCAGGTCTGTTCTCTCAGCCCCCTGAGGAGAAGCAAATCCCTGAGGAGGACTAGGACAAGGCTCTCCCTCTCTGTCCCAGTCTGTCACTGAGTGTGCGCTCAATGGGAATGGGCCGGCTTTCTCTCTCTGCCAAACAAACTTGTCCACACAAGACAGAGCAGACAATGCTAATCGATCTCTGAGACACTGACAACACACTTCAGGCCTTTTCTTTTCTCATTCACTCTGTTAATGGCACCCACAGTGGGGCAACGTCACTGTCAGGATCTTCCACTTCCACTATTCTCATTTCTTTGAAATTGTCAGATTGTAGCCCACATTCCCTTTGTGTATTTTTATTCAGAATGGGCCACAACACAGACATGGAGGTGTAGTTCATGTATACAATACACAGAGGACACAACTTGGGAACTGGGTATAAAAGTTGTTGGTCCACTAACCCATATTTAGACCACCACACGCACCTATAGAGACTAAAGCTTGTTTGGTGTTGTCTAGTTTTTTCAGTATGACAGGAGTTGATGTTCCCTCCACTGAGAAGTTGGCTCTGATTATACCTGAAGTGCTGTTGCCCTGTGGACAGTAAATAGTGTGAAAGGTGCTTCCGCTTCTCTTTGGCTGTCTCCAGAATTATTCTGTACAATAGAATACCACAAGTGTAGGTGTCTGTGTCACACGAGTTTAGGTGTTTGCACAAATCAGTGTTGTGGGCAGTTTTTTTCAGACGGCTTAATTGCTTCACATAACAAGGCCTGCAGCTTTATTTAGCCTTTAATCTCAAAGCATTTAGAAATATGTTTTATGTGAGCTTTTATATTTGCCCACCCTGAGACTGGAGCACATGACTGAGCTTTGTTTTGGGCCACTGCTTTGTTTGTCTGAGAGGAACAAGCTTTTAATTCCTTCTCAGTGCCCAGAGTAACCTCTTACTTTTCTATGACTTAAGCACTTTTTCAGCATAAATAGAAGTAGATTTGTGGGTCTTGTGCCATGAATTACAAAGGACTGGAAGTGAATATTACATAAATACATGAATACATAAATATATACTGCATACAATGTATATTCCTTATTGTGAACATCTGACAGTGAGGGTACTTCTTAAAGCTGCTATCTTTCTTGTATCTTTCTATTACAGAGGTGCTGTCTCCTCTGTAAACATGGTTTGTGGATTTATCTCCTGTGACCAAACACACACACATAGTGGTAGAGGTGCACAGGTCATCAGTCACTGACAGCACCCTGATGAACAGTGTGGCTACTGGGCTCTTTTGAGGTCAGGTCTTCTATTACACTACACACTAGAGCAATGAAATAAATAGACAAAACTCTCAGCTGATTTATCAAATCCCTCCATCTTGAGCCTTTTGCACATAGTTATGTTCTGTCTGGAGATACAATTATTGTTTAAAAGCAATTAAGAGACTTTTATGTGTAAATAACAGACTCAAAAACAAACACTATCTACCTGTCATGATGCACACATTTGTCATAACATTGCACTTTGT
The DNA here is from genome assembly GCF_009829125.3 of Periophthalmus magnuspinnatus. NCBI lineage: Eukaryota > Metazoa > Chordata > Actinopteri > Gobiiformes > Gobiidae > Periophthalmus > Periophthalmus magnuspinnatus. Next base: position 25,002,461 of record NC_047144.1, read on the forward strand.
TTTAGACTGTTGGGGAGAAAATGAATGAGGACACAAGAATGACAAAGTACACAAAAATAACATTTTTAAATGATTAACTTGTCAGTTGTAGAGTTGACGATGACACTTGTAGCTGTTCATTATCTATAAGCAGCCATGCTCTGGAAGTCCCCAGTAAAGTACTTACAAACAGACAGAAGTAACGATGATGATACCAACGAGAAGGGCTTTTGTTCTTTGCTCTAAGAATACTTTTTTTTTACTTGAACAACTGTACAAGGAAAAGCATCAACAACCTCCAACTCTTAAATCAAATTTTCCTTCTTTAATCCTTATTAATCACAACATGGAGGGTAGACCTACCTTTGAAAAGACATGCTTAGCTTGTATACAATTTGTTTCTACTTCTTGATATCTGTTAAATGACTTCAGAGTATAGCATGAGTTGTGGGCCCAGGATACAGCTCTGGCATTTTGCTTCTTGTGTGAGTGGCTCATGTTAAAAGCTCAGTGCATTCACACCAGTCTGTAATGTTGACTGGCCATAAACAAGATACACAGAGGCTCACAAGCCTAAACACTGAGAGAGACCTCAGAACAAACACTGGCAGTGAACTAAACCATCACTGGCCCTGGATCCCTGTATTTTATCCATATAGAGCTGTTAAAAGTATCAATACCTGGATAGTAATCAAAACTAGATACTAATTTATTAATCTTTGATCATCAGAACTTGTTTGAGGCCGCATGATAATATATATAAAATAAAAAAATAAGAAATTACTATATTTGTGTAGGAAATTCCGTTCTATGTCATAAAAATGTTTTTTATGACCACTGTGGTAGTGAAATTGGCTTTGAGTATCAATCCTTATCCGTAGTCTGAAAGACAAGCTTGAAATTTTAGCATTTTTTAACACTAATTTAGACTCTGTAAGGTTGACTCTGTGACAAATACATGAAGCTGCAGTAGTCACAAAGGTAGAATGTATTGCAGAATATATGGAACAAACCAACCAGTGTTTTGCCCCAAGGTGAGACTTGGTGCAGCAACACATGAAATATGGCGTCCCCTTAAGTGTACCAAGATGTACGGCCCACAGCTGCTCCAGAGATGGAGAGACCATTTGGATTCTATTTATGTTATTTTCCCTTGTGTAGCATTGGCTTTTTCAGAGATGTGGTTGTTCACTCAACAAAACGAGCTATCATGTCGACTGAAAACAAGTTGCTTCTGAAATAAGCAAATTATGTTGTTGTTATGTTGTTGTATGTATGTTAATTACTTTTTAGATATTGTGGGGACTGACAAAGAGCTATAAAGATTGTGTTTTGTGACTGATAGGTTTATCTAAATCATTATACAGTTACCGTGACACTTAGCAAGGTAAACTATTCTAGTTCTTGAAGAAGCCTGCTTAACTCAAATGTGTAGATAAGATTAAACTTGGTTAACAGTGCTCTCTGCTGCATAGACACAGAATAGCACTTAAGGGATATGCTATGCTAAACAAGATTTAATGCACAGCGACAGCCCAGGCAAACCTTTACATTTATAATCACCATTGACTACATCGCATAAGACCTGAGGGAATTCTCTTTGACAGTTACTGATGTGCAAACATGAATATCTTTCCATATTGACCAAAATTGTTCAGGTTGTCCTTGGATTTGTGTCAAGATACATTATATCTAAAGTGTATGCACAATAACTCAAAGTGCCTTCAGTATATAATATGTCATCATAGAATATACACCAAAAATAATTTAAATTCAGTTGTGCTAGATGAGATATTTCTTCACAGTCTTCATTTCAGCAGCGTCATTTGAATTGCATTAAATCAACATCTAACCTTGTAATGTGACATGGAGGAGGAATCAAAGACACTGGATTTACATCTAGCTTTGTACCAATTATTTATTAAGATTATATAGACAAAACATGCACATTATTTTTACATTACTATTACTACAATTATCAAATTAAATGTATATTATTCCTAATCAGAGTGAGCCAAAACACAAACATGTACAAATCGAATTAATACCTTGAGCCTTAGCACTGTGCACAGAAATATTAATGGCCCTCTGTTGTAAAGGATGCCTAGGGCTGCACAATATCAGAAAAAATGATAAATGTAACTGTATATTAATGCTACTATTACTGGTAATGCTAACGCTGCAAGATCAATTGCAATCAAACTGAAATTGCAATTTGAATGGAGGCAATTAGCAATTTTTTTGAAGTACCATAAGAGTATCCTGTCTTTTTCTGCATAAAAACTGGCTAACCCTCCAGTTTAGATCTGTACAAAAATGTTCTGAAATGTGATTCTTGTGTTACTTTGACAGTTCATATTTCAGTCTTTTTGTCAATTCTTCCAGTGAAGATGTGAACTTTGATCTGATTGCAATTCTTGTTGGAAAAATCGCAATTAGATATTTTTTCTAACTTGCTCAGCCCTACTTAATTCCACTGTAAGATCTAACAACCATTTGTCACGCACAGGCATGACTAAACTGATACTGAACAACTAGTTCTTTGAATTTCAGATCCATCAAAGCTGCAGATGCTATTTCTTATCCTGCATGTCACACTGCATGGGACAGAATTGTCATTTTTTTCTCTCTCCTGCAATCCATTTACCACTTCTGATGACACAATCAGACGGTGTGTTGACAGATCAGCTTTGAATCACACTATTCTCACACAGCTCCGGTCCCTAGTTCCTATCTCCCTGTGTGTCACTCGGACATCACATCTCTGTCATCATCTCTGTCCCTACTGCCATGACCTCCATTTGTCCCTCCCACCCCGCACAGATGAGATAAAAAAGCACTACGGTCACAAAAAGAAGGAAGACACTCACCTGGTACTATCTCAAAAAGGTGTCTGCCTGCTTCGTCTGGATTGGCGTTCAGTTCATTCACCTGGCAACCTTGTAGAGGTATGAATCCCTGTAATCATAAAAAAACACACAAAAAAACCCACATGAGAATCTGTATTTAATATTGCACCTAATTGGCAAGTCAGTATATTTATTGTTATTATTATTTTTTTTATTTTATTTTAGTCATTACTTACATAAGTATTTTTGTGGCATGTGAGGTATTCTAAGCATATCAAAGATGTAAATAATTTCTTTCGGGATTTTATGGAAGGAATTACTCATGGAGGCCATTTCTAAGATTTGCTGCATTGGATGATGGCCCAAATATTGTTCATTACGTTAATTTATAAGGGACCTGCAAGATCCCAGGATTTATAAACACCCAAATACACTGCCCCAAAAAAAAAAAAAAAAAGTCACCACCTGGATTTAACTCAGCAAATAGGTACAAGCCTCCTGCAGTTGGTCAGGTCTAGGTTCAGTCTGTGCTCAAAGAATGAGGTCAGCTGACACCTGAATATACTGAATGACCAGGTTATTCCATCAATGGATTTTTTTCTTCCCTGATGGCACGGGCATATTCCAAGATGACAATTGCAGGATTCATTGGGCTCAAATAGTGAAAGAGTGGTTCAGGAGCATGAGAGTCCAAACCTTAACCCCATTGAGAATCTTTGGGATGTGCTGGAGAAGGCTTTGTGCAGCGTCAGACTCTACCATCATCAATGCAACATCTTGGTGAAAAATTAATGCTACACTGGATGGAAATAAATCTTGTGACATTGCAGGAGCTTAGCAAAACAACACCACAGTGAATGTGTGCTGTAATCAAAGCTAAAGGCGGAACAACCGAATATTAGTGTGTGTGACCTTTTTTATTGGTGGCAGCTTTTTTTTGGGCCAGGCTGTGCATATTAATACTGCTGCATAATCTCTGCTAACATCTACATTTAATTCTCAAAAACACATTTTTATATAGCACAGCAAACAAGCAACCAACTGCTCCACTTGAACATTTAAACAGCACCTCCTCTCACTGAAAAAGGGACCATCACAGATTATCCAAATACATTATCCAGATCAATACCCATTTGTTTTTGAGAACTGTGGCCAGGCCGGCTCAGAAGCCATGCCAGAGCTAGTGCTTGGGCTCCTGTTAAACAGCACTCTGGCACCCTCCATCAAACGGCCAGAGGAGCCTGCCAAATCGCCCCCACCTGAAAGCTCAGCTGCCACCAGCATTAGTCGTCATGGAAACAAATGGAGGGGCTGGTGCGGAGGAGAGCCAGAGCACAAGGCAGGGCAGGAGCCATTGGGAGAAGAACTCCCAGGGGGCCTATGTGCTTGGAATAACAGGAGTAGCTGGCCGGAGATGAATGAATGGATAATATGTATAGCTGGAACAGTTTCAAAACACTCCAAATATAAGGTGAAATGTTTCAGAAAATAATACAACTGAATATTTTATATGTTTGATATAAGCAATTAAACCTGGGATTGGATTAGAGGAAATAATCTTATTCTTTGCTAACAGAGAGCAAACACACGTGTCAAGAGATGTGGACACACCCAGCTTAACCTGATTTACCCATCAGCATCATTAGTGCTGCACAACATCCCACTCCAGAACAGATATCTGCCTCGCTGTTGTGGCCAATAACCGATATTTGGCATTACCAATATTAAGCTTTTAAAATGTGTTGCACAGACCAGTTTTTTGTTAAGTCATAGTGAAGTTTACAAATGAAGTTATCCCTTTTGTTAAAATAATACAGTTTATTTATCTTGGTTATAAATTCATATTTTCACTCATTAGTTCAAAAGACATAAGACTGATGCACTGAGGACAAACTGGGAACAATATATGGACACTGCAGGAAAAATATTGTTATATATCTGTGAAAATCCTGTGGAAATGAAACAAAATGAGGTCTGTACATAAGAATCTAAAGTTAAACATATTCTCTTGTTTTGCCTGGAGGAGCTTGTAATTCGACAGCATCTACCAGTATTTTCTGTATGCTCAATCAGGTATAAATTCCTGCGGCGGTATTACCTTTCTTTCCACCAATTATCACATTTCCCCTCTTGGTCGGGGAGGTGGTCTTCCTCTGTGAAAGCCCCCCATTGCTCCCTCGCTTCAATTTCCCATCGATTAGAAGATGAGATGCAAAAAAAAAGAAAAAAGAAAAGAGGCCAGAATGGCACTTTGTCACGAGGGGGGTTGGTGCAATGCTGAATTTTCAACCATGTGTGTTATTTGAATGCATTGGGGGATGCAAATCAATAGACGCTGAATACGTATTGGCAAGCACTGATTGAAGGCAGTCTGTCAGGGCCTTCAGTCTTTTGAATGACACGGCGATGGGGGGACGTCTGCTGCGTATGTTAAAGGAACTGAGTGAATCAATACAAAAGTGTCGGATGAAGAATTCAAAGAGGTGATTATGACGGTGCTCCAAAAGGCCATGTCCTGTTTGAGGGTGGGGTCGGGTGGGGTAGGGTGGGTTGTCTTGATTGGAGCACCCCCCCGCTTTCTTTTGTTGTCGGATTACATCATGGCATCATGTTACAGCTATGTAAGCCTGTCAGCCACGGGCCATCCTAATGCGTTTATTTGACATTGCTCAAAGGAAGCCATGCCATTGATTCCAGCTAATGTAATTGTAATAAGTTACTAATGGAGTGTGTCATATACTGTTATTTGTGCTAATGCTCTAACATGGGTTGGGATTTGTTGTCATGGTGCTGAGTCATCATCACCGAAGGGTATTTACAGCTATAAGAATGACACATGCTGAAATGTACACGAAGTGGCTGAAGAAGCAAAGCTAACATATAAGCAGCATCGCTATCTTACAGAGTTACGGTCAATATAGATTTATTTCAGGAAGACCTATTGTGGTTGTGTCTGCTATACAGTGGTCCCTCGCAGGGCCGATCCTAGTCTTTAGGGGGGCCCTAAGCTGAATTTGCCATTGGGGCCCTCACCACTTCAGTACCGCGTATTCATATTTGACAAAATTAAGACATCATCACAACCAGTTGTAAAAAGACTGAAAATTCTATAGGCTCACAACAGCGATAGCCACAAGTACTGTATAATAATATAAAAACAGGAGGAAAGGGGGATCTGCCAGAGAAATAAAAAAATTCTGCACATTTTTTTCTTGGTTTCTGGTGCATTTTAATGTGTTCTATTTGACTAACGTGTCATAAAATGCAGAATTGGATATAGTAGCCAAACGACATATTTAAGCAAGGTACACACATACGTCAAAATCTTATCACTCAAAGTAGGGATCTAAGTTAGAGTTGCATAAGAGAAACAGCTTGGACATAACATCAGATTTATAATCATCATATCAATTGGAAGGACTGAATATTAAATAAGAGAGGATTTTAGGATCATATTATTTTTATGTTTTTTGTCAGGCTTTGAATGCAGAGTTGAGCTACAAGACATAAATTTGCATACAAAATTAGCGGAGATTTCACGTAAATGCGCATATTAATGAATAGGGATGCACAGATACCGATACCAGTATCGGGTGCCTGTCTTGTACTCGTGAATGGACTTTCAATACCACTGTAGCTGTGCTGTCTGTTGTTTGGCGCACTCAGCTCATCTCTCCACAGAGCAGTGAGCTCTGAGATAGCAAAAAGATGCACATGAAGCGTAACATTGAGCACAGCTGTAATCATATGTGGCGGTCACATGACATATACAAATATTTAGCTCTCTAACTAACGTTGCTCTAAAAATGTGTTTTATAGTTCACAGAGGATATCAGTGCAGCTCTTGTGTAGTAGCGTGCTAACGTCGCTAAGTGGCACTGGTGACTATTTGCTTGTGCTGCATTGTAACTTATTATTAACAAACACATTCAGTGACTGAATAGAGTCCAGAGCTTTCATAGCATGTTCATAGCATAGCATGTTCATATTGGTCAAAGTGTTGTAGTGGTAAAAGTAACACAACCGTCACTGTGATGCCAACAGTGGCTTGTTAGCAGTTACGGTGTTAGCAGTTAGCGCAGCAGCAAAGACAAAGTGGCAAATATTAAAGCCAGATGCTAACTACTAGGCTATACTATAAAAATCACACAAAATATAATATATAATCAAACACCAGTAAAAATAATGTCTTCAAGCGTATTTTTACTCAGTATCGGGTCAAAATGAAGTACTTGTTTTGCAAAAAGTGATATCAGAGCATCCCTATATGAGCATTCACAACACATTCAGGACTCATTCACAGGTGGTTCTTTCGTCCAGCAGATGTAACAGAGGTTTCTACCATAATCAGCGTTGTTAATCTGACACAGGAGCAGTGACACTTTAACTACACTCACATCATCTGATGTTTAAAGACAAAAGGACGAGCCCTGGCCCCTCGCTATATCGCTGTCCACCTTTCATGGTCTCGCTGTTTTGTGGATTTTTTTAGTGGAATTTAACATGTTTTTTTACAGTGTATGAACAAAATGTACAAATTTACATAAATGTTGGATCAACACTACAGCGGAACGACGCCAGGACGAAGAGGCTCGGTCAGAGGAACTGTGAAATACACGAAAGTCACTATTAATTAATTAAACAAGAGAGAAATGTGAGAAAATGTTAATGCCTGTCTGAGAAAAGTGTAAAGTGTGTGGTGAGGGGTTTTACAGCTACAAAACATATATAATAATTATAAAAAATCAAGGTGACTACTTCTCAGATTCGTCCAGCAGATGTTGCGGGTTATTTTTAGAACGTGACCCCCTGAGATAAATGAGGGACCACTGTGTAGTTATAATCTATGACACCTGTGGATCATTATGTTATAATTTACACATTTTAAATCTCAATGTTCATATAAAATGACTCAATAAATTTTTTTAAAAAGCAGCGGTGCCCAATGGGAGCTGAGTTGCTGCAAATGTCATCACAACAAAGGGCCATGTAACTGTTTGCCCCTCTATGCATAGCTGCGGATCACACTAGTGAGTAGCGGATTTTCTTTCATTTGGACCAAAATGATGCTGCTGAATCCTACGCGTATCAAAATAAAATAGAAGAACAATGTTAAAATGGAAGAACAACAGTAACGAACGTCTTAAAAATAAGTAGTAACATGGCTAAAAGCTCTGAAAAGTCGATTTTGCGTAGGTCTTCATCTTACATACTAGATGTTGGTGTTCATGTTCTATAACAGAAATGTCACAAATGTTTAACTTGATTCTGAGCAAAGACTGGATTTGCAGATTGACTTATATGATGTTAATGATCTAATGGCTTAAAGCTCTGTATGGTGACAATAATCTATCCTTCTTTTAAATGTATTGTTACTGTCTGCTTCTTAATAGCGTCTTAGGGTGTCTTTTTTTGGAATGTCGCATGTCGCAGTCAGGAGTTGTGTTTTTGCAACTGAGAGAGTTTTCATGTCCAGACATGAGTTTTTGAACCTTTTTCTGCTCTGTTTCATTTTAATAGACCTAGTAATGACTGAGATATACCTCAGAGAACATTTAACTAGTTGCTTCTTGTTGGAGTTATTTTTGTGGGGATGGGGTTGCTCATTTTGGGCTTTTTTTCAAATACCTGGTCGCTTCTTGTTCTTTGAAAGTCTAGGAACATTGATTTCAGTAAATTTCCTTAAGTAAATATTGTTCTCACTTGTGGTTTGGTCTCTTCCTCGTCCTTGAAGAAGTAGAGATGATCAGACCGTAGTACAAACCACCTTAGCTGCCAGTTCTTCATGATACTGCGCTGCTTCTTGAGCCAACCGGCCTTAAGCGCCCCCTCCTGGAGGCCTGGAGAGCCTGGCCGACATGGGCCCCGTGATACGTCGCCCATCACCATGCTCTTGGACCTGGCTGTAAGAAAGACATTCATTCAAATTACATTCAGTGTAAGACTGTGCCCTCTCCATTTAATTATACTGCAGCATGTTAAGCAATCTCCTGCCAACCCCGAGGAGGCAGGAGTTTGAATACATTATGTGTGTGTCCTTGGGCAAGATGCTCTTACATTTCATACCCATGTCCATGTCGATTGTTTTTGACAATATGGGCAGCCAACATACACATTTGCTCACTGCAGTGATTCCTAAATCAATATGTGCATTTCCAGACTTTAAAAACAATAGAAGTAGGTCTATCTAGTTAGTTCCTAGTTCTCGCAAAACTCTGTGTCACTTTGTTAATATTATGTTCATGAATTTTTGGATGAGTGGGCAGCTTTAAGTTTTTTTCCGAGGTCAAAGTAAAACAGGGGCCAAAGCGCAGCCAATCACAGGTTAAAAAGGTTGAATTAGATGATATACTTACAACATAAAAAAACAAAAATAAAATAAGAGCATTATCTTCAGAAAATCTTTCCTACAGATATCAACTAGACAAGCAGTAATGTTAAATTCATCCATGTAATCCAATAAGTACACGCCTTTAGGTACAATTGAAGTCTTTTCCTTCAGTCTGTGTGCAAACAGATGCTAAGTGCTTCAATGCTGCACGCCTTTAGCCTTTGGATAGAGAGGGACCGGGGGCAGCTCAGCCATCAGGCACAGATAACAACCAGTCAAAAAAAGACCAAAGAAACACACACGTCCACACATACCCCGTGGTGAAAGGGAACCCCCCTTCCATTTTAGAGGTCCTTGGGAGAGCCCCATTGTATTTTGCTGGAAGCCAACAGAATAGCACAGGCTTTTGAGCTTCCATAATAGGCCCACATGGGACTGGCTGACTCCACTGTGTGTGTGTAACCTGAGCTCAGTCAAGGACACTTTTAACAGCAGCAGCAGCAGCTCTAGTGCTTCAGCCTGTCCTTGTGTGACATCAGCCTGGAGAAATACGTGTGCAAGTGTGAAGAAGACAGGGGCCCTTTTAGCATGTCTGGCCTTTGTGTCTCCACTTCTTCTTCCAAGCTAGGAGGCAGTGTCTTTGCTGGGATAATTAAACCGCATGCATAATTCAGTTAGTTCTAGTTAAAATATAAGTATTTAACAGTCGCCGTGAGCAGCTTCATCCTCATTAATTACAGAGCGGGTCACACTGGGCACACCCTCAAGGACGGATCAGATTATTGCTTCACTTATGAGCCATGATGAACAGTTTACGGCCACTGACTCTGCACTGCCCCTCAAGTTGTGAAGTGAACAAGGAGAATTTAAATGTCAATTGACGCGTATCTGCTTATTGTTTCACTGCATATTTAGTTTAGGTGCTTAATGTTTACAAGAAAGCATCGCTAATCCATGTGGAGGGCCAGAAAGTGAGACGTATTGTGCTTCTGTGTGCTGTATAGTTATAATCTATGACACCCGTGGATCTTTATGCTATAATTTGGATATTTTAAATCACAATATTCATCTAAAGTCCGCTGACTAAGTGCCTAATGGGAGCTGACGTCACTGTAAACGTCATCACAACAAAGCTATCTTATGGAGAGCTGCAGATCACACTAGCGAGCAGCAGATTATTTTTTTCATTTATTCCAAAATGACTATGTAACGCTGCTGACCCTTACACGATTCATCGATTAAGAAAATAAAATTAGAACAACTAAGTACAGAGCAGTGGGTGTATGCTGGTGGTGGTGAAAACGAGGATTTGTGGCAGTATGGTGTCTTAAAAATAAGTGTTTAAAGATTGCTTGAATATGCACAAATCACTCCAAAAACAACTTCATAGGGAAAATGAGAAGGAAACAACTGTAACATAAAACCTAAAACACTTTATGAAACCTTTGCTGACAGCGATGACATTCATGACAGCAAGGAGCAGGGTGATGTTGAGCCCAGACCATTGACAAGTCCATTTCACGCAGTACTAATCCCATGTAAAGCCAGAAAGAGCAAATTTCAGAAACGCTTTGGACTCAAAAGTGTTTCTCTGCACGGAGAGGCCGCCTCTACAGATACAGCTGGAGCAGAGGCACATGAACAAATTTTAAGCGATCATCGAGGAAGAGGAATATAAGCCTGAACAAGTTTTTAATATGGATGAGACAGGCTTATTTTGGAAATGAATGCCTTCTTGCACCTTTATAATACCGTAACGAAGCCAAAGCCCTAGTGTTAAGTGTTAAAGACGAGGAGGATGGACTAACACTTGATCACTTGGCAACTCTAATGAGAATAAGTATAATAGAAGGCATGTCTGTTTATGAGAATTTTCTCACCCAGAAGAAAAAACAGTTCCAACAACTACTCATAAATATGTTCTTCACTCGAAAAAAGACACTTGCCTTCAGTGGAAAAAGACAAGGCAAGACACAAAAGTTCAAATAATTTCATATTGTTACATAAAGCTCCAGTCACTTTAGGCTCACTCACAGAGAGAAGAGAAAACACAACTAAGAGTTACACTGTACCATATATTACTCAAGTAGAAGTATGAGGCCTTACAAGTCTCAGAAAAGTACAGTTTTATTCTAAAGTGACTCCAGTAAATGTACTTGAGTAATTATCTAAATGTAACTGAGTACTATCCACCTCTGCTGCACAGATTTCATGTGCAGTGGTTCCAATAATAAACCGGCATCCACCAATCCTGACCCCAGCATAGAGAGGCCGAGTGAACCTGGTCTGGACTTTGTGAAGGAGGCTCATGGTACTTTCAGAGACGCTGTAAAAATGCCAAAACCCCTGCACTGTGGTCCAGGTAAACCCCGATTCTGGACGCGAGCAGACCTGAGACCTGGGACTGGACATTGTTAAACCAAAATGAATAACTGGTTTTGGTGCAGTATAAGACCCAGGATTTATCATTGTTTCCAAATAAACATTCATGAAAGAGTCCTTTCCTCTAAATCTCTCTGTATGAAACTGCTAGATAAACCCTCCACAAGTAACAGCGACCCGTCAGACTCTCTCTGCTCAGGACCTGACACCAGTCACTGAATCTGTCTGGATGATGTTCACTCATATATGTTACTCTTCTGTTTCCATCAGATAGATAGAGATAGTTTGGTGTAAGATGTGTTTGGGTCTAGAGTGATTTCTGTAGAATATTGTAAGAAGTCCTCTCTGGAGTTGAGTTCAGCTGGTGGCAGTGAAACCTGGACTGGATTCAGAGTGAGCTGGAGTGTGTCCCTGAGGTTGGACACAGCTCTGGTCACTTCCTCAAAGTCCCCTGTGTGAATGGTGGCTGGCTCTGTGCTCTGTGTGTGTGGGGACAGTGAAGCGTAGCGCTGTATAAACTGGTTATGATCCTGGGTGAGGTCCAGTGTGTTCAGCTCAGAGAGGCTCCTCTTAATCCCCCTCACGTCCTGCTGCAGTTGGTCCTGGAGCTCTTGGACTTGGCTCAGTTGGGTGCCCTCCTGGGAGCGGATCTGCTGCCCCACTTCAGAGCGTCTTTTCTCCAGGAGAAGGGCCATGTCTCTGAAGCTGTCGTTGCTGCACTGCACTGCTGTCTGAGCAGAGCGCCTGATGTCCTGGGCCTCCTGTTGGAGCCTCTTTAGGTCTGTCTCTTTGTGCTGGAGGCTCTAGAGCAGCAGGGCCCTCCTGGCCGGCAGCTCTGCCTGCCTCTGAGCCCTCTCTGAGACAGAGGTCACTATATCATGACCCTTATGTTGGTCCACAGAGCAGAAGGAGCAGAGCAGCTGCTGGTCGCTGCGGCAGAATAAATCCATGACTTTGTTGTGTTGAGAGCAGATGTTTTCCTGGAGCCTGTGAGACGGCATCACCAACTGCTGATTCTGTAACGCCGCATCATCATAATGAGGCTGTAGGTGGCGCTCACAGTAAGAGGTCACACACTGCAGACAGGACTGGACAGCTGTCAGCTTCCTCCCAGCGCACACATCACAGGACACATCCTCAGGTCTGGCATAGCAGCGGGCAGCAGGGGGCGCTGTCTTCTTCATCTGCTCTATTAAACCTGCTAACATGATGGTTTTAACCTGCACCGGCCTGGGGCTGAAGCTGAGGCGACATTTAGGACAACTGTAGAGCTGCTTCTCGTCCTCTTGGTCCCAGTGCTGTTGGACACAGTTCCTGCAGTAGCTGTGGCCACAGGTAAAAGTCACAGGATCCTTCAGTAGATCAAAACACACGGAGCAGGAAAAGCCTTCTTGGTCGAGTGCTTTCTGCGCCATCTCTCCTGGGTCAGAAACAGTTTGACTTCGACAGAAATTAAACTAAAGAGTGGAGTGAGAGCTGCACCCACAGCTCTGTGTCGATCTGAGGAGGAAGCAGGAAGTGATGCCTCTTAAAGGCACACACGTTTTATCGTGTGTGTGTGTGTGTGTGTGTGTGTGTGTGTGGGGGTGTGTGTGTGTGTGTGTGTGCCTTTAAGAGACTGTGTGAGCAGTTTACAGTCACACACACAGAGCCATTGGGCACAGTTTAAACTATACAAAAGAGAATCAAAGAGGAACAAAGTCTAAAGGATCAGTGTAGTGCCACAGTGCTTTGGTGTGAGGAGGCAGGCTTTATAAACTTATCAACAAACACCACCTTCATCAGGGCTCATTCTATAAGGAAATGTGGCTTTATTGGTTTAGTCCTGGTTTAGTCTCAGTCTAGACCAGTTGGCCGTTGTACTGGTTAATACCTCAATACTTTTATCTGTCAAGTTACTATAACAATGTTTGCACAGTACAATGACTTCTCAAATTAAATAATGTCCAAAGTAAATTAAACCTGCAAGCAGTGATAAAGGGCCCTCACACGCCACAGTGGGAGAGCTGCACATCAACCTTAGCTTGATGTGTGATTCAATATTTCCAGTGTCATGTTCATAGAATTATTGTAAAAAATAAAGCTGATACTTTCGCCTATTGTGGGTTATTTTTGGAACGTAACCCCCGCGATAAACGAGGGAACACTGTAATTGATACCCTTTTATTATTCTTTTGGTCAAGTTTGAAGTGTTTTTGATGAAAACTGTTGGAGGAGATGTCAAAAGATTATGAGAGATTTTGTCAATCCCAAATTTAATCCAATATGGCTGACTTCCTGTAGGGTTTAGAGTAAGCCATAGTGTCATTTTTTACATGTCCTGACGTGACCTATTTTTGATGTTAAGTTTCATTTGTCTACGATGACATTTTTCTGGGTGGGGCTCCCATTGGTGCAATGTAAATCCATTTTTGAGGTGGTGCTACTGAGCCATCTTTCATTATTTTTTCTTCATTCAAAATCAAGCTCACTGAACTCTATTTTTTGATTCCACTTACTTGTCTATACATTATTGTTTACCGTTTGATTTTTGCCATTCTCCCCCCAAATTGTACAAATACCTCACACGTTGGTGCTCGGGTCCTAATGAGTAAAGCATGTGTTCTACTTGCAGGTGAAGGAGTACCTAAAACAGGACTACACCAAAGACAACGCGTTTGACCAGAAAAGAGGAGAGGAGGACATTTTTATGAAGAATGACCACAACCATGACAGACAGATCAGCGCCAAAGAATACAACACATATGAGCACGACGAACATACATGAAACACGCCTTTAAAGCACATATGACAAATTAGACAAGTGTTTCCCAACCAGGGGAATGGGGACCCCCTGGGGCACTTGACTTGGAATACTTTCACAAGCAAAAAGTCAATTAGAATGAAATCTGAAATCTTTAAGAATCTTGTAGGATTTGGGACATCAGTATCATGAAAACAAGGAAGTATAAATGTACACACTGACAAGATACTACTGTAGTGAAAGTTCTGAAAAGTCAGTTTAGCATAAAAGGTCTGCTTTAAGATAGACCGATTTTGTACCATATCATCTGCATCTTCATCATCAAGAGTTGTAAACCAAGGCTATGTTTGCCATTATTTTTCAACTCATAATTCACCAATTATTGCCAGTATGAGCATAAGTAGAATACAATTATTATTATTACAAACAGCTGATGTAAATAAACATAATGGTTAGACCAGTATAAATCCACTTAGCGTTCTGACGGCCCGCCCGCGGGCCGTCGCCTTTACGTTACAACTTTACAGCAATGTACGTGTATTTCTGCGTCACCCACACAAACAACCTACACATCAAATGAAAGCTACGGCATTCATCTTTCTGAATATGTAAAGGATTTATACCTCTAATCACCACAGTGCTGACAGGAAAGCCGTTTTTACAGAGAAGTCAGAAATGTAGATTTTGACTCCACTTACCATTGAGCGCTCTGGTTCTGTCAAACATCAACATATTCACACAAAGTTGGTCTCATTCGTTCCGTAAAGGTCCAGAGAATATAATCCAGTCAAGCAATTATGTCCACAAAAGAAGTTAGAGCCTCCATGTCCAATCTGCTGCAGGAAAGTGAAATCTGTTCCGTCACTTCTCTGCATTTCTTCTGTTAGTTTCAGGCATAATAAACTTCTGACAGCGCCAACTTTGTTCCTCAGTGCAAAACAAACTCGTTAGCTTGTGATTGACACCAAAGTTGGCCAATCAGGTGGGGGTTGTGGGTTACTGGAGCCGCGGACAGTGAATGAGAGCTACAGATAACTGAAAGAGTACGCCCCACTCTTCCCCTTGTAGAATCAAGCTGTTACATTACACACGTTTATTGATGTTTTCCTCTTAAAGCACATGAACTGCGGAACACGCTGATGCGTGACATGCAAAAAGGCGAGACTGGAGATAAAGATCCGCGCGTAAAATTACGCGCGCGTGTTGCGTAATTTTACGCAGCAGTATTGCGTTTTAAACATGACGAAACGGACAAAACAAAGGGCGACCGAGGACACTGTGGATGTTTGTATAAGTTAAACTAGAGGCATCTCGGACCCGGAGCGATTCGTGGAACCGAGTAAAGATCTCATGGTGGACTGAAGAGCAGAGGACCTGATGTTTTGATGGACTGGATGCTGTTCCTGATCGGTAAGCGTGGTTTATTCTGCTATTGATTTAATTGTGGGTCAAATGTGTATCATGTGTAATCATTAGCATTAGCTAATGCCAATTAGCTACCACCCGACCAGTGTCTTGCCTAAGGAGAAATTGGTCCGAGTGGGACTCGATCCTCCAACCTTCGGGTTGCAGGACCAAAGCTCTAACCACTGAGCCACAGTTTCCAGTGTGTATTTGTTTACATTTTGAAGTGTGTGTGTGTTTGTTATAATATATAATAATATATAATAATATACATTTATTTTGACCCATACCACTTGTTTTGACCGTGTTTTATATACAAATATACATTTTATATTGTGTTTTGATATGATATATAAATGTACAGTAATAGAGCAGCTGGGTGTGCAGATACAGATTCCTCTCAGTGTGAGTTTTCAGTAGAGCCCTCACTGATGTCTGTGGGTTGGAACATTCAAAAGTTATTGCACTTTTTCCAAATGTTCTCCAAATGTCTTCGTTCGGATAGGTTTGGAGAGGCCTGGACTTACTCATCATAAAATGATTGTAAAACTCTCATTTTTATAGGTATTGACCTCAAATTTGAAATGTAAGTGGTCAACAATCTTGTCAGTTGAGGTATGGTGTATTTTTGTCCCCAGCTCCCCACTGCAGCTTTCTACACCTTCATTTTCACAATTTTTTTTTGGTGAGGATGAGAACTTTTTTTTTTAATGTGTGTTCCAAAGTGTATAAATGCTCAGCAGACAAACTTACAGTGATTCTGACGCCTGTGGGTAAAACTATAGGATGTTACCTTTACAAAGACCCCAAACTTGTGCATTTATTACTGAGGGTTCAATAATGGTGATTATTTTAATTTGGAGAGGTCAGAACAAAGGCAATTTCACCAAAATCACCCGGAATGCTAAGGGGATAACAAGCTAAAGAAAATCTACACTCAACAAGTCTCAACTTCAAACAAACATTTCCTAATTCTAGTCAAAATCATATTGTAATGGTCTGATATTTTGTGTCACTGTTGACACCTTTTGTTTTTATGTGTTGTTGTCATGGACTGTATAAAGAAGTGGACTAGGGAGTGTGATGTCACACATAACATTCAGCTCCAGTCAAATGAAGCTTATTGAGGCTAGCAGTTTTAGTACAAATTTGGACCCAAGCTCCATATTTGTAATTCCAACTGTGAGTATCATAGCAACCAAAGAGCCAATCTGGAGCAAAGCTGTGGAAGGTAACGTGCCTTCCCACTGGTTAAAAAGGGGGCGGGAGTGACCTCAAGGAAAGAAGCCAGCTGAATGGTTTGTTATTGAGTTACCGACACAATAGTGAATCACGTAGAATGGGTCAGTATGAACGTTTTAAGACCAAAATGACGAGCCTAATGGTGACATTTACAGAGAGAGGGCTGTCAGTTTTCTAATGTAAGGTGAATTGGTGCCATTTATGGAGCTGGAAGTGCAGCCCATGATCACTTCCTATTTGGAACACACTGGCTAGCAGGTTAGCAATGTCCATTTTAATAAACAGTCTAAGGTTGTTGTAACTGTTTTTGCATGTGACACTTGGTTACTATGCCAACAAGTTGATGGAAGGTTCTGTTCGTCAGTTTCTGGTCTGTTTTGGAGGCTGGCTCTAGTGGCTGCTTTTATTTGGCTCTTGTTTTGGCGTGGGTTACGGCCTACAGTAGCCTTTGTGCTCAGAAAATAAACAACCAGAGGAAATTTGGCATGTTTCCTTCACCAGAACGCTACAATATTATATTAAAATCTTATTAGTGGCCCAGTCTTTTGTAGCCAATGAAGACCACATGCTGAGGCACCATTGTTAAGGCACAATGGCTGAAGTCTACAACACAAGTGTCACATATGATGTTATCACCGATAAAACAGGGCTTAGTGGTGTTCTGGCTCTGGAATTTCATGATCATGTATAATTTATATAGAAATCAACTGAGACTACCCCCTGCTGCTGTGTGTTTTGCACCTCACTCAGAAATGATCAATGCTCACGTGTTTGGAGAGGGGCCTGATGAATGGGGAGGGGAGGAAATCAATTTTTATTGTGTTTTATAGTCCTATATCTCTGTTGTCTGCTTTCCACATCAAGGACATCACCGGTGGGCTTTGATTTAGCTTTCTGCTGTCATATTTGAAAGCCTGTCAGCGCACAGACCACATCACTTAAACATCTTTTCCTTTTTGTCACGGCTAGTATTTAATGAGTGCATAGTGGAAAATAATGCTTGGAATAATGCTTTATGTTGGTGGTTAAATAATTAATCTTGAGTTCCAGTATTTTTTTCGTGTAGTCCCGGCTTTAAAGGGCTCATATTACACTCTTTTCTGATCTATAATGTTGTTTTCTAATCACAAATATACCTGGAGTAGTGTTTTTCACATGTTTAACACACAAACCCTGTGTATTTAGAGTCCATTATTAAAACAGAAAACACTCTGTTCCACCTTATGATGTCATGGTAATACAGGAAGTGCTCCACTGTGTTTTTAAACTCCACACACCTTCACTTACAATCATTTGGATAATTTCAGCACCGGAATTGCCAGTCTCTATCAAACTAAAGGTAAAAGGACCTTTTAATTTGAAAACTACCACTACATGACATCACAAGGTGGAACAGAGCATCTTGAGCTTTGGAGATGTAGACAGACTAATAGTAAAGAATCACTCAAACATGTGTGAATGAAATTAAACTCAATTTCAGGTCTATTTTTAAGGAGGTAACATCATTAGACAGTCAATGTTGCATAATATAGGACATTTAATGGAGATGGGTGAATGCATGTTATTTGTTTGTCGGTCATGGAACTTTTTTAGAATGTTTCTGGAATATTTTTTGCACTTTTTGGGGTTTTCCTTTTGAATAATTTTTTTGTAGATGTCATATAAATTATATAATGTGAAACATCAGCACATGAAAATAACCAACAAGCAGGGGCGGCACCGGATGTTTTTGGTTGGAGGAGCTGAGAGGTGCTAAGACCTTCAGTGTGGGTGCTCACTTCAGTCCATTTAGACCCTTTTAACAATGAAGCGTACCCCTCACTACCCCTACCGTGTTTAAATGTAGCTAGCACCTTGTAGTGATTTATAAAAGCTCTCATTTTAAATAACATTTTTAGTCAATATTGGATGTGCCATGACAGTGGGGAAAAAGACCATGGGGGGCACTGACCATTCTAGGGGAGGCTAGGGCCCCTCTTGGAAGTAAAATTATACCCTTCACCAAAAATATAAAACCAGAAAAGACCAGAAAATATGTTTTAGAGAAATGAGTAGCTTCAACTGTCACACGCACTTTAACATTTAATCCGAATTGCCTGGTCTTGATATGTATTCAACCTCCAACCACAAGACCACGTGACCTCTTGGCCAAGCTTATTAAAAAGACATTCTTACATTACCTTCCACCTCATTTTGTTCATTAAATTAGGTCGAAGATTAAGCACACATTACATTGGCAATGTAATTTCACTGGCAATATCTCTTTATAAATATTTAAATAAGGAGTACTGGAGGTTGGACTATGCTTCAAAACAAATAATTAATTTCTTGAATGACGGATTAATTAGATTGGCTATCTTGTTTTAGTATATTGCTTCTAAAGTCACTGAAGCAAATCATACGTGAGGGGGTAATTTGCATGTTAATCACACATACATTTCACACTGGACCCTCAGTGAAATTAGCACTTTAATATGGCATTCCTGTATGTACTATTTAAAGTGTTTCAAAGTCAAAACTGACATAGACTAAACCAGGACCAATACAAGGCTAAGTTTCAATTAAAGAAGCACTATGTACATTTTCTGGAGGAGGATACGTCACATTCATGTCTCTATGGAGATGTTATTGTTTGTTTTGAATGTTCTACAGTATGGCATTAAACTTAATTTAAATCAGATCTGTGGAGAGGTGACCTTCACAATAAGAATGCATGCTTTATAAGAGATATAAAAATGCCTGTAAGTGAAATAGATATATTTAATGCCAGCCTATGGAACATGTTTCTTGGCAAAGTAATATCATCTCCATGGAAACAAACAGGTGGCATACCGTCCTTCCTAAAAGTTACATAGTACAGTTTTAAATTGATAGACATGATTAACATTTTCGACTCTACAAAATAGACATTGAAATAATCAAATTATGCAGATTTTGCAATCACACAAATGCTGTTAAATGTTGTATATGCTGACATAACTGCAGTGCAAATAAAACTGACACTAAGCTGTTTATATTTTATCACAAATCATTATCAGAAGAAAAACCCATAGACAGGGGCTCGTTTAGGGGATTGATAGTGAGCAAACCTAAAAAAGCAGCTATAATGACAGTAGCCTCAGGTGTCTATCAGTCAGAAAATACAATGACCTTGGAAAAACATTAAAAAGCAATACTCTCCATGGGCAGCTACTATCAGACACAGAATATTATGAATGTAACAAGGATTGGCTCCTCACCCCAACACAAGTGGCTATGAAAAATTATTTCTAGCCTTGACGTAGTGTTTGCTGGGGACAAACACTTAACATATAATAACATCTGTTTCTGAAACTTATTTGAAAAGTTATTTTAAATTAATGTAAAACTGTACGTATTTAATGTGTTTTTTGGATTGAAAACTACCACATAGCTGGTTAGCCTCTGCTGTGCCTTTAAACTAAGAATATTTGAATAGAAATAAACTTTAAGAACATCAGTGCAGAGTTCATATACCATAGGTCTGTAGAAAGGCACAATTGCTTTTACCTACCTCCTTTTGCTAATACAATAATGGCTAACATGCCAAGACACTGCTAGGTCCTTCTGCACAACATACAGATTTTGGACATGGCCAGGTGTCTTTACAATGCATCTTTACATTGCATCTTGCTGATCTCATGTCGAAAATGATTATTGGGCGTGAACACCTCTCATCTGCTTGTCAGGGTTATGAATTAAAGCAGAAAGCTTTGACAGAAGTGACCTTCCTCCTTTGTATATCTGTAGAAGCTAATTTCTTATTCTCCCCCTTGCTCTCTCTCTGATGGAACATGTTCTCTAGGATGATTCATACTTGAGTCATAACTGATCCTTTGGCGTTGTTCTTGTTTTGCCCAACAATGCTGCCCACTTTTTACCCTGCCAGAATTCTGTGTGATTCAGTCCTTCCCTGGGTTGGGTGTAGCTGTAACGTGGCCATGTGGCACTAGATATCTAGACCCTCCTCCAAACAAATATCTGATTCACATGGTTTTGATGAATAGCCTACACAGTAAACCTAACCTTTTTCTGTTTTTGGTTTTCACATGTTTTTTATTAAACCTTAATAAAGTTCAGTATTAATAAACTACTAAACTCATCAACATTGTGCCAACATATTTTTATTTCTAGTTGCAGCAGGTGAAGGGACACTGGTACTCAAATTGGTAGTAGAATTGGTTGTATTAGTACTGCAAAACACACATACACTTGTCCCTAGTTATATCGCAGTTCATCTTTTGTGGCCTTGTTTCGAGGATTTTTTTTGTGTGTGCAATTTGACATTTTTTTTACAGTGAGAGTGCATTGTGTCGTGCATCCTGATTGGCTGTTGGACTGTAGACCATTGTCCATCAATCTCCTCCGTGCCGTGTCTCCTGTACAGTACAGAATGTGTTCAGACAAATTTACATAAATGTTGGATCGCAGTGTGACTCTGAAGTGCTGTATGTTTGCAAGTTTTCTCCCCGAGAAAACCCACAATGTCGATGAAATGTTCTGCACCGACAAATTTCAGAAGCGCTTTGGACTTAAGTGTTTCTCTGCACAGAGAGGCGCCTCTGTGGATACCGCTGGAGCAAAGGCACGTGAACAACACATTTAAAGAGATCATCGAGGAAGAGGGATATAATATACTAAGGTTTGAACTTTGAGAGTGTTTAAACAAGAGAGAAATGTAAGAAAATGTTATTGCCTTTGTGAGAAAAGTGTATAAAGTGTGTGGTGAGGGGTTTTACAGCTGCAAAACATATAGAATAATTATAAAATATAAAGCCGACTACTTTACGGATTTCGCCTATTACTGGTTATTTTTAGAACTTGCAATAAATGAGGGACCACTGTACATGGAGTTGAGTTTTTTCCTCATATTGATTAGTCACAATTTTTGATTCAACTTTTCTTTGTGTATGTAAAACAAAACAAAAAAATAATAATTTTCTGACAATAAACAAAGCAGACTTTTAAAACATATCTTCTTACTTTAACTTCTGACAGCAAGTTTGTACTCCTTTGCTTTATTGGAACTGGAGTAGGTAATGTTAGTGACTCTATCCAAGTTTGAACTGGTCTCCCCCAGATAGAAGGGCAAACACTTAACCCACTGCACCACTGTCACCCTCAAAATGACTTCAGTGTATAGATATATGTGCAAATACATCCATTTCTGCCAGTTGAGCAACTATCAGCTTGCATGCAAAACCTGTATACTGTAATATTCTACTGTCTACGTAATTACTGCTGTTCACTGGAATAGAGAATGATAATGGCTCATGCTTTTACAGTAGGCAGAAGCTACTTTAGGCAGTGGTCCACATGTTCTCACAATGACATACTCCACTGATAATTTATGTAGATTGGCCCATGTGCCACGGTATTCCTGGTCAGAGATGAATAATTCTGAGTGTAGACCTTGATATCCAAGAATAACAGATGGGATGATGTTCTCGTGGTAGCGGACTGTTCTTTGTCAGTCTGGGCATGTTTGTGGAAGGGTTCAGGAGAGAAGGCTAATGACGGGGAACAAAGGTACATCAGGAAAATGGATTCGTTGTCCAATGTTGGCAGGACATCTTTATATATCTTGGCAGTGAATTTTCTTGTGCCTCTTAGTGTATTAGCGCATTCCAAAACTATTCTGTTTTATGGCATTGTTAATGGCAGATCTCTGGGATAACTGGAATTACATATCAGTTTGGGTAGGCGATGCAAGGAAGGGTCTTGTGAGCAATACTATTGGTGTTCCACAAATTTGGTCCTCCCTCACAATGACACAAAACAGCGTAGAACAGTGTTTCTCAAACTGTGGTGCACAGACTGTGTCGGGTGGAATGTAGAGCTCTCTGCAGTTTGAGCTGTCTGTGTTTTTCTGCTTTTGGGTTAATTATTATGTTGAACTACTTTATTAGAAGTTTAGTCCCATTTCAGCCCATGTTTAGTCCCATTTTAGCCAATGTTTAGTCCCATTTTAGCCCATGTTTAGTCCCATTTTAGCCCATGTTTAGTCCCATTTTAGCCCATGTTTAGTCCCATTTTAGCTCATGTTTAGTCCCATTTTAGCTCATGTTTAGTCCCATTTTAGCAAATGTTTAGTCCCATTTTAACCCATGTTTAGTCCCACTTTAACCCATGTTTAGTCCCATTTTAGCCCATGTTTAGTCCCATTTTAGCCTATGTTTAGTCCCATTTTAGCCCATGTTTAGTCCCATTTTAGCCCATGTTTAGTCCCATTTTAGCTCATGTTTAGTCCCATTTTAGCTCATGTTTAGTCCCATTTTAGCCCATGTTTAGTCCCATTTTAGCCCATGTTTAGTCCCATTTTAGCCCATGTTTAGTCCCATTTTAGCCCATGTTTAGTCCCATTTTAGCCCATGTTTAGTCCCATTTTAGCCCATGTTTAGTCCCATTTTAGCAAATGTTTAGTCCCATTTTAGCAAATGTTAAGTCCCATTTTAGTCCATGTTTAGTCCCATTTTAGCCCATGTTTAGTCCCATTTTAGCAAATGTTTAGTCCCATTTTAGCAAATGTTAAGTCCAATTTTAACCCATGTTTAGTCCCATTTTAGCCCATGTTTAGTCCCATTTTCGCCCATGTTTAGACTATTTTAGTCCTATTTTAGGCCTGATAAAGTCCTGTTTTAGATATAATAACACTGTGAAAGCCAAATTTTACCTTTGTTGGTACTTGGTCTAAATAATTCAGTAACCATTGACATTGATAATGGGTTGTTGAACAGGGAATTTGAGCATACCGTTTTGTCCAGGGACAGAACAAGATTATGTGCTAGGTAGATGTTTCAACCTGCTACCCTCCTGAACTGGGTGAAGGCTTAACACACGTCACTCATGTTAATAAACTATAATAAGGTGGACCTTAACCCCTTAAAAAAGCCTGTTTTTTATTTGGAACATTGTCATCTTATATGAGTTAGCTGAGATAGGACCAACTGAGAAGACTTGTCTCATGAGTATCTAAATATGGAGCCAGTGTTTTAATATGAACAAATGGTGGTCTGCAGTCTGAAGTAATAACACAAGTGCTGTGAGACATGAATGCACATTTGATGCCAGACATATACGCTGCACTGTATATGTTCCTTTCATGTGGCCTAATCCAATTTGGAGCCATAGATTTATCATAAGCAGGAAATGCGTGCGTATGCTTCTTACTTTGATCTTAGCGGTGCGTGTCCATTAGCGTCCACAGAGCTAGCCTAGCCACTCTGACGCTTAAACCACGCTCCCGTAGACACTTAAAGATGCGCACTGGCACGTTGGGGGAATTCAATTTCATTAATCTGGTTGTTGTGCAGTGATTTATGACTCATAGGACATATCCCAAAGAGCGAGGGAGAGGGAGAGAGTTACAGGTGCATCAGTGCGTAACTTCCCGTTAGCCCATCACTGTTGATTAATGTGTTAACCATTACATGTGAGCGTGAGAGGGCTTTTTTATATTACCAAGCTGGGGGTGTGGCCAGTTATATGGCCCATATGTACACCCTGCAGTGGGGCAGAAGTGATGTGGCCTAATGCACTAATGTACAGGTAATCTTTACATTAAAAGTCTCCAATTATACTAGGCATGGGACAGAATTGAAATCTGATGTCACAATTATCATGGCCAAAATAATTGTGATTAACGATTGTATCACGATAACTATTAAAGTTGCTGACAGTTTACATATCGCCCAGGCCTTTCTGTGTGGAGTTTTGCATGTTTCTCCCCGTGTCTGGATGCGTTTCCTCCTGGTACTCCGGTTTCCCCCATCAACCAAAACATGAACGCCCTTCGAGACAACTGTTGTTGTGATTTTGGGCGTTACAAAAATAAAAAGAATTGAATTGAATTGATATGTTATGGATATGAATAATTATAATTGTAATATTATGAATAGGTTGCATATTTAAACTAGTAGTTGAGTACTTTGTTATAAGTGAACACAACAATGATGTACCAGAGATCATCAGGGAGAAGTAGGCTTTTTCTGCACATTTCTAGTGAAATAATGGCGATTATCTCTATTGGCAATTTTCACGATAAACTATAAAATGTCCCACAAACAATTATTGTCCATCCTTTTCATTATGATAAATTGAATTATTGTTTATTGTCCCATCCATAAATTATATATTGTTAAATTGTTATATCTTGAGTTTTCGAGGAGTCTTTCATTCACATATTATTTCTCCAGGAATTAATCTTATTTCGCAAGTAGCCGTGGGTGCTGCCATCGTTATTCGGGCTGTAATTTTTTGCATGGGGCTGCTGATTTTGACAGCAAATAAGATCTACACAGACTACAAAGCTATTTTAAAGCCTCCTAGAGAATCAGTGCATTGTTGACTTGGCATGAACATTGAACATTTTACACAAATCATCAAACATTATATCATATTCTAACTGTGATACTTTGCTTAAATATTTCCATTGTAATTAATGGGATTCCATAACGACAAAGAAAGTGTGGTTGAGTAGCAGTGAGAGGCAAAAGCATTTAGAAGCGAGGTGGAATAAGATCAATAGCTCCTCCATGTTTTTTAAAGCTAACACGTCTTTGTAGTTCTAAAATTACCATCATTACAATACCTTTTTGATAATCAGCTTGGATGCAATAAGTTATCTGTTGAAGTGCTGGTAGCGTTAGTTGTTTGTCAGCCATTCTGCATGTTCTTATACATATTCTTCGTATACATATATAGCGTCAGATGGCAGGCTGGCGAGCATGGTTCTAGCTGTGGACGACTTTGATCCCAAAACCATGGTAACGCGCATGAAAAAGACCCTTTGCAAGAGGGAAGCAGCTGATATGTGGGCAATTAAAGCTGCTAGGGCTCCTACAGGCAGTGAGAAGAAAGGCACTCACAGTATTACAGTGTTAATGTGTGAGTAGAACCAGCAATTAATCAAGCGGGGAAGGTCTTCTGTCAGGGAGATACTGCATTTTTTAGTCTAGGCTTCCATATCAGACCTGTCTAGGCATACAAATCACTCATGATAAGGACACACCTAACACACCATCTTGTACTATGTAATCATAACAGCTTATTACACTTAGTAGCTTGGGATAAGTCCATAAGTCATACACAGACACAGCTTCATATTTATCACAAAAAGACAATTTTCCAGACCTAAAGATATCATTGCCTTGTAAACATGCTTTGAAATGGTAGAATTGTCAGTTTTCAGATTCTAGATGATGTCATAATCGCAGATAACGGGAAAGAGCCAGTTTTCTCTATTGATTTCATTGTACTTTGCCATGAAATATTCAAAAGGTAAATTCACAAATGTTGAGCCTGATCATTTCTGTTCTGTCACTATAGCAACTCACTGTATTACAACAATATTAATTTTAGCTGCCCCATCTGTATTAAATATTATTGACCTATAGAACGTTGTGATCTGCAACCCACCGTAGCGTGTACTCAGGGTTAAATACTGAATACGTTTTAGTGATGCTATTATAAATGTCATACTAATTAATGTCATATTAAAGTAATTTCCAAATCAGTGTGCCGGTGTAAGATGTATAAATGGAAGTTATCATTCTGTTCCTGCCCGCTCTCTTGGCTATCTAGGACCTCATGCAAATTAGCCATTTAGCACTAGCGTCCTGCTGCACACCACCCACTAGCACCGCAACAGGTTTTTGACTATGAATACACTCAGGACATTCGCTTGATCACTGGATATTTTTTTTTTTTTTTATAAATATGCACATTACATGAAACTTGCCTGGTTTCAGATAAATGGATATGTTTGGCCTGTCAGAATTGGATAGGTGGGGGTATACACGTTCATTCCGTACACTGGATGGCCCCTAAGACACCACCAATCACATTTAAGTGTCCTACCTCTAACCCCCGCTGACCCCCTGCTCACTATGTCCTACCCTGCCACATCTTTCACATAACCATTTATTCACCGGATCCTCCACGCAACAAATGTGATGCCGTCAGCAAGAAGTGCCAATTTACCCCTGCTATGTGGGGAATGCCTCTCATGTAAGCGCCACGTATAATCTCTTCAATTTGCACTGTGTTACCTTATTAGCGTGGGCAACTCAAATGTATAACAAGCATTCTTTGGATCACAATTTTTACACCTAAAGCCAATTATATATGGTTTTAGGTGTGAAGTCATTGGAAATACTTAGACTTAAACTGAAGTGAATTCTAGTTCAACTGCTCATTTGTTCAGCCACAAATCTATTACTTTCTATACTACTAAAGAAAAGGCTGAAGTATATGAAACTCTACAAAAAATTCCTCTATCCTGAAGGTCACTGATTCAGCTTTTTCAGTCCTGATGGCGATATCAATACTTTGGCTTTTGGTATCTCTTTACCCGATATTAATCAATACTAGTGTACAGACTAAAAAAGGCAAAACACAGTTAACTTGCCACAAAACTGATCACACTGTGTTATTTATGCACCTTGGAACAGCTTATGCTAGGCCAACATTTGTCAGTAAATAGTTTTATTACATCCAATAAAAGGCCCAAGGATAAAGGATACTGGCTGAACCAATCCCACTAATTTCCCTGGATCTATACCATTTTCTTTCTCTTTTCCGGGGCCAGGTCGCAGGGGCAGCAGCCTAAACAGGGAATCCCAGACTTCCCTCACCCCAGACACGTCATCCAGCTCCTCCGATGGGACCCCAAAGCATTCCCAGGCCAGCCGAGAGACATAGTCCATCCAGCGTGTCCTGGGTCTTTCCTGGGACCTCCTTCCCCTTCTATACTGTGAAACATTTCAGGCTAAGCAAGCAGATGGCGCACCCTCTATCAGAAAAGTTACATAAAGCACATAGTAGAGTTATTATCAACCATTTTAAGTTTACCTAACATTATGATCAAACAAATCAACGTTAGAGAAAAACATAAGGACTGTGAGTTGTCTTTCAGAAATCCACAATAAACCTGTTAGCTGTTTTCATAAATGCACATATTAATCCACTTTTCCGCCAATTCCACACACCCCGGGCTGAGCATTTCCACTTTGCACTTCCATTCTTAAGCCCTATTTATTTCAGCCTAATCAGATCTCTCTGTATAATTGCAGTAACAGAGATTAGTGCCAATGGAAAGAGCACACGCAGACATACGATTAATCCATCTCTCTCCATGCAGCAGCAGCAGATACAGACACGAGAGTCGCTCCTAATAGAATCCACTACAGCCCAGTCAGCCAGCTGTAGTAGAATGCTAATGCGTTCATATGGAGGAGGGAGGTTTCCTGCGTGGGCCAGACTCATTCAGAAATACGTGACTGCGGTATACAAGAGGACAGGGAATCACACAATTTACTACGTTGTATGCAAAGCTGCCCCATGTTACCATGTATATGACGCATGTATGTTGAGTAAAGCACAGACCTACACATTCAATTATCAATGAAAATATCCAAGGCCAAACTAGGCCAAACTAGGACATAAATACAAAAAATATACCATGTATATGCACATGGTTGAAAACACTTAACCACCGTATCATTTCTCATTTCAAAATATTTTATTGAATAATATATAGCTATAGATTAGTACAAATAAAAAAACATGCATTAGGTAAAGTTACATTTGTTTTTGATAATATTTCTAAATTACTCAAATGAACTGAAATTACACAACATAATAAAAAGAAAATCTGAAATGACTATTATTTGTATTTGACTAACTCTGCCTACTCTGTCTGGTAATTCACATGTGTGTAAGAAAGTACTACATTATAGAAATACTTGTTACTGTAAAAATATAGTAAAAGGTTGAAACTCCAAAACATTATCAGGAGAGCAATACTTCCAAAGCAAAAAGAAAGTGCTTTAAGAAGCAACTTACTGAATTACTCCACTAACATAACACATTTACCCATCTATTTCAACTATTAGTGACGTCAAACACGACTGGAGTCTTACCTCGGCGGGTCTGTCTGATCTTTGGACTTAGCATGGCTGTCATAACTTGTCCACGCGCTTCCCTCTCAACATGATATCCATCCAGGCACCCCACCCTCTGTCTCTAAACTCCTCCGCTCCTTCTCCTCCTCCTCTTTTTCCAACGCTCTGACCTTCTGCAGTGCGGCCGGCAGCAGCTCGGGGGGTTGTGTGAGCCCGTGAGTAGGGGGGGTGGTGGTGTATCACGCGTGCCCCTCCCTGCTACATTATTCATACTACTACATCCGCCGAGAAGGAGGAGGGAGGCAGCAGAGAGGAGTGGTTTTTGGATATGTGGGTTTGGCCCGGAAAGCACCAACCAAAGGTTTTTTGCAGTATTGGGAAAACTGCAAAACCAGAAGATGGGGGTTGGTCATGTAGCAGGTGTCCACTCCCTCTCGCAGTAATTAAGCTGTAGAGGGTCTTGTTGTGTCTCCTCCCACTCTGCTAATCACTACCACTTCCACCAATTTAAGAAAGCAAATTAGCACTCCTGGCTTCGAAAATATTGTGTGTTGTCATGATACCAAAATTTAAGCTCGACTTGATACACGATACTGATGCCAAAACCACAATGATAATAATAATAATGTGATTTAGAGCATTAAATAATAGTACTTTCTTTTATATTCCTATGTGGCCTTATATCCGTGTAATCCCTCAGTCGTCCCGGTATGTTCCATAGAGGTCCATGAGCGTATACTTTCTTATATTTGCTCTGATTCAGCTCAAGATCATTCTGAAGCTGTTCATCCATTCATTTCTGTGATCATGATGTAAATTTGGCTGCCATTGGTTGACGAGTTCACTATTGTGTTATTAGATTTTTCTCAAAAGTTTAAAAAAAAAAGGCAGAGAATAATGCATCACCACGAAACACATTTTTATCACTATTAA
This sequence comes from Periophthalmus magnuspinnatus, assembly GCF_009829125.3. NCBI lineage: Eukaryota > Metazoa > Chordata > Actinopteri > Gobiiformes > Gobiidae > Periophthalmus > Periophthalmus magnuspinnatus. The sequence goes on from NC_047144.1 coordinate 25,032,245, forward strand.
ATCTTTCTTGGATAACTTTGAGACTCAGAGATACGTCTTATGTTACATGAAATGGACACTTGTGAATCATCAAAAACAAACCGGGAGTTGTGTTTTGTTTGATTCACACATGTTTAAGTAATGCTGCATTATTAGTCCACATTTCCAAAGTGCTCTGTTCCACCTTATGATGTTATAAATAGTAGTTTTCAAGTTAACTGCCACCTTTTACCTTTTTTTTTTTTTTAGTAAAGATTAGAGATTAGTAGAGATTATGTCTCTCTGCTGGCCTGGGAACATCTTGGGGGTCCAGAGAAGCTGGAGGACGTGTCGGGGTGAGGGAAGTCTGGGAGTCCCTATTTAGACTGCTGCCCCCATTCCAGATAAGCAGAAGAAGATAGATGGAGTAGAGATGAGCAAATCCAGGGCTGAAATTATTATTAAAAACACACAGCACTTCCTATATCATATGATATCACAAGGTGGAAGAGAGTGTTTTCTGGTTCAGAGAAGAACTACATAAACAGGATTTTTGCATTAAAACGTGTGAATGAAACAAAACACAAGTCCAGGTATGTTTGTGAAGAGAAAACATTATAACATAGATCAGAATGTTGAAATATTACACAGTGTTGCCTCTATAGCCATAACGACAGCTACTCTAAAATGTCTATAAATGATGCAGCTTTTGATTCAGGATGTTGTGGAAAATCCCTGCCGGTACAGTAAGTAGTAATTACATGGACCAGGCATTCCAGTGGCACAAGCAACCAGAAAACCAGAAAAGAACCAAATGTTAGAATAGATCGTGTTCACATAGAGCAGCGTGACACACAAAAGGCTTTCACGGGGGGGAGCTTGATGCACCTTTAATCAGCTGTTACGGGTGGATGCTTGAGTGATTTCATTCTAGGAGTGTATTATTCCCACATGCACTGTTTGAATGGGGAAAAAAATCACTACATGTCACACTTATGAAACGACTGCCACCTCTGTCATGTTTACTTGAAGAATCCGCAAGGTGTTTTAGGCTATACTTCACTTACAAAGGATTGGAAAAAAACCTAAAAAAAACAACAACAACCAGTGTCAGCAATTAATAATGTAATAAATGTTTAATAAATTGACTATTTAATATGCTGTTTTTACATCATAAACCCTTAAATTTTTCCCTGCAGCAGCACGATTCATAACATATGCTCATTATGGCATCATTAGTTTTGTAATGTATTTTGCATTATGCTTAATGTCAGTCTTACAACCCCCGACTGACTCCTCCCCCTTTGCACCCATGGGACAGCTCAATACAGAAAAAAAAAAAAACAAAGCTGCTTTATCCACTGGTGTTTAGTTTAGCTTTATAATTTTTTTTTTACTATTTCTTAAAAAAATCATACTACAAATTAGGGCTGGGCAATTAGTCGAATTTGAAGATTCGGTCATGTCTAATTATCAATGATCAGCTTGGGTGTTTTTAATCGAGAGGTCTACAGCGATTATTTGAGTGTGATGGCAGACACTATTAATAATAATAATAATAATGGCTTACACTTGTAATGCACTTTACAGGCCTGTCAAAGTCTCTCAAAGCGCTACACTATCGTCATTATTCATTCATTTCCACACTTGGTGATGGTAAGCTACTACTGTAGCCACAGCTGCCCTGGGGCAGACTGACGGAAGTGAGGCTGCCAATCTGCGCCATCGGCCCCTCCGACCACCACCTATCATTCACACACACACCACTTTCATACTGGGCAATGTGGGTGAAGTGTCTTGCCTCTACTACACTACTACACTCTAACCACTGAGCCACTGTCATTACTGTCACTGTCATTTGTAATTGAACAAGAGAGAAATGTGAGAAAATGTTAATGCCTGTGTGAGAAAAGTGTATAAAGTGTGTGGTGAGGGGTTATAGAGTCTTAAAACATATAGAATAATTGTGAAAAATAAAGCTGATACTTCGCTGATTTCGCCTATTGCGGGTTATTTTTAGAATGTGACCACCGCGATAAACGAGGGACCACTGTAAATAGAAAAAAATAAAATAAAAATCTGCAGCTCGCTAATGTGATGTGCTGCTATCCATAGGGGGCGCCAACAGCTACACGGCACTTTGTTGTGATGACGTTTATGGCGATGTCAGCTCCCATTGGACGACACAGTTTTTTAACACAAATGTCAGCGTATTTGTTTATTTCATTAAGTCAGTTTAATTTTTATAACCTAACGATCCATAGGTGTCATAGATTATAACAGACACAAGCACAATAGGTCTGCTTTAACTGGTGTTGATTTCAATTAGAGAGATAGAGATAAGTCAATTTGAGGAAGAAATGATTCGTTTGTCTTGCATTTAAGCTCACGGATATTGAAGCATTCACACCTTTTGACAATTTTGTTCAAAATCCTGCGTCCTTGTCCTCTTGGATCCAGCATTCCCCTCTCGGAGCAGTGTGAATGTGACCTGTCGTTGGTGGAACAGCTGTGCGCCCGGCCCTCCTCCCTTCCTGTACCCGGGATAATAGCTCTAAGTCCTGCGCTGCAATTGAATCAGAGCGGCCCCATGTCAACCACAGCTGCTCCTATTACACTGAGAGAGCAGAGGGCCAAAGGAGGAGAAGGAGGAGGAGGAGGAGGAAGAGGCGGTCGAACCGTGCACCCAATTGCACCCGCACATTTACACACTGATACGGGAGGCTGCGGAGCTCGTTCACAGCCAAAATGATGGTGACAGAAGCAGAGATAGGGGTCACGCTACAGGGAGCCAATGTAGGAATGGTGCACATAGACCGTAAAGAAACCTAATCTCCTCAGTTTAATTTCTATCTCGCAAGAAAAATCATACATTGCAGAGGAAAGATGATATAAAGAGTTGATATGGAAAAAGGATAGTGACAAATCCCATATGAACAACATTGATTTTTTTTTTTGTGGTCATAATATGATTTTATTTTCAGGACAGTAAAGCGAGGAGTAGGCCTTTTGAATAATCGCAATAAGTGATAATGGGAGTATTTGTCCACTGATCAACATCATTGGTTGAGCGGTCAGACCCAGTGACCCACAGGTTGGCGGTGCGACTCCAGCTCCCACAAATGAATACGGTGGTCCCTCGCTATATCACGGTTCACCTTTTGCGGTCTCGCTGTTTTGCAGATTTTTTAAATTGCAGTTTTACATGCTTTTTCACAGTGTATGGATGTGCATTGTGTTCTGCGTCCTGATTGGCTAAGTGACTGTAGACCATTGTCCATCAGTCTCCTCCGTGCCGTGTCTCCTGTACAGTACAGAATGTGTTCAGACAAATTTACATAAATGTTGGATCGCAGTGTGACTCTGAAGTGCTGTATGTTTGCAAACCCTCCACCAAAAAAGTTATAGTGGTCCTTTAAAAACTGAGCAAGAAAAGTCTGGATTTTGATCTATGGTTCAACAATCCGGAGAAAATTCAGTGATTTGTGAGCACTGAAAGAAAACACCCTCATAAACAGGATTAATGTAATAAGCATGAAAGAAACAAAACACAAACCCGGGGATGTTTTTGCTGTGGTGACAACAATATAACATGTTTAATGGCTCAAATAAGTACATTTCGCATAATATGTGTCCTTTAAGGTACACAAATCAAAGTAATTGTGGTTAGGGATCGTTCTTGGCACTCACAAAGCAGCAAAAGTCATATTATATTCTTCCAGCAGTCTAAACACTCGTCCCCTCTGGTCTCTTATTGCCACCATATTGTCTCTTCCTCTTTGATGTTACACCAGGGATAGTGTTACAAGACAAAACAGAGATGTTTGGATTTTAAAGGAGAGATGGCAGAGCACTCAACCACACCCAGCCTGAGGTGGTCACATGGCTCAGACCAAACACTGGCATCAGATTCACTTTATTACAGCCTTCATTTGGTTTGACTGTCTGCTTTCTCCAATTGTTTTCTCTCTGCAGTCTCCAACATTTTATGTGATTTTATGATGATTGATTAGTCAACTAAAAAGGGGATGTGGCAAAAAATGTCAAAATTATTATGTATTTCTATGTAAACTACACTCACAAAACTACAACTGCACAGGACAGCAATTTAAACTAAAAAATATCCATTAAAAGACAGATTAAACTTGTGAATCATGAGTTTAACGTACCTTTACAAAAAGCTAACTCACTCCCTCTTTTCTGCTGTTGTCCCACATAAATGCTCATAATGCAAATAAAAACATTAGTCGACTAATACAAATATTGCTCGACTAAGACACCACCGTCTGACTAATCAACTAAGCAACTACATTTTGGTACTATTTTCCTTGAGTTTTAGCTGAAAGACTATTAATCATGTGCAAAAAAGTCCATATTGACCATCACTAGGAGACATACTCCCAGAGCAAGGTTCAAGTCCACATAAAAGAAAGAAATGAAAGTCACTAGGCTTGTCACTATAATTTCTATATCAGCGTTTTTTGTTGTTGTTAACTTTTGAACTGTAGAAGATTCAAATTTGGGATTATCTGACGTTACTGCTAACTACTTATGTGTTTCATTCTGTTATTCATTTATTACATCTGCATGTTTTTTATTTTATTTTTTTTAATGATATTGTAAAAATGTTAACGGGGACATCGCAATAAGCAATAAGGGAAGTAGTCACCTTTATTTTTTACAATTATTCTATATGTTTTGCAGCTGTAAAACCCCTCACCACACACTTTATACACTTTTCTCAGACAGGCTTTAACATTTTCAGTTTAATAAATTAATAGTGACTCAGGTGTATTTCAGTTTCTCTGACCGTGCCTCTTCGTCCTGGTGTTGCTCCGCTATAGTGTCGATCCAACATTTATGTAAATTTGTCTGAACACATTCTGTACTGTACAGGAGACATGGCACGGAGGAGACTGATGGACAATGGTCTACAGTCCCTTAGCCAATCAGGACGCAGAACACAATGCACACTCATACACTACAAAAAAAAAAAAAAAAAAGCATGTAAAATTGCACAAAAAAAATCCACGAAACAGCGAGACCGTGAAAAGTGAACCGCGATATAATGAGGGACAACTGTACGGCATTAGAGCATTTAATTACATTAAATTACATTCAGATTTGTGGAGACGTGACCTAACACACTAACTGTAAGAATGCACCTGTAATTGAATAAATGCAAGATAGATAAGTTTAATGGCATACTGTGGAACATTCCAGGTAAACAGTCAAGGTAAATGGTCACATTTTTTAATATAGCGCTTTCCCACCTTCAAGGCACTTATATCAATTACATTCACACACCAGTCTACGCACACAGTGGGGGAAAGGTGTCCTTCTCAAGGGCACAACAACAGCGTTCATCTGTCGGAGCTGGAATCGCACTGCCACCTGTGGGTCGGTGGATCTGACCGCTCAACCAATGATGTTTATGTCGAGAGCCAAGCTTGTGATCAATGGACAAACACTCTACCAACTGAGCTACTGTCATCCATGGAAGCAAGTAGGTGGCTGACACTCCTCTGAAAAAGTTACATAGAGCCCCTTTAAAAAAGAAACCATTTTCAACCTCATTCTGAACTCTTTTGCCATCAAATTATGTTTATAGCGAACACATGGCTCTATTAGTGTAGCATTCATGTTTCCTAAGGGCTTCATTTATTTATTTTTTCATTATTTATGCCCACTGCTCATACCAGAAGCAGCTCCAACATCTAAATACCTCTTTGGAAACAGAAGTGTAGGTTTCTATTATTTTAAGTGAGAAAAAGTTAAATACTAATCCCAAGGTGACCAAAAGCATGTCTAAAATGATCTAAAGCCACAAGAATGCATAATATGTCCACTTCTGAGCAACTAAAAAAAATGTTGCATAAATGAGGAGAAAGCGTTGTGACATTATTCTAAACAACAATGTAGAATCTCCATTTTTCTAGATGCATTTCTTTGGACTCGTGACTGACATATGTGGATCTTTGTTTGAAATTCCATAGAAGCAACTGGGCTGATTTAATGAACCATTCTAAATGCGCCGGATCACGAAAATTCCCTCAGGGCCTTCCCATTTGACACAAACGTGTTTTAGACAGACCCATTCACAATAATGCCACTTCAGTTCGCAGAATTAAAACGTCTATTCAAGGCTGTCATGATGTCAACACATCACATTGAAATAGTGCAATAAATAAATAAATACAGTGTATTGTATTATAATTAGGATATTCAAATTATGTAAGATATAATTATTTTTATTGCTCATACACAATTTAGTAGTTTTGGACTACTAAATTTACTTCATACGTTAAACAGTGGTACAAATGTTTTTCTGTTGCCATGACAAACATGCTGACATAAACACGATGACTCATCTCTCTAAAAATAGCCAGTGCAGCTGTAAAGCAGGTTGATCCTCTTGATGTCCCAGGAGGACAGAGCCTGTCTCTGTCCAATGTTGACTGGGGAGCTGGAGAGGGGAGTGAGGGTCTCCCGACCATTGTTGGAGAAGGCTGTTCTTCCGTAGTGCATGATGGAGCCGTAGTCATAGGGCATGTTCAGGTTGTTGGTGTCAGATCTGTAGAAGTTGTAGGCCATGGCAGGGTTCATATTGGCCCAGTTGATCCTAATGTACTGGCCACGTTCCTGTGTGTGGGAGGCAGCAGATCTCCTTCCAGGAGGAAGGTGTCAGACTGATTGTTGAAGGACAGGATCCTGGTGCTGATGTCCACAGTGTCTTCGTCCTCTGGGAGTTGTTCTTCTCCAGTGTGTGGCTCGGACAGAGGCTGGGCCTGACAGGCAGCCAGCAACAGCAGCACAGAGACACAGGCCAGAGGCATGGTGAGCTTCAGTATGGTCCACAGGAGCACCAGGAGCAGAGACACTGCAGACACTTCATGTGCCTGTGTCCACCCAGTGTCTTTATACTGTCCTCTACAGGTGTGTCCTCCAGGATTATGAGCAACAACAACAACAACAACAACACAGCACTAGGCCCAAATTAAACATGGGCAGAGGCAAACCTCTCAGAACAAAGACACAAAAACAACATGATTTAAGCTTATATCTTCCACCTGTCTAACTTTTCAGTTACTCTATTCAAATTTCTTATTTTGAAAATGTAGCAAGCAAGAACATGCTACTATTTTATTATTATTATTTTTTTTTACACATTTTGAACCACCTACTACTCATTTGTTGTATGAGTGTGAACTTTGGTAGCACTTTGATGAAATCCTTTAACAGTATATTATTTCTATCAGTATTATCAGGACAGATCAAGTATTTTCACCCATCTGCATTCACACACAATCACACAATCACAATCAGTGTACGTTTTGCTAATGACACTACTACTACAATAACACAATTCATAATATCCGTGTTTATATAGCACAGTCATGATAATTTACAAACAAAACCAAATGTACTATTGTTGCTTTATCTTGCTTTATTCCACCGAACACATTATATTTTGTACATTTCAATATTTGCATAGCACGCTGAATACTGTTTTGGTCACTGTTATGGTATTTACTGTATGGTCAGGAGGTCAGATGGTGACACAGACAGTGAACCATGGTAGAGACGCTTAGGTGCCCTGTGTGTTTGGAAAACCTTGTAAAATATTGATATGATCTGATGAATCTTTGATATGGAAAGGGTGAACTGTGCTAAAACACACACGGGGGGCTGCTGAGGTGCCACTGTTGATTTAGCATTATTTATTGATTCACTTTAAGTCTCTTTCTTAAGATGCACATGGGAGGATCACGACGGGTGGGCGAATTAACTATTCAAACCCGACTGAATTTATAGATGCAGTAGTAGTCAGCTTATAAAATCAAAACCTGTTAGAGCAAACAGGACAATCTATGGATGAAGTGAGGACTTTGAAAAGATCAGCTGCAGCAGAAGAAAAGTGTATTGTGAATCTAAGTTATTATTGATGTGCAGTTTAGATTTAGTTTTGCAATAATAAGAATATTTAATTAAATATAGGCAATAATGAATCTGCTGCAACTAAGTGAATGTAGTTTTAATAAGTGGATAATCTAACCAAGATTCTATGAGCTTATGTAGCAATATGCAAGAATTGGCAAGTTTTTATTTTTATTTTTTATTTTGCTTTATTTTAATAGTGCACATTTTATCATGCAAACAGTTATATAATATTCTGAAATGGCCAATTATGCTTTTTTCCTTATTAGAAAACCGAGCACAGTCCTGTGTTATTTAGGCATAAGGATTTCTTCTTGATTTGAAGGATATGGCACAGCCGCAGTCCTCTGTTGCTCTAGTATCAAAATATTACATATTTTGAATGAAGAAAAGTCCTCACAAAAGCTTCAAATCAGGGAGGAATCATTAATGTTAATAGGGTAAGGTATATTAGTTGTCAGTATATCCATATATTTGACTGCAGTAATAGTGGGCATAAAGAGCCAGTGTAGACAGGTGTTTTCCTTTGAGCCTCTCTGTCTGTCTGTGGTGTGTCTGGAAACATTAACCTCAGTCTCTGCGCTGTCTCTTACAGTTAGCATTGCCATGACTTCATCTTCTAATGGACCTGAGGTACGCTGACCGGCACTGGCCATTTTCTGCTGTTTACCACAAGACTACTAGAGCAGCACACTACAGACTTTACTGCACACATGACTGATCACATTTATTCAGAAGAACCAAAGAACTCAGCACAATCAATTGCTACATCTAGTGGTTGTATATGAGACTGCATGTCACTCAACTTGCAATTTGACAAGCCTGTGGACTTGATCTCAGCTACTAGTGCCAGAGAATACAATTGGATACACATAGGAAACCCAAATAAGTCCTTGTGCATGAATATAATTTAATTAATCCAGCAAGAAAATGTAGTTTATTGAATTGACATGAAATAAATCTTACAGACACTGATATAAACATGATGACTCATATCTCTAAAAATAGACGGTGCAGCTGTAGAGCAGGTTGATCCTCTTGATGTCCCAGGAGGACTCTGTCTCTGTCCGATGTTGACTGGGGAGCTGGAGAGGGGGGTGATGGTCTCCCGACCATTGTTGGAGAAGGCTGTTCTTCCGTATTTCATGATGAAGCCGTAGTCATAGGGCGTGTTCAGGTTGAACTGATGACCCGCGTCTCATAACTGTTGTACTCACTGTTCACAATGTAGGGAACGTAGACCAGGCCATCAGAGCTTTTGGGCCAGAGGCAGCTGTTGTACCAGCACTTCATGGCGTTTCTGTGTGTGGGAGGCAGCAGATCTCCTTCCAGGAGAAAGGTGTCTGACTGATTGTTGGAGGACAGGATCCTGGTGCTGATGTCCACAGTGTCTTCGTCCTCTAGGAGCTGTTCTTCTCCAGTGTGTGGCTCGGACAGAGGCTGGGCCTGACAGGCAGCCAGCAACAGCAGCACAGAGACACAGGCCAGAGGCATGGTGAGCTTCAGTATGGTCCACAGGAGCAGAGACACTGCAGACACTTCATGTGCCTGTGTCCACCCAGTGTCTTTATACTGTCCTCTACAGGTGTGTCCTCCAGGATTATGGGTAACAACAACACAGCACTAGGCCCAAACTAAACATGGGCAGAGGCAAACCTCTCAGAACAAAAGAAACAAACATCTGCTCAAATTACCTTGAGTAAAATTTAAGAAATTATTCTCAAATATTATTGGTACCATTTGTAAATACACTCCAGCCTTATATTTTCTAATTCTGTTGCAAACTCTACTCTGTTAGTCAGAGCTAATATGTCGGCTGTGGTCAGTTTCAGTGAATGTGGTTGCGTTTAGGTCCACACAGCTTCTCTTCCATAGACTCTCCGTTCATTCTGCTGCTGTGAGTTTGTGTGACTGATGTACTGCCAGTGTGGGGGGATGGAGTGAAACTGAGAGACAGCTAGTATATGTCTGAAGATTGATTTCCTATACCTCCGGCAGGTCGTTTGCATCCAGGAGCTTTGCATACAGAACATTTGACTGCTCAGCTGTAGCAAAGCAGTAAGTTCAACAAATATTTGTACTCATTGATTCAAAATTGAAATACCTAAACACAACATTAACATTATGGATATTTAAACTCGTTGACATATTTAGGACTGAAAAAAAAAACATAAATTGACAGATTTAGAATCTTTCTTGATTAGTTTCATATTTATAACAGACCTGAAAGCTCACATGGTAATATTAAAGAAACAACTATTATTTTGTGTTGAAAATCAAATTCTGTTGAACAAAAATAAAGGTAATAAAGGTACAGTATTATCTTTGCAGTATTGAAATGGGTATTTAACTGTTTCCTTTGTTTTCTAAAGTTGGACATTTTACTACTGTGACAACAATATCATAGAGCTATAAATATTTAGGTCATGTTTTTTTTTTTTTTTTTTTTTTTTCCATTTTACTGTGGCTCAGTAAATGCATATTTGATTTTATTATAACAGCCTCATAGCACAAACAATATACTAATGCTGTTGTATACTATGTGTGTACAGTTTATAACTGCACTGAAAAGAACCACTAGAGGGCTGTATTGTAGCTTTAAACAAAATGAACCCACAGGACAGGATTGTATACTTTCTGTTGCAAGTGAACATATACATGTTACTCCTGAACTCATGTTGGATGATGCCTTTGTAGACACAGCCCATTCCGTTGAGAGACAACTCCTGTCTGCCTCCCTGTCTCTCCAGAGCAGAGAAACAGCCGCTCTGGTTCTCGATGCTGATGTAGTCGTTCTGGGTCTGACGGGGACAAAGTGGATGCAGATTTGATTGTGGAAGACACTCAGAACGGAACTGATGGTGTCTCAGTGTGGTCCACAGGAGCACCAGGAGCAGAGACACTGCAGGCACTTCATGTGCCTGTGTCCACCCAGTGTCTTTAAACTGTCCTCTACAGGTGTGTCCTCCAGGATTATGAGCAACAACAACAACAACAACAACAACAACAACAACAACAACAACAACACAGCACTAGACCCAAACTAAACATGGGCAGAGGCAAACCTCTCAGACCAAATATCAGATTACCGTGAATATTTATACCAAATCGTTAAAAAGCAGTGTTGACCTTCTTGTCTTGTACATTGTACAATTTAGTTTAGACACTGTTCAAGGGTTGAAACATAAGCACAAGTCATATCATATTTGTCAAATTATATTTATATTAGTTTCGTTTTTTGGTTTATTTTAACAGAGACCATGTTCAAACATATTAATCTCATCTCAAAAGAAGAGACGCTTTACACCAGATTTACACAATACATACACTGTACAGTTTTTGTATAAAATATCCATATATATGTGTTTTAAGTAAACTTTTATTTATTTATTTTTTATTACAAATGTTTTTCATTAGAGCAGACCCAGGTGTAACCAGGATGTAACAATATAAACTTCATCATCATTTTTAAACCAGCAGCATATAGGTGTTCAAAAAACAAAACAATAAACTTAAATATAATCATGTTCAGTGTTTTAGTGAAATAAGTAGTCATGTCACATGTCATATGCACTTGCGCTTTTGTTTTGATCTGTTCAAACCAAGTGGGTCTTTTTGCAGTGGCATCTGAACTTATCTACCTCCATGTTGCGGCTCTGTCTCCTCCTCTCTTTCTATTTGGAGCTGCTCCTCTGTTTCCATTAGTTTGCTCTTCTCATTCTGACACCTCCTAAGACAGTCTCCACACAGCTGGTTCTCTGTCACCATGTAGTGTTTGGACGCTACCGGTATGATTTCCTGCGGGGGGTGTTCATGTGTCTGTACAAGGGTCAGGGGGTTGCGGTCCAGATTGACTCTCTGCAGCTTCTTTAGGCGGCTCAGGCAGCGGGGCGGCTGGGTGAAGCGGTTGTCAGACAGCCCTAGGTGGCGCAGTTCCTTCAGGTTGCCAATAGAGGCCGGTAGGGAGTCTAGTTGGTTCAAACCCAGGTTCAGAGTGAGGAGGTTTTGGAGGAGGCCCATCTCGTCTGGCAGGGAGGTCAGGCGGTTATTGCACAGGTTTAGGAGAACCAGGTTTTGAAGACGGCCGATGGTGACAGGGACCTCCTCGAGCTGTGAATACAAATACAGTATGTCAAAGTCCTGGGTCCTTGGGTCAAATGTAGACATTTGACCCAAGGATATATCAATGGCTTAATATAAACCTTCACAATAAATAATAATAGTATATGTATAACACCATAATGTGTTAAGCTCCTTGGTTTCAGCAGAAAAATACAGAACTTAATAAACCACGCTCCTTTCTTCACTTTGAGTATCCACATGAATATATAACTGTTATTACAAACTTTAACTAGTAACTATATTTGACTATAATATTTGACATAATATTTGACTTGGTGTTGCGGCTGATGACCATTTGTCGATACCAATGTGCTTGCTGTCCCAAGAACCAAAAAAATATGTTAAGCTTGTAAAGTTCTCAAATGAAAGTTTTGCTTTCGTCAAAATAACAAAATATATATATATCTGAGTTATAAAATAATGTGTTGCATGAGCCATATTTTAGCCATATTTTTAGCCTAATTGTTCATTTGCTCTTCTATTTCTATTTTCACTCTTGTGCCTGAAAAGTGTGTCATGCATGTATTATTGATTTAGTCCCCAAAAGGCACCAGTAAAAGCACATTTTCAGTGTATTTTTACTGGAAACTACTTTGGCCTCAGCTGTGACCCCGCGTCTGCTTTGGGGTCTGTCTGCACACTCCTGTCTGCTAAACCAGGTGCACAAACGAGCCTGGACACATCCTGCGCAGGGTACTTCACTTGCAGTTCCACTTCACAATGCATTTGCAGTGTGTTGTTTTGGACAAATCTGATGCACTGAGAGCAAAGTATGACACACAGAGAGGGACAGTGCAGGAAAAAGATTAGTGTGAAATATCAGCTGCATTTCCAGTATAGGACTTATTTACACTGATATAACCCAGCCCTAATAATAACATTCTTACTAATTTCTATAAATGCAGTAAGGCATCCTCCCTAAAACCACAATGATGTTTCTTTAGAAACGTAAAAGCAATGTACAGCCACACTATGTAATAATAATCCAAAATGTAATACAACTTCCACTCCAGCTGATTGACATAGTTTACATTACCTTGCTGCATTATGTAACAAACTACAGTTATTACATTTAGAGACAAATTCTTACAAAATGTGGGCAATATATGCAACTAACCAAAAATCTGAATTATGAGCAGTGAATCTGTGATAGAGCATGTGCCCATTAACCCAAAGGTTTGGAGTTTGATTCTGATCAGTGACTGAAGAATAAATCTGCAAATCACTACAGTACAGTATGGTAAGATAATAAAAGTATAATGTATAAGGTGTAAATAAGTTTATTACATGATGACGCATCTCTTCATCTACTTTTCTAGTTATTTTCTAATCTCAGAGCAATCGTGGAGTAGAGGGAAAAAGTTTCACTGTTTGTAGTTCAAGCACTGTCCTTGCAGCTACTCTTCACATTAGTGGTTGGTTAGATAATGTAATAGCTGTGTCCACGCCAAAATACTTCAATAATGACCCCTTCAGAAGAACTTGAGACTCAGGCAACATGATGCTCCCTCAATCTTGTTTTGACAGCCAATTTCATGGAATTAGAATGCACTTCACCTGATGAGAAAGCCTAAACCAATGCAACAGATTCATAAAGTAAAATTTGAATATATTAGTCTTAAAGGGAGGTACAGGGCTGTTATATGCTTATAATTTTATACTTGTTCAATTGTTGCATAATTTTTACCAGACATAGTAGTAATTTCCTTGGTAAACTTTTTTCTTCAAGGTTTTGGCACACCTAACCAGTTTACACCTAATTATAGATTTGTTAGTCAAACTTCATTTACAACACGTGTGTCAAACTCAAGGCGCAGAGGCCAAATGCGGCCCGCCACGTCATTTTATGTGGCCTGCAAGACGGTAAATTAAAAGGCATGGCTGTTAAAATAAATCCATGCTGCTTTAATGTGTGCATTGGCCATAAACTAATGAGAAATATTTGCAAATAATGATCCCAAAATCTTCAGGAAGATGATAATTGTAGACATGGAGGGCACTTTCAAGAAAGTTAAATGTGAATACAAGTTTGTGCTTCAAGGAGAAAAGCCTGTATGTTTTTTGTGTTATGAGGCGTTGTTGGTTGTGAAAAAGTACAATCTACGTTGGCATTTTGACACCAAACATGGAGCCAAGTATGCAAACATTAGCCTTCAAGAAAAACAACAAATTGCCCAATAATTAAAAAGCTGTTTTTGAAGCAGTGCTGAAGGTTTGTCTGATACACTTTTAAAAATGTCTGTAACTGTGTATCCCCTGATAAACTGACATGTGATATTTGCAACTTGAATAAGCAAGAGTTATTTAACAACAGAAAGAGCTATTTAACAAGTTAATAAGTAGTTAAATTTATTTTACATAACATTTGGTTACATTTCTTGACATTTATACTGCCACACAGTTATATCTGGCCCTTGATGGCAGCCATTTTGCTCATGTGGCCCTCAGTGAAAATTAGTTTGACACCCCTGATTTACAAGATATAATTATTCATATATTACTTTTTTCAAAAAAATTACGAAAAAATATGGCCTCATGTACTCACATAGTTACTGTGCAGGTCGAGGACAGTGATGCTGGCGAAGCACTCTATGAAGTCGGGCATCTTGCGGATGAGGTTGCGGCTCAGGTCCAGCTGGTCCATCTCGCTGAGCTTCTGGATGGTCTTGGGCACGGCGGTGATCTCCTTAAAACTCAGATTCAGACAGCGCTTCCCATCCATGGTCAGCTCCACACAGTTCTGTGCCATCTTCAGGGTGATGGGCTTCCCCTTGGGCTTCTTGGACTTGGTGTCATTGACCATGGCGCTGTGAGGACAGGAGAGCAGGGAGGTCGGTACTTAAACGCCAGGTAACAAAGCGCTGAAGGGAGGGACAGCTCACAGATAGTGTTACGCACTATACCCAGACAGTGTAACTAAAGACTAAGTTTTATGTTTCTGGACAGATAACATGAGCTGTGCCGAATCCTCTTGTCACAGCTGGCTATGGAGGAGAGAATTTTGATTGCGATCGTTGACAGTTACAATCCGAGACACACAGCTGTTATCTAATATAGAGGAAACCGGATCATTTGTGTATCCATTATGATGTTAAGGTTTGCGGCTGTTGTCTAGTAGACTTGTCATTTTATTTTGATTATAAGGATTCATATGGGGCAACAGCGGAAAGAAGAAGTTAGTGAGTAAGTTAGCTGAAGATTTGATATTCTTTTGTGTTTATATGTAAGGGACATGTCTTTAATTGACCAAGAATTTCTTTAGTTGACTACAGGCCTGCTGAGATTAAGATTAAATCTGTCAAGAGCAGTGGGCAAAATCTGTGTGGCATCTAAGACCCCTCTCCAGATATACCACGTGTGCCGTAGGACAGGGCTTTGCTGTTTTTTCAGAGGACATCTTAGAACAGATTACCACAATAAACTTTTACAATAATATACCATAAAGATTACATAGCCAATAGCCACTTACATTTTCTGCTGTCATTATACAATAACAAGACACTCCATTTCAGCTAAAGTATCAAGTTAAAACATGTTTGACACAATAAAGTAAAGATTTCTTACCTGTTTCATGGATCAGTACAGAACCTCAGTCCAGTGTAGAGTGAGGTGGTTACATAAGATATGCATTTGACAAAAACTATCTACTTCAGTTCAGCCTGTTAAAACTAATGTACGGATAGGGCAGTGAAAACAGGCTGAGGCGCTCAGTGCTCTGGTCTGAATTCAGGATTTGTTTGGTGTAGTTCCCCGGCAACTGCTTACAGCTCAGCACCTACAAGTTTAATTTGGTCATAGTTTTATTGCTAAAACAGGCTGCAATGAGGCCTACATTTCTATAGTAATGTTGGAATATATTTTAAAAAATGACAAAGTTTAGAATATTATGTTTTAAATCATATTTATATTTATATTATATATTATTTGATTCTACTCATAGTAAGTCATGAGGCTTATTTTTAACAAGGAAACTCTCAACAATTTATAGTTTTAAATGTAAGTGATTACACACGTATGTGTTATGCATTTGTGTTTTTCCTTTGATAATATTTGACATTAAGTGTAACTGCCAGCAGGTGGTGCTGCTATTGTATAAATCAGCCACAGCACAGGTCTGTGCACATGTATGACCATGATAAACTCATATTGTTTAAATTGTGCTATAGGTAAAATGTAGGTTATGTAAGAGGATTATGTGTAACTATAAGAAATAGTGAATTTCAACCACTTGTTTAAGCCTCCAATCCACAAAGCTATTTGTTAAAGTGCATTCCTTATCATGTGTTTACTTATTGATGAGAACTAGCTGGCACTGGTGTAATATGCATTATTAGCAAAGGTTCTTCCTGGGTGAGTGTGAAAAGCAGGTCACATTGGAGGAAATGGCGTTGAGGGGCTAATCACAACACAATGGTTCAGATTGCTTTTGCTGATTAGAAACACGAGCCCACTGGGTCTGTGTAGTTATGCATGGGTGAGTGCCAGAACTGCTTTTCTGCAAGTAATTGAAGAACATGTTGTCAATCATACTGTACTAACAGACAAACCCCCTTGTTCAGTTACACCATATTAACTTTTTATCCAAGAGAGAGAACACAGTATCCTCACATGGGAGAGCAGCCCCCCTTGAGGTGGTTGAATGTATTGCATGTACCATTATGTCTGTAAAGATGATGTTGTCCAAAAAGTCTGGCAAAGCGCAGATTTTAAATAAAACGGGGAAATAAAATGCTGCTTATGGCATTTTACCTAAACATGCACAATAGATAAAAATCATCATGTTTTACTGTGCATAGCCTTGTGTATTTTAGTGTGTGAGTATGTCTGTGTGTGTGTTTGTATGTGTGTGTGTGTTTGTGCACCTGTCTGTGGCTGAGACTGCGTTTATGTGTGGGTTGTTTGGTTGTGTGGGGGTGGGCAGTTGTGCTGTAGGGTGGTTGGGTGGAAGGGCATGTGTGATTGTTTTTAATGACTGTAAAGAACTTTGTGTTACTTTTTTTTAATGGAAACGCTTAATAAATATATTTGATTGAGTGAGTGATTGGTTGAACTAAAGTAGCCCTGGTCATGCCTCACTCTAGATCTGGAGATGGGTCCCCAAGAACAGCACTGTGATTTTCACTGCTCCAAACAGGTTGACCCAGTGACAATAAAGAATGGGCCAAATTCAGAGGACAGATTTTCCTATGGGGACAATAAAATATACCTTAACCTAATGTCTTTCAATGTCTTCTTTTTCTTTTCTTGCTGTTGTTTCATTGGTGAAAAAGCACACATTGTAGTGTTGTTGCTCCATGCATGAGACATACCATAAGACAGCACCCTGCTATTCTACTAAAATATAACCAGGGAGAAGCCAGATTGAAATTATTCTTAAATGAAGCTCTATATTATCCGAGAGAGCCCCTGTTGAACGTGTTTGGGAAAAGGGTTTTAAACCGTTTCCAAATTCAACTGTGAGAAAAGTGCAGACATCTTTACTTTCCAGTAATGCCTCTGCTCTTCTTTCTAAGAGACAATTTGGATAGAATTTACTTTGCCCAGAGTTTTTTTTTTTTTTTTTCGAACCCTGTCTTTCGTTTGTCCTTTTTGCTACCCGCGTCTTACTGTTACAGTTCAGACATGAGTAGGTCTGCAGGATGATAGATGTGTCATTGGATGTTTAGGAAAGCAGGCACCACAGGAACAGAGGCGGACCGTGTTTATCTGAACTCTGAATGCATGCGGCTCCGTCTTCCTCTAACTATGTCCCACTTATGTTGTCCTCCCATTCAGACTCGGCTTCAAACAACTCCGGTCCCTTTAGTAAATGTTTGTCTGTATTTCTTGTGCCAAAGCTCAAAATCACCCAAGTTTGAGAAAGTGTTTTGTGTGGCTATTGTTAGATGGTAGTGTAATGTCTTGGCTTAAAATAACTAAAATATCAGTTTCTAAATCCAAGTCAGAACATGTTAGTGTCAGTGCACTTCTGTCTCTCTTCTGTCACAGTACAATAAGAAGTTTTTCCTATTGTTTTAACTCACAAAGGGATATACTGTACTATGTTTTACCCGCAACTTTTTATACTTGACATCTGTGTGTATTTCTGTGCAGTGATCTCAATTTGTTGTACTGGGACTTTATGGAAGAGCTCAGAGGAAAACCTTCTTTCAGCACATTTTGATTGTTTGTGTGGACTGTAACTTTGTGCCACAGTAAAACATTGGCTATGTTAATGACCCCAATGTACCATAGCATATCTATTACTCGTAAACAGCAGAGTAGTTACTGAAAAACTCACTCTGCCCTTCACTAATATTGACACCATGGACCATATTTACTAAGCCAGGTGTAGTGTAGTGCCTCTACCATGTTACCCAGCCTCATCCAGAGCCAAATCCAAAGACATGTAAAGGAGAAACCGCTGATGCGTGCACTCTTTATGTAGTGCTACCGACAATGCAGAGTCCAGGCCCGGGACAAATTCCACTACATGTGAATTAGTGGGATAATAAAAGGGCAATACAGCTGCTGGGACGCTCGCTCCTTATGATGGATGGATTACGAGAGACAGGGCCAAGTGTCATAGGTAAAGTGTGTTGTTTTACTATGCCGACGCTGACTTTGTGAATTGGCAAGTACTTTTACTTCATACCACTTTTAATGTCCCTCTGGTGCAGAAAGTGGAACTGTCTATTCTCTGCGGACACACCTGTCTTTCCCCTCATGTTAAATTTCCACAAGTCATTGAGATAAATCAAGCAGCACTCACTAAACAGGTTTATGTGCATTTCCTCCTTTTTGGTGCGTTTTGGCCAAAATGCACTGTTTGGAATACAGTGGTCCCTGGTTTATTGCGGGGGTCACATTCTAAAAATAACCCGCAATAGGCGAAATCCGCAAAGTATCAGCTTTATTTTTTACAATTATTCTATATGTTTTGCAGCTGTAAAACCACTCACCACACACTTTATACACTTTTCTCACATAGGCATTAACATTCTGCTCTGCATCTGTACAAGTTTTTTTAATTATTAGATTTTGAGTTTCTCTTTGCTCAGAGGTGTAAATATTTAAAGCAGGGCACTGTAGCAGAGGTTTTATGTGTATATGGGAGATCTAATTTTGGACTCTACTACTCTCCATCATTACTCCCTGTCTGACTGTTACAGTACTGTATGATGTCATGTTTGGGGACCCCCGGGGGCCAACACGGTGCAGACAGACTGTTCTCATTAGCTTTGCTTTGGCCCATAGAACAGCAGCATGAATCACTACTCGCACCATTGTCAGTAGAGAATAAGAGCCAAAGCCTTAGGCCAGTTAAAACAAAATAGAATTTTCTTCAGCATTTACCCATGAACAACATTTTTTTAACTACTTTGACCAGCTTAGTAATATTAAAGGGGTGGGCGATATTGACAAAAACAACTCGTCCGTAGCTCTCACAAACCCTGTAGCACATCGTTACTATCCACATGCATTCATTTGACCGCACATAACAGCTTTTCAGATGGTAAAATGAAACTTGGGACTGCACAAGTGCAGCCAATCAGAGCACTGCTTTTGGCGTTTACTTTAAGGTTGATGAGAAATAAGAATATGTTATTATTAGCTGCAGACAGTGTGCAGTAGGGCTGGGCGATGGGGAAAAAAAATAATCTAGATTTTTTTCCTCATATTGATCTATCTTGATTTTCAATTTGATTTTCTTTTCAAAAACAAAACATAAATGGCATTTAGTATTGATTCCATGAACATAAACACTACCGACTTTTAATGAGTGCCATGTAACGCAAAAAATAATATGATTTCTTCCTGCAAAATCTTCCATTACCGCATGCCTTTACTGACAGAGGACTAAAAGACCAAAGCTGATCACTGACACTTAGAAATGACTTAATCTCGCAGCTACTTTGGCCATGATGATCATGACACCAAATTTCAATATTGTCCCATCACTCTTAAATCAACATTTGTGGGTTTTCTTTCCAGCATTTCTGATTTGGCTCTCACAACAAATCGGAGAGAGCCACATCAGCCCCTCTGTTATTAATATGACTTCCCCGTATATTTGCCCATCCATTTCCGTGTGTTTGGTTGCTACTGCTTGGGTTTTCCACAGCACTGGTACCCTGTCATTAGGCCTGTTGTGCGCAGAGGTCAGTGGAGTACACATGACGGAGGCGCACAGGAAACGCAACGCTGTGTTTACTGTCACTGAGTTTGTATGGAGGCACATAATGGCACACCGGGTCGGAGCCAAAGAAAGAGTGGTTTTTGCAGCTTTAACAATACAAGAGGCGACTGAGACTGTTTTACTGGTGACATCAGTGGCTGGGTTTAACGGCTGTGTGTAAAGTCCGGGATCAGATGGAGAATTACCTACGTGACCTACATTTTATACCTCAACTTTTTAGTGTCTTTTTTCATAATTTCTCATGTTATTGTCCGCATCATCATCAAAGCTTCACGATTCATAAAAACACAGAGCCCTCTGACTGGCCCCATGCTCTGTTTAGTAATAGGTCAAAGTTCACTCATTCCATTTATGTTCTTATGCGCTCCTGTTGTGTTCAGGACGCTAAATAATTGATAATTATTATTCTGTCTGTTATATAGTTATCATTTATGACACCTGTGGGACATAATGTTATAATTTGCACATTTTAAATCACATCTAAAATTACTTACGTTCACTGAATTCCGCATTAGAAAGCTGTGGTGGCCAATGGCAACTGATATCATCACAACAAAGAGCCTATGGATAGCTGCACACCACACTAGCGGGTAGCATATTTAAAAACCAAAAAAAACCAAAATGACAACAGAACACTGTCCTATGTCCTATCCTAGCTGTATCATCGATAAAGAAAATAAAATTGAAAAACAAAGTAAGTAGAGAGCATTGGGCTAACACTGGTGGCGGTGAAAATGGCAAACATCTCGAAAATAAGCCATTAAAGATTGACCAAACATGCACGAAATACTGCAAAAACAACTTTGAGAGTGTAAATGAGAGGGGGAAACAACTATAACATGGTTAAAAGATCTGAAAAGTTAAACTTTACAAAGGTTTATTCATATAAAGTACATTATTCATTCCACACAGCTGCCCTGAGGCTGAGTGATACATGACTGCCATTATGTGCCAATGACCTCACTGTCACATTCATGGACATCCCACTTCCCTGTGGGAAAGTGAGATTAAATAGTAAGGATTGAACCGCAAACTTTCAAATTACCGGGCAAACATCTCTCCTTTGCTTATTTTCAGCTCCATGTTTGGACTGGCTTAGTTCCTCGTTTAATTAACAGATACACATTTTTAACAGAACACATGTCATTTTGAGCAGTTATCAGTTTGCAGAAAACGTCTTAGACCTCATGACTGCTTAGAACGTTTCAGAGATTCAGTTCACCAGATTCCCTCTCCTCCTTTCCTATCCTTACTGTCAGAGCTTTAACCAACAGCGACTTATTGTTTTCCTTAGGATGAGACACATTTCACAACCCCATTGTTTCTACTTCCTCCCTCGTTTCCCTCTGAAAATATGATGCAAGAAAGGCTAAATTACATGGTTGAGCTGTATGACTGTTCTCTTGGTCTGATAAAGAAAAACATCTCACCACGTTTAAAACCATTTTCATATTTATTTCAAATACATATGGAGAAATTGGCCGTAAAAAGTACAATATATATAGTACATAGAATAGAAATAGGGGAATGTTGATGAAGGACAGAGGAGCAGTACTTTTCACACATGGTTCTGGTTAGTGGGTGCCCATTAAGGACAGTGTGGTCTGGGGAAAAAGTGGATTTCACAGTTTTAAAGGCACTTCAAATACTACTGCCCACCAGCATTAGGTCACACTCAGACAAGGAATATAAAAAGATAGATAAGTAGTAGATAAGTTGTAGAGATAGACTGATATTTGGGTATTTGTCACCTAAAAATACACACAACACTTTATTTTAACACTTTAATATGAAGAGATACGTGACTACACACTGCTCTCTTATAGGTTTATGGTAAAACAGAGCTTGGAGTGAATTTGTAGTAAATTTAAATGACATAATTTAGGGAAAATAATCCAAATCAATCCAACATATCGGCCCAAAAATATGGGCAGAGCTTATAGGCATCAGTTGCTCTGGATTCTAAACAGTCAGTATCAGTCATGAATAAACCCATACCGGTCCATCTCTAGTAAGTCGGGGGCATTTCATAAAGAAACACAAAATATCCCAGTGAAAAGGCTACATACAGTCATTGGCTAACATCTCATGAGCTAGCTAACAGTTGTATAAATACTTCTCTTTACTATTTTTACTTCTTAAATACCATTTGCATGTAGATTTTTTCTTTGGATTGTTATTCAGTTGGGTTAAGCAATATAGCAAATAATTTGTTATTTTTCAATTTATTTATCAGATCATTTTATTATTTTTTTATTACATTTTATGTAAGTCATGACAAAAACTATAAAATGGAGTTGTAACGTTCTGATCAAAAACAAGGCAGATTTTAATAGGTGACATTTAACTCATGATAATCTGAGACATTTGATTCACTTTATATTTATATTGACTGAGTCGTCATAAGTACTAAAAGAAAGAGGTAAAGGCAGTGCATGGGGGGTTGGAGGACATAACATAAACAAATGAAACATACATTTTAACTTAAACGTTTACGACGTTTACATTAGAGAGACATTCAACATAAGACGCGTGTGTGTTTGGGCTGTACTCATACTATTGATACAGCAATACATCATTATGGAAATGCACACTTGGCAATATGTGTATTGACACAGAGATACTATGCTGTGATACTGTTAAACAACAGAAACGAATCATAAATTGATGAGTTATACACTTAACTAGCTGCCCACTACTGCATTAAGGCTGTATCTGCTGGGCTGAAAAAGTGACTTATCAGGAAAGGAATTCTGACATGAAGGGCATTGTGAACAGAAAATTCTGATGCATTTGGTTCAGCTTCATAATCAAAACACTGATTTAGTGAACCTTTAACACCATTTTTAATCTATCCATGCATTAGGACATGTATTGTATCAAGGTCTGAGTATTGGGGTTTGCATTGTATCTATATAAGTATAAACAAGTGAACTAAAATGAGTGTGACGTCCCCCATAGCGTCCGGCCCCAGTCAAATGAAGCTCATTGAGGCTAGCAGTTATAGGGCGAATTCTGACCACAAATATAATAGCAACCAAAGAGCCACTGGAGCGAGGCTGTAGCAGGAGCTAGCGTAAGCATATCTTGATTTACGGACACAATAACAAAATAAATACCAGGCCTATGTCGACCAGGTTAATATGAACATTTTAAGACCAAAATGATGAGCCTGAAAGCAGCTGTTACAGAGAGAGGGGACAGTGGATTGGAGTTCATGGAGCCAGAAGTGTGTCCATGCTCACTTCTATTTGGAATACCGCGGCTGGCAATTAGTGATACAGTCTTTGATTGTATCATGGACTTTGAATTGGACATGTTTGTATCATGAGATACTTGGGAATACACAGCCCTAATATGTGTACGCTCCACCCACAACCAAACATCACTAAACATTTATAATTAGATGTTGATTTACTTTTTTATGCAGAATTTAGATTTTAGACAATACATTTTCAAAGGCATGATATATAATTGCTAGTAGAGTATAGCTCAATGCTAGACTTTCCACAGTGGAGTGTCTGTGAGTTTTGCTGTGCTCTGTGCTCTATGTCTTTTATGTGTAGCACGCTTGAAGCCCCTGATAAATCCAGATAGTGATAGTGGAAGTGTTGGGGGAGGGTTGATCCGGAGCCTTTGTGTCTGGGTTTCAAGTTCACTGTTTGAAAAACCTCTCCGTTACTTTTCCATCACTCTCTCCAAAAAGATCATTAGATGGAAAAAGAGACGCAGGCACTTTCACGCTCCAGTTGAGGAAAAGTGAGAAGGCACTGCTGTATAGATACATACTATAAAACTGACACTGTAAACAAACTGCTCCATTTTTACTATAAAGTAAAATACAAATCTTGAGATATTTCTTGAAAAGTCTGTGATATATGTTTACATGCTGGGTGTATGTGTGTGTAATAGCCTGTAAAGTACACGTTGGCAGCAGATGAAAGCCTCTGATACTTCAGTCCTGGAGGGAGGTTGGTGCTAATCGCGGCTCTAATATCAACTCTCTTTGGTTGAGGTCATAGTAAATGGCCCTCTGACAGAGACTGAACACAGATGCTGAGGAGCAGATTAGGTTACACAAACACAAGGAGGGAAATAACAGATTTAAGTGGGCTGCAAACCCCATCGGACTTAAGCCTTCAAAGTAGAGTCTAAAGGTTTTCAGTGGGAAATCGCTACATTCAAAAAAAAGATCACAAATATTTTCACTTACACTGGTTATTAGACATTTAGTACTAACTCGCTTTCTAAGTTGGAGCATTTTTGCTAAACCAGACAAAGTCAACTAAATCTGACAATTGTGATTAGATTTGCAATTTATGTTTTATTAATAGGATTCTATTTTTTGCTTGTGGAGGAAATCTTGGTACTTCAACACTTTTTTTGGTAATTGGCTCTGTGCACAACAGCACCTGACAACCTCAGGGTTAGCGTCATTATTTCACGTCCAGTTGTATATCTATGAGTTTTTTGCAGCGTGATGTTAACATTAATACATATTTAAAGACAAGACAGTAACTTGAGGGTGCATGTCTCTGAGAACATGTTCAAGACAACAAATGAGGTGAAAACTTTAAGAAACTTTGTTGTGTTTACAAAGGGAGATGTTTGTATCTCAATGACAACGCTAATGCTAAATTTGAGACATGACACATATTAAAAAGAACACCACAAACTGAAATAATTTACATATAAAAACAATTGGGTAGATTTAATTTGAATAGGTTGCTTATTTTACATTTTATGCTTTTAATAAAAGTTAGCGTTAGCTGTGAGACACTGTGAGCTAGCTAGCATGCTGCGCACAGAGCCTTTTCTATCCAGTCAAATTGCAGTTTCAATTCAGTTGCAATTAATCTTGAAGCTCTATATGCCTCCTGATCAGACAGTGTTATGTAACCATTCAAATTAACACTGTTGGACAGTTTAACTTTTTAACAAAACAGTGTTTCCATGTGTTGGAAATTTGCTATGACATGTATCTATTATCAACCAACCACCAGGGGGAAAAGATGGTATTGGTCAAGTTGTGATTATACTCATTATATAAACCCTGCAGTATTATGAAACATTTTAACCTATACATGGCATGAACAAAACAGTCAAATGTAATGTACAAAAACATTTTAAGAAACTATAGTATTTTCTTCCATAGGAGAAAATATCAGAACTCTGTACAGTTTTAGTCGTAGACAGATGTTGGTGTTCAGATGAGCAGTATAAATATGATGTAACTTGTCTATGAGACCACAGAGGACCACAGTATTGAGTCTCATAGCTGCTGCTCCTCAAACATGATCTGAGCATACACCGTCCCGTTGTGACTCGCCTTTGTCTCCGGTAAAGGCTTGACCAGGTCCAGCTCTGCATATGTTAGGTTCTCCTCCACAATCTTTGGCTGTAACAACCACAAAGAGTTTGTTATTTTGTCATTTTGTCATTTATTCAGTCCATCTACAGCATAAGTAGAGAGAGGGTTTTTCTGATGCAGGGTGTTTAAGCATCGTTAAAAAGAGGATATGAAGCTCACCATCACAACTGTGCCTAAACCTGCAGACAGATACATACACGTTTTTCTCATTCTCAGTATATGGACAGGCCTCATGTGAAAGCTCAGAACCTCCAGAAATCCATCACTGAACTGCAGAGGCTGCACTAGCACTGACTCATGATTGGCTGCAGGTGCTGAGGTTTAGTCCTTTTACAGTTAAACCAACTGGATTTCAGCGCTGAAACTAGCAACCCAAATAAGAGACTTAAGTGATGCACATTCTGCTTTCTGATTGGATAATGTTGAAATCCAAACATGCCTAATGTTTTTGTAATTGATAATAAATCAGCATTACTGTGTGACTGTCATTGCAATATAAAAAATGCAATTAACGGTATCATTCTTAGTTAATGCTTAAGAATCATATATATATATATATATATATATATATATATATATATATATATATATATATATATATATATATATATATATATATATATATATATATATATATCATGACCAGTCCTGCTGAGCTGTGCATATAAAATACTAATTGTGTAGATTAGCACAAAAGGACGTGAGTCTTGGGAGGTGGCAGTGGTGAGAAAAGAAGGTGGCATGTACAGTATGGGAACTATTTTCTTTTGCAACACTATAATTAGAGGGCTGAGGATGCTGTAGCCTGGAAGCTTGAATTAAAACAATAAAAACTGCCAAGTAATGAGACAATTAAAGCCAAATGGCTCCAACACAGTGGACATTGCTCCATAGGGAGACAGTGCTGGTTTGGTCTGTGCTCTTGGTTTGGTTAATGTGGCTGTGGTCTGGTCACATGACATTCTCCAGAACTTTGGCGCTGTCTTTGCCAGAACCCAATTACCCGTTTCATGAGCTGTTTAGGCCACCAAGAAGAGAGTGACCTCATGTGCACTTTTTAGCACAACAAGCTCTGGACTGGAAAAACTCAATTCTGTTTTGAACCCACAAATCTTACTTATTGGCTTGTCTCCGCCTCTGCAGTATTTGACAGGACCAGTACTGCCCCCTGCTTTGGGGCCTTAGGGAGTTTTCTATGTTGTTGTTTGTTTTTTAAGTTGTGGTAAGTTCAAGACCATCAGACAGATTTACAGTCTCTTACGGGTAAACTCTTTAATTTACAGCATTTAAATGTGCTAGTTTGGGTTGAGGGTCCTTGTGGTATCTGGTTTATACTTTATGGCTTTCAAAATACTATTTAAACTTTTGAATATTTGTTTTTGGTATTGCTCTATAGCTTCAAACTATAGTTGTAGAAATAGAAATAAAAATATAGAAAATTGAGCTCTTGAAAAAATCAAATCTGATTCCACACACATATACATTTTGTGAGTCCAATGAAAGAGAATGTAAAGATGATACTCACCAACAAAACTTTTCTCGGTTGTGGTTTTAAAAGTTTGGGTTTTCTTTTGTCTCCGATTGGAACTGCAAAGACACAACAGATTTGAGTATGGGCTCTGAGGACTGCAAAGCAAATGTAAGCTAGATGTTTACACGACCAACGAGAGCAAGACCTCAAACATGTGAACGAGAATGTAAAACGGCCATCCCCGAGGACTTCCCTGCAACATCAGCAATAAATTAAAGCAAAATTTGGGAGCCTCTAAGCCAACATCTAAACTGCGACTCTGACATGAGCTAAAATATAGATCTATTTGCTTTTGGAGTTCAAAAAAAGACATACTGCTTTCCACTTGCTAATTATAGGGTCAAACTGGTGTGGCAGTGGGTTGTTATGGGCAAGTATGTTTTCACAGTCAATGAAAGGAAACATCTCTGGAAGTCAAGAGTTTACATGTGCGAGGGTGGATGTGGAGTTTAAGTGCCAACATGGAAAGCCAACCAGACTTAAATGAGCAGAACCTATAAATTAGACCTATACCAGGGCGGAATAAGTGAAGAATGAAGTAAAAGTACAGTTACATCGGTAAAACTTGTAGTATTTTCCATTCAGTAAAAATGCATAGAAAATTCTTCACGTACCAGCTACATTTTAATGCAATTTTAGTAGCATTTTACCTCAGTCTTGACGAAGGGGTATTACACTTCTAACTGGTATTAACTTCCAACACAGCATATTTACACAAGTTACCTTTTATTGTTTTTAAAATGCAATACTCGTTTTACTGTTAAAATTGCCAAAAAGTCCCTTAAGAGATCTCCTATAAGAAGCCTGTTTGGCGTCAAATGTTATATAGAAATGCATCCAATACTGCAGAAACAACTGAGTATTATATCATACTTATCAAAAAAAATGTATTCTATTAAACTGGAATAGAGACAATCCTCCTACATTTGGAATATTTAAACAACTTCTACTTGATATCTCTCATTTAGAGTATCAAACATATGCATTAAGACATAGGATGGACCTATACAATGACTTATGGGGTGCCTTATTGACCTCTGACCTTTCAACCTGTGACCTGTGCTTTCCCGATGCCCAGGGGTGAGGGGTGGGAGGGCTGTAAAAATGTAAAAAAAAAAAAAAAAAGCAATAAAAATATGAAAAAATAAAAATAAAAATGCAATACTCGCTGAAAGCATATTAACATATTTTTATAAGTTTTCGGTTTCTTTTTTGACACCCCCCCTTAAGTCTCCTCTCCCTTTGGTCCTGTCACTCCACCTTCAGAGCGCTATAAATTCGCTATGCATTCGCTATGCATTCCACTAGTGAAACTACTGAATCACAAACATGTGAAGTTTTAGCGTGTTGTTTTGTATCATGCTTTTGTATATTTATGTAAAATTGTTGCGCGGGAGCATGGGTGATGTAGGCTTGTGGGCGGAGCTTTCGATGACATTATGACGATCTCTTCAGCCTCGTTTATGATGAGAAAAAAACATTGTAACATGGTAAAAAGCTCCGAGAATTGTTTTAAACTAAATTCTGTCAGAGCAGGCAGTACTGTTATACCTGTTTATGTAAATACAGCAATGAGACAGAAGCCAAGGGTTCCCACGTTTTTTGTGTAGACTTTTTTTCATGCAGTAAAAAATGCATGAAAATACCTCTCAAATACAGTAGCCAGTTAAGTTTTAATCCAATTTTGTAGCATTTTAGATCTGTTTTATTTACAAAACTTGATTAAGTAATGGTTTAACAGTGAACGTATTACGCTGAATTACAAGTACAAGTATACATCTAAAAATCTAGTCAAAGAAGAATTCAGTTAACTCAGAAACTGCAGTAACGTATTTGTAATGTTGTGTATTGAATGACATTGACATATGACCTTTAGCTGGTATTTCAGGGGGAGTCTCCTCTTGGTAATGTCTGCTTCTCTTCTTCCTGTACCGCCTTTGCTTTTTGGGCAGAGCCGGAGATACGCTGATGACACTGGTGACTGTCTCTCCAGAGCTGGAATAAATACAGTTTCAGAATATTGCAAAACACTATTCAGTTTAACACTATTCGTTTTAACTTCAGTACCGATGTTGTGAGTTTTCTAGTAGTGAGTCGCAACAAAAACAGATGTAAGTGGATGTGAAAAATAGATTTACTGTAGTTGTAATTGCTCAGTATAAATGTAAATTTTGTCATAAGGCCATAAAAGGGTAAAATGGCAAGATTGTGGGGCCAAACAAATAAGGAGAGGGCTCAACATTTGTGAATCATAAATAAAGATAGTAAAAGGAAAATTCCGTAAATGGGTCAAAAGGTTTTAGAGTGAAGATGTCTGGCTGCTTGCTTCTTCAGTTCTGGACACTGCCTTAGGAGGAGCTAACTACACTGAACCTAACACACCGATTTATATGCTGTTTCTGTTTGTTGACTGGTCTATTGAGCTACACTATAATGTGAACTGTGCCTGAATCATGTTTTGCATAATCGTTCAGGCCCCTAATGGCTTCTCTCACAACTATTACCACACTGGCTTTCACTATTGTTTTCCTTGTTTTGATTTACGTCCAAGAATGAAGTTATAAATATCAGATAAATTATGTCTCAGGCCCCCATTCTTGTTCAAAGATGGATTGACTTTCCTAACAAAACAGCCTCTTTAACTCCCCTCTCAAACCATTTCTTTTCTTTGGTTTGAGAGGGGAGTTAAAGAGGAAACGTCTTCACTCTAAAAGTTTTGTCCAGTTGACAGAATTGAATTTTTCTTTTTTACTATGGATGACAGAGGGATTACACAGACATCTTTACATAAATTAGGATATTTAGTAAGTAAATATCTCAGTCTCCTCCATCTGAAATCAAGCCATCATCATTTTCTAACATAAATAAAATGTTGACATTAAGTATGATGCCGTACCTGTTCTGTGGACTTTTGACCAGGTGGTACGCCTCTGCAATAACAGAACTGTGTTAGGTGCTGCGTGCTCATATTGTTGTCTTTTAACAGAGTGTCTCAGAGGATATAGCTGTGTTTTTTCGAGAACAAACAGAGGAAAACTTGTTTGGGAAGCTGAGCAGACAGCAGTGGACAGGACAGTGTGGTGGTGGTGGTGGTGGGAGTCTGACCTTTTAGCCTTTGTTTCCTGTGGAGGTACTGGCAGGTGACAGTGACCGTGAACATGCACATACACAACAACCCCACGGAGCAGATGAGCACCGCACACAGGTACACATCTGAAACACAACCATATTATTCATTAAGACACACACATAATTTTTACATAATCAAGATGTAAAGTTTAGGCAAGCAGTGGATTGTTAAAAGCTGATTTAAATAAGATTTTTCATATTTTGTCTCCTTTAATACATGTATGCATAGTTTATTTTAATAGAATCTTTTTTCAGGCCAAGGTTTTGTTTAATTTTGACTGCTCACTAGAGCTCTTCCTCACAGTGGTCATGTGATGTTGCTGTGTCGTCTCCACCGGTAGAAAGATTGCCATCTGCAGTCTGATTTTTTCAGGACAGTATTCCAGGTGTGTGAGAGTAAAAAGCCCCCCACGTCCCGGTTTATAGTCTATATATTGAGGCGTGTTTCCGTATTTCAATTGCCTCCTTAATCCAGTGATATTGTCCTCTGTCCCAGTGATGTTTGCTCTATCCCAGTCCATACTCTGGTTCTTTTACAATGGACAGAAATGGACGATTTAAGTTTCTCTTGTTCTGCTTTGTGTTTTGTTGCTCATGTGGACGCTTTTGCCTTATGTTTGTTGTATTGCAAAAGCTACAGGGTATTTCGTACATGACATTACGTTTGTGCTCTGGTTCTATTTTATCTTTTGGATGGATGCGTAGCTGTTTTCTGTATGATTTTACTAGTGTGTTCATATTGTGTTTTATCATTGCCCTCTGCACTTTGTCTGTTATACCCCTAATGTGCGGTATTGTTACCATGGGTAGACCGGACTGCAGATGGCGCTGTCGTCCTGCGTCCACCGGTAGGAACGACAACACCAAAAACCTGTTTAAGTCAGCTGACCGGACACGTCACAGCAACATCACTTGGCCACCCTGAGGAAGAGCGCTAGTGAGCAGTCGAAAATGTCAGGTAAGAAAACACACTAAAACTTGGTCTGAAAAATAATCTGTTAAAATAAATTAACGGAAGACGAGATGAACCCCACTGGACTATGTATAGTTTAGTCAGTCTTACCTGTTCTGAAATAATATTTTTAAAAACTGTCATTTTAATATAAGTTCACAAAAAGAGTGTGCCAGTGTAAATTTGTGGTTTATATAAAATGTAAACTTTAGGGACGAACCTTTTCAAGACATGTCAGAATGAATGGCCGTGTTGTGCTAACTCTGGCTTATATCCAAGCTTCACCCACCTTAGCTTTAGAAAACTCCTACATGTTTGAAATAATAACACTAGTAAATTCACCACAGCTGTGAAAAGTACTCGGGCCTGACTGTTCTATTGTACACACATGTCTCCCAGAGTTATTTAAGGTAGTCTTGTACATCCTTTCGGCCTGTGCTATTTCTGCACACCGAGGTCAAACCATCCCGTTGTAAATCCAGCCGGCTGCGTACAATGTCCCGACCCACCTTCAAACAGGCTCCACAGGCTCTCTTTGGCTTTGGTGGTGGGCAGCACGTGAACTGGAGGAGAGAAAAGAGAGAAGGAAACACGTAAAGTCCAGAGTCATCACTGTGGCTCCTCTGATTACACACTGACTGGAGTTAAATACAGCGCAAAGGAAGACAACAGGCAGAGAAAGGCATACTCCCAATTCTCATGTCTCTAGATCACTGGAAGGATCTGCTAGAGCAGGACTCGGCAACCGCGACTCCAGAGCCACATACGGCTCTTTCATCCTTATACTGTGGCTCTGTGTGGCTTGGGAAAATAAATTATAAGTATTTAATTTAAAGTAAAGTGTATTTTATTTGTGTAAGTTTTTTTTGTTTTTTTACTGTACTTCTAAATTGGAAGATTAATGTGATTTTGAAATATTAAAATCTAATTATATTTTATTATTTTTGGTCACTCACACTCGTGGAAGCCAGTGTACCCGCCAAAACACTTTATCACATTTATCACAAGACATTCTCAGAGCAAACACACAGCCTTTGCTGAAAAATATCTGATGTGAACTGATATGGAAGTCTGATCTGAGGAAAAATCTATTCAAGAAGTCGATGAGATTTCAGAACACCTATTCACAGACTTTAAAAACAAGAGTGAAATTGTGCAGAAAGTCAGATACGTCTGTGAACAGCTCTTCTCCACCATGAACTATGTTAAAAACAAACAGCGCTCAGGCCTGACAGACGACAGCTACAGTCCTGAGGAAAGATGAAAGTGCAGCCCTGATGTGCAGATGTTGTGCAGAGGGTCAGGAGAAAAATGGGGCGAATAAATATTTATGCAGATATTTAGCAAATACTATAATCATTTATAAAAAGCATAAAGGTAAAAACAAATAAACACTATATACAGTGTTATCTTCATGTTAGATGTCAGAAAGTATTTGCAACTCCCAGTGTTTTCTTTTCAGTTGAAACCAGGGCCAAATGGCTCTTAAAGGGTTAAAGGTAGAGCTAGAGCTATTTACACAGGAAACTTAGAACTTTTGTACTATTTTATACTGTAGTGGACTAAGGAAATTCTGCTGATCAATTAGTCAACTAAAAAGGGGGCGTTGCAAAAGTACTAGGAAACGATATTAAAGAGCCCATATTACATTATTTTCTAATCCATTATAATGGTGTTCCTTCATCACAAACATATCTAGAGGTTTGTTTTGTCTCATTCACTAATTTTTACACACAGATCCTGCACATTTAGGCTGAGTTCTTCTCTCAAACAGAAAACACTCACTTTGAGATGTCGTGTGGTAATACAGGAAGTGCTCCATTGTATTTTAAAACTCCATGCATTTTCACTAGAATCACTTGGATAATTTCAGCTCTGGAACTGCCAATCTTTACTGGACTAAAGGTAAAATGTAGCCCTTAACATGAAAATTACCACTTCATGACATCATGAGGTGGAACAAAGCATTTTGAACTTTGGAGATGTGGGCAGACACAACTCCAGGAATGTTTTGATGAAGTTAACAGCATTGTAACATGACCATAAGTATATAAATACTAGACATACCAAATTTTCCCATAACACCCACACTCACCATATAAATCCTTACAACCTAAATAAAAGGTTGAATGGTTGAACTTGAATGGTAATTGGAAGAATTTCAGATATTGATTTGTTGCATAATGTTAATCAAAAAGTGAAAAATTTGACATCGTGATGCCATTTTGAAGTTCAATCAGAAAAGTTTCAGAAGTGTAAATGCAGTGAGTCTAGTGTATACTGCCATTGTGTTCTTAGGCAAGACACTTCCTCCATGTTGCCTAGTATGAAAGTGGTGGTTGGAGGAGTCCATGGTGCAGACTGGCAGCCTTTCTTCCATCAGTCTATCCCAGGGTAGCTGTGGCTAGTACATTATTGTTTTTATTGTTATCATAAAGTATTATTGACTCTACATTATAACATAGATCAGAAAACGGTAATATGGGCCCGGAGCAAGACTTTTTTTTTTTTTTTGCACTACAGTCATATTTATCATGAATGAAAATACCAAAGCTTCCTCCTTAAACCTCACCCACATCCACCCACTGCACTGCAAAAGACAGAAGTGACTGCTAAAGACTTCTGAATAGGCATTGCTTAATCGGCCTCTTCAGAGTACATTAGCCAAATAGATCAAACTGAGAACAGTAATGACTAATGACACTCTAGTCTCTAATGAGAAATCCTGCTGTATTACTGAGTCCTGAATGACTGTGAAAATATGTCCCCCACTCAAACTATATTTCCTGCCCCACACATCGCCGCCCACATGACCTCAGGAGTCTCAGCACTAGTGAGGCTCTGGACGCAACAGCAGCCATCAAGCCTGGCCCAAACCACCAGCAGCTGATCATGGGGCTGTGAGCCGGGACGAGCCTACCACAGCCAAAAACACACATGAGATGCCTGACACTCCTCCAATGGAATAGCTCATCATGGTTCAAAAACGGCAGCCAAACATCGCAATTTTCTTCATGAATCAGCAGCATTTAAACCAAGGGACAGCAAAAGATCAAGGCTGAGGAGGGCAGACGCCACATAACCAATAATCACACAGTGTACAAAGACACCACGACTTTGCTCATTTTCTATTTCAAATTAAGCAGTAGATTCCTTTGGTTTGGAACGTGACACTATTCCCACCTATCACACGGAAAAAGTGAACCCAAAGAATGCAAAGGGGAACTCAAAACTGCTGATGGGGCATTTGCAAAATGCAAAACAATAGGTTTCATTTCTGTACATCTTTTGTCCATACACCACTGCAAAGTAAAGCTCAATGTACTTTTGTGCCTTGGACTAACAAGGTATAATCAAAACACATTAAACTGAGACAGACAAGTGGCTCTACATGCACTGCAGCTTCACCACAGAGCCACACAGCAGCCCATGGCCTAAATATAATGAACATACACAGCCTTTGACCATTATTCTTTATATAGAAGTAATATTTGGAAATGTTATACTGAGTTAATAATAGTGCTGTCCATAGGAAATATGATAAATCACAACTAATCACATTGCACGGCACTTTTAATGGAAAATTCATTTAAATGTTCTTTTACATATTGATTTAATTATTTTAACACAACCTTCATTTTCTTTATGGCAAATATCCATATCACTGTCCTCTGCTCTGCACATCAGCCACAGAGCAATCTGCGCTTGTCCGAGTTAGGATTAGTTTATTATGCTTTAAATTGGCCCATATTACACTGTTTTCTGATCTATATTCTAATGTTGTTTCATCACAAACAGACCTGGAGTTGTGTTTGTTTCATTCACACATGTTTAACACACAAAATCTGCATATTTAGAAGTTCTTCTCTATAGAAATAGAAAATAGAAAACACTCTGTTCCACCTTGTGATGTCATGTGGTAATACAGGAAGTGCTCAGCTGTTTGTAAACTCCATACTACGGGTGTGCGAAAATATAGAAATTTCCTATCATTTAATGTAATGATAAAGTATCGATATCATGGGCTGCTGTAATGATATATTTTTTGTGTATTTTACCAAATTATTTTGTCACAGCTCTACATATGTGTGGCTTGTTTAGAGGATAGAAACTTGTTTATGCAGAACATTTGACGTTTGAGTCACTGTTTTGATAATTAAAACAGGTGTATTTCATATTAACTTTGGACAGACAGTGGTTTAAGAAAAACTTTTAGTATCACAGTTGTGTTTTAGTCAATATATTGTGATTGTTCAGAGCCGCTAAACTTTCCCCTGTGTAAAAGTAAATGTGGAGTGTGTATAAGCTGTGGATGAAGAATATTATATACAAATGGAACAGTTTGATGTTCTTCTAGTTAGCAAAATACACAAAACAAAATGCACTTTATGTTCATTCATCTTCAGTAAATGGAAGATAAATACAACATTAATGACAATGGGGTTGATCATTAAAGGTCACGAAAAACCTATATTTTTCACTGAATTGTATTGAATCGATTTGAAATATATTGTATTATATCGAATCGAAAAAGTACTCAAGGTATGTATCATATCAGCAAAATCTTAATAATACCCAGCCTCACTCCATACACCTTCACTAGAATCATTTCAGCCCTAGACTTGTCAATTTCTTCTGAACTAAAGGTAAAAGGAGCTGTTAACTTGAAAACTACTTTTTCGTGACATCACAAGGTGGAACAGAGCATCTTGAGGTTGGGAGATGTGGACAGACTAATCATAAATGGTCACTCAAACATGTGTGAATGAAACAAAACACAATGTTTTTGGCAGGTAACCATATTATTGTCTTAAAACTCGCAAGAGTCAATTTTGCGTAATACAGGACCTTTACGAGTGGGATATCAGAAATGGCCTTGAGGACTGAACTCCTCCTTTCAGGGAAGCCAACCAGCCTAATATTTGATTGTGCTTGGTCAAAACAGACATGATTAATTTGAGTTTTTGATTAATACATCATTTCTTGTAATAACCATACGCATTTGACAGCCCTAATAAACAAGAGTGCTCTGTATGGTTTTGCTATTCTGGGCAATTCACTTTTTATTCACATACAAATCTGCAGTGTCTTACCCTGTCTGTACCTTCTGTGCTACTGCTGCCCACGCAATAAAATAAAATGTAATGAATGTAAAAGAAAACGTTGTATGACTTAACTATGGCAATTTCACCAAGCCCTACTGTAAACCTTTGCCTAGTGTAAATCCTGCCCGTGTCAGACGATACAGTCCCGGGCTCGGTGAATGGCAGCAGCTGCATGTTGGAATAATTACAGCACACATGGGTCTTCTCTACTGTTTCCCATGAGCTGCCTCTATCCAACTTCTTTTGACGAAATCTTTTGAATAGCAGCATCAGATAACAGTGGGAACGGCCAACAGACTGGGTTTTGTTCAGCTCCACCACAGAGCTGCTTTCAAATGCTTTTAGTGGCATTTGTCGACGTCCAAACCCAAGACTCATCCGTACATAGAAATGAGTATAATAAGCCCCTATACACCATAATCACTGCACTGTTTAATTCACTGCATCATAAATGAACGGATGTGAATGCAATGCACTGTTTTCAAGCATGTGTTGATTTGTTGTTGGCTTGATTGTTTCTCTATATGGCACATGTAATAATAGAAGTGACAGTGCTTAGTTATTACATTTGTGAGGCTCTAAACAGGAAGAATAATGGTTTTAGTGGTGAATATATGGCTTTGTATATAAATTGCAGAAAGTAACAGAAAACATGGTAAAAAGTGACGCCAATGGATCAACAGCACAGGTGAAGGTGGGTAAAGTAACCAAAAAACACTTCAAAATAATATTACTTAAGTAGAAAGGGCGGTCGAAGAAATAGGAGTAAAAAAGTATTTGAGAAAACTACATCATATCTGAAGGAGCACTGCATGACACATGAATTCAATGTAATATTAAATGTAATATTGTCAACATGAAATTTGTTACTTTTAGATTTACTCACAGCGGGAAGAGTAAACAAAAACTTTGCACAAGTAAGAGTACTGTTACTTCAATAAAAATAGTACTTAAGTAGGAGTAAAAGTATGCTACTCTGAAAAGTACAATTTCTTTACAAAGTTACTCAAGTAAATGTAACTGAGTAAATCTAACTGTGTACTACCCACCCCAAGTAATATATTGGACAGAATTTATGCAATTTAGTTTTATTGTCTGCACAGGGCATGTTCTCGTCTGAACTGAACCATTTTTCCATGTTGCTGAGCGTCTTGTCAGGAGGATTTAGGCCTGAGAACATCTTCACCCGGAGTAGGGCTGGGTACTCTTACAAGGTACTGTACTTAAACTTACACTAGGGCAAGATACTACTATAATGGAATTTATTAACTTTATTATTCAGTTTTGTCATTACAGATATTGATATATAGGAATAGGTACGTACGTCATTCAAGTACTGGTGTGGAAAATCTGGTAATTTAATTACCAGTACCAAAAATATTTAAAGATATCTAAGCCTAGTCAAGAGGAGGGTTAGCCTGTAAGTTTGTCTACACGATATTTATGTTGACATAGTCTTCAAAGTTAGGCCTTTTAAGTCTTTTTAGCACAAACTAGTCAAAATAGATACTTTTTTTCCCAATCCAATCAGGGTCAATTGAACATCAAAAGGTTCACATTACTGTCAAGATATCCACTGGTTTAACAATAGGCTAGTCAAAAATTGTCTTAGCTATGACAACACAAACCCGAGCTCTGTGGTTCTATCTGGAAACCCACGCAGACATGAAGAAAAAAAATAAAATAAAATAACAGTGAAAAAGGAAACAAACTCTTGACATTCTACTTGTGAAGTGAGACTGAAAATACATTAAAAAGTGCTGGTGGTCCTACCTAAAAAAACTTGTTTCCTGTCACAACCTACTGTTGACCTACCAAAAAAGTCTTTATTTTACTTCTTCTTTCCATCTCTCCACAGAACTTTCCACATGGAGCTTCCCTGTCGTTACTTAAACAACCAGCTCAGAGTCACCCACTCATCACATGTACATCTTCTCCGTATAGATGCTGGACCCTCTGACCCCTGCACACATGTTTATTAGAGCAGCCGCAGTATTAATGGCACTTTTGTGTGAGGGGTGAATTGTGGAAACACCTGGCCACCTCGAGTCATCCGCCCACGGGCATTCCTCAGTGCCATACGTCACAAACAGAGACAAACACTTGCACATATGTTGGCGCACTAGAGCACAGCCAGCCTGGACTCTGCAGCGTGAGCGGGTCCCAGTGGGGTTTTTCCTCTTAGATGTAAAGCCGATGTTTATCACGACTGTCAACTGTAGGTGGGGAACCCTGACGGAAATACCAGCCTGCTCGCTAATAAGACCTGCTGGGAGGATGGTTGTTACTGCCCAACAGACTGGAGACAACCTTTTAACTTGTTGTTTATGTATAAGGGTACAATTTGGGGAAAAAAAAAAAAAAAAAAAATGTTGTATGTATGTTAAAAAAAGCTAGGATTGTAAACAACTCCAGGAGCACTAGCATTTGTGACAAAACTTATTTATTGATAAACGGAACGCATTTCAGAACATGTTTCTACAGGGCTAAATGACATGTACAGTGGTCCCTCTTTTATCGTAGCGGTTACGTTCTAAAAGTAACCCCTAATAGGCAAAATGTTTTTTTTACAATTATTATATATGTTTTGTGGCTGTAAAACCCCTCACCACACACTTTATACACTTTTCTCACACAGGCATTAACATTTTCTCACATTTCTCTCTTGTTTAATTAATAGTGACTCAGGTGTATTTCACAGTTCCTCTGACCGTGCCTCTTCGTCCTGGCGTCGCTCCGATGTAGTGTCGATCCAACATTTATGTAAATCTCTGAGGAGTCTGAACATATTCTGAACTGTACAGGAGACACGACACAAAAGGGATTGAGTCCCAGAACACAGGACGCAGAACACTCAAAAGCATGGAAAATTGCACACACAAAAAATCTGCGAAACAGCAAGACAGCAAAAAGTGAACCGCAATATAGTGAGAGACAACTGTACACCAGCCGAAAAATATCGGCAGAGCTTATTGACCATCGCTTTCGCTGGTTTCTAAACAATTGGTATCGGCTTCGGTCATGAAAAACCCGCAAGAGTTGATCTCTAGAAGAAAGTAAATTGCAAATGGTCACAGTTTTATATAGCGCTTTTCCACCTTCAAGGCACTCAAAGCACTTTACATCAAGGAACCACTCACCCGTCTATACACAAACACTGGGTGGGTTAAGTGTCTTGCCCAAGGACACAATGACAGTGTTCATCTGCGGGAGCTGGAATCGCACCACCAACCTGTTGTTCAGTAGATCTGACCAGCCCTCCAGTAATGTTTTTATGTCGAGAGCGGGATTCAAACTGACAACCTAGAGCTCATTGGACAAACATCTAGAAACTGAGCTACTTCCGTTCAGTTGAAGTAGCCGTTAAACAGGCAAATAAGGAATACAATAAAACAATACTTTCTTCGCAGTATGACTAATATCATAGACACAACATCTCTTTATATCCTAAAAGTACTTGGGGCGTTACACTAACCATAGGTGACGCAAAGTGTAATGTTTATACTATCAACTTAATTAAGGAAATACCAACCTCATTTGAATTTAAACATATATTTTTCCAAGCCATTAACAGTGAGGTCACTGACTTGTCTTGATTGCCCAATTATACAATTTGGAATCACTTCCTTAGAGCTATTCCAGTGAACCATTCCATAAAACAGGCTGATAAAGTGTAGTTTTAAAGCGTTGTATTCTTTTATGTTACACATGTACCGGTATATTATATTCCAGTCAGCCATTTCCTCTTGTTGTAATTGCTGCATTCACTCAAATATGTTTTAGTGTGCTTTTTTTTGCTTTCACCATAATTTGCCAGAGCTTCCTTTGATGAAAATAGCCGTCCACATCTCCACATCCTTGACCACAACAGTTTAAGGGCCAGACACGAGCCAGCTGCCCCAGTCCACTGTCACCGACTCAGGACATAAACATCCTCCACAGCTCTACCTTCCCCAGCAGAACTATCTCTTGCTCCGTTTCAGCCGACTTTCTCTCCGCTTCCCGGTTCTACTTTTGGGAGGGAAACTCCGCATCGGTGCCAACGACAACAGCCATGGGTAGTGACTGCGTGTCTGACTAAGCCCCACGCTTGGCTCCGGACACCCTGAAAGTCACAGCCTGAGGGAACGGAACGCTCCAATGGAAAATGTGCTGCGCAGTGTCTACTGTTCAAATTAAAAGAAATCCAGAATAATACAGGGATTCGACACAGAAATAAATAATTTTGTCCCATTTTTTTTATAGGTAGGCATGTCCTTAAGTCGCATTGAGCAGTAACGTTCCTCTCTCACACAGGAAGCATTCTGTTAAACCTTCTGACGTGGTAATACAAGAGGTGCTCCACGGTGTTTTTAAACTCCATACACTTACTATAATCATTTGGATGATTTCAGTCCTCGAATTGCCAATCTACATGACATCACAAGGTGGAACAGAGCTTTTTGAGCTTTGGAGATGTAGACAGACTAATCATAAAGGGTTACTCAAACATGTGTGAATGACACAAAACTCCCGGAGTGCTTTTGATGAGGTTTGACTTGATAATTACACTATATCGCGGTTCACCTTTCGCGGTCTTGCTGTTTCGCTGATTTTTTTAAAACAATTTTTCATGCTTTTTTACAATTGTATGAGTGTGCATTGTGTTCTGCGTCCTGATTGGCTAAGGGACTGTAGACCATTGTCCATATGTCTCCTCCGTGCCGTGTCTCCTGTACAGCACAGAATGTGTTCAGACAAATTTACATAAATGTTGGATCGCAGTGTGACTCTGAAGTGCTTGCAAGTTTTCTCCCCGACAAAACTCACAATGTCGATGAAAAGTCCTGCACCAACAAAGACACCTATGAAGGTTTGAACGTTGAGAGTGTTTAAACAAGAGAGAAATGTGAGAAAATGTTAATGCCTGTGTGAGAAAAGTGTATAAAGTGTGTGGTGAGGGGTTTTACAGCTGCAAAACATGTAATAATTGTAAAAAAAAAAATGCTGACTTCTTCAAGGATTTCACCTATTGCGGGTTATTTTTAGAACTCCCACGATAAACAAGGGACCACAAGCTCACAAGAATACATTTCGGTTAATATAGCGACTTTCAACATATATTACAAATTGTTATTATTACTAACTGCAATCGCAATCCTAGACGGAAAATTCACAATTTGATTTCTTTCCAAAATAGTGCAGTCCTACTAAAGCAGACAGTGTTGGTCAGGTGTCTTGCCAAAGGACACAATATCACTTCCAAGACTTGAGCCATCCTCAGATTGGTAAAACACTCAACTCACTTAAAGAGTCTTCTGTCTGGCTTGGTGAAAGTTACCTTGCTTACTTGTTCCAAAAGCAGACATTTTCTCTTAAACCACTTGCCAGATACGTGACATCATCAAGCTGCTGTCAGACAAATTATTTCTACCGAGTTGTAAAAATAACATAACATTTATTTTATTGTTGAGTGTAATTATAATAGCTTTTACACATGGATAGTTTTTCTTGCATCTCCCTACTGTTAGAAAGAATCTGCTACATGTCTACTCACTGCTTACTATCTCTACAACCACTTCTGTTGTGGTTGCTGAAGTAGCTGTTAAGCCTCCACCCTTTCCCCATCAAAGGGAATGAGGTCATGCCGCAAGATGGGCAAGGAGACTTTGGATTACGTTTATTGCATTGCAGCTTGGTTCGTCTCAGTATCATTTTCACCTACGGAAAGCTATTAGCTAAAGGATGTGAGCCTCATTAGCACTGTGTCAACATTCTGCATGTAAAAATTGCAGCAATAACTTAATAAGCAGTTGAAAGTCACAACAATGTCTTTGCTTATAATCATGGAGAGCTGTACCAGATTTTGTTTTTTCAAGCAATATTAAATCAAATCATGCCCCAGTGCAGATATATTGTAAAATCAGATCTTAAAGTCAAAATGGGACTGCTGTGTGCTGTCTGCATCTAATTATAAAGCGTTTCTCAGTTGTTTTTTTTCATTTGCACTGTTAGCATGCTAGTTGTTGTTAACAAAAATCAGGTGCCTTTAAGAATGCTTTTCACTATCTGTTTTGCATACTTTGTAGCCTTGACCTTGACCTCTTTATAATCTCCAAAATTATTCTCACTGCCAACAGCTAAGTTAGTCATGTGTTTTAGTCATATTGACAAAGCATAGCTGTCTCGACGCTGACCATAGACTGTATAAGGAAGCGGAGTAAGTGAGTGTGATGTCACCCATCGCGTTTGGCTCCAGTCAAATGAAGCTCATCGAGGCTGGCAGTTACAGGGGTAAATTTGGAGCTGAGTTCCGTATTTGTAATTCCAACCACGAGTATCATAGCAATGAAAGAGCCAATCTGGAGCGAGGCTGTTGAAGGTAAAGCCCCTTCCGGCCTGCACCGCTGGTTTAGCAGCCTAGCAATGCTTTGTCAACTAGACCTGTTGCTAATGATAGCAGGAGCGACCTCGAGGAAAGAAGGTGCCTGATTTGTCTCTTATTAATGTTCATATCTTGATTTACAAGCATGATAGCGAAATAAAAATACCAGGGTCATGTAGAGTGGGTTATTACAAACATTTTAACACAAAATGACTGGTACAAAGTGAATTGGAGCCAGAATCCGAAGCGTGCCCATGCTCACTTCCCATTTGGAAAGCAGCGGCTAGCAGGTTAGCTATGTTCATATGCAGTCTATGGGGCTGACTAATGGAAACGTGGCTACTAATGTGCACCATTCCGAACACCACCCATCACTCACTCATTCACACCACGGACTCAACGACTCTGGTCACAGCTGGGATCACACCTACAATCTTTTAGCTTATGGGACAACACTCATTTATTTTTTGATCATGAAGACTTACCTCTGAGCTCTGTAGCGGCAGTGCAGTTGGACGAAGCCTTCCATCTCTCCTGGTGCTTCTTAAACTCCTGCACTCGACACATGTACAGCCCCCGATCTCCTTCCGCTACGTTCAGGATCATCAGGTCAAAAATCTTGCCCTGCTTCACCACGGTCAGCTTCATCTTTGGCCAAGAGAAGCTTTTGGTGTAGTTGCCATAGAAACGGGCCTTCCTCATGTTGACCCGTGCAATAAGGAGTTCGTCTTCTGCCCGCTCCGCACCAGCAGGGAGGAAGGTCCATTTGACGACAGGAAGAGCAGCATTTCTGCGACGCTGAGAAACGATACAGGATAAGGTGATATTCTGACCCTCCTGGGCTACCGTAAATGGTGAGGGGACGATCGTCACATTAATGGCCAAACAAATATCTGAAATAGAAACATTGGTTAAGAGTGTTTATAGGATGCATCAACAGTTCATTCATTGCGTACACAGGTGAAAAATTGTAGGCTTTGTC
Source organism: Periophthalmus magnuspinnatus (assembly GCF_009829125.3). Classification (NCBI taxonomy): domain Eukaryota; kingdom Metazoa; phylum Chordata; class Actinopteri; order Gobiiformes; family Gobiidae; genus Periophthalmus; species Periophthalmus magnuspinnatus. Next base: position 25,075,876 of record NC_047144.1, read on the forward strand.
TTCTCTTTTACAGGTGATGACTTTTCATGTTTGGATTTCTGACCGTGAGTATCTTAGCAACCAAAAAACCAATCCAGAGTGAGGTTGCTGAATGTAACGCCCCTTCTAAACCAGCAGTGTGGTCAGTTAACAAGGCTCTCAATCAAACCTGTTGCTAACGCTAGCTGGAGTGACCTCAGGGAAAGAAGGCACCTCATTGGTCTATTATTAATGTTCATATCTTGATTTACAGACAAAATGGCCAAGAATCATGTATTGCAGATGAATGCACATGTTTTAAGAGTGACAGTTTTTCAATAGAAAGTGAATTAGAGCCAAAGTTGATGAAGCCAGACGAGTGCACACTCTCACTTCCTATCTGGAACGCGCTGGCTAGCAGGTTAGCTATGTCGATTTATATATACAGTGTATGATTTTAATACAAAACAACACTATCTTTTACCCCAACTACAGTCAGGCATGAGTTGTTGAATGAATAGATGAAGTACCACAGTATTAACTATTATTGTTGGAGACTTTGATGGCCCCTCATAGCCTAAAATTCTCCTTTATTCTAAAAACAACTTCGACTACTACACATCACATAACAAAATAAGACTTTTGTTGCTCTGACTACACTGTTCTTCAGCAGACATGAACAAAACAGGGAAACGCAACATCATAAAGAACGTGTTATGAATGTGTTGTGCTTCTTTCAGTGCTCCCAATCTCTCAGCACTTGTCAACTCTCACAAAGACTTGATGAACTGCTTCACGGTTATTTTCTCTGAGCGCAAAGAGAGCGACTCCACTTACTCTTCCCAAGAGCCCTCATCACAACATAATGTATTTGTTTTGAGATCCCTATATCCCCTGGCAGTGCGCTCTTGTTTCTCAAACTACTTTCAACACTCTTAGGTTAAAAAAGGCTACTACTTTTTTACTTTTTATACTTTTTTAAAATACAAAATTACAGATATAATCAAATCTTTTTTTAGTGATAGCTGTGATTTCAGTGGTACCTGACACTTTTTATCTTCAGTATCTCCTGACTCACGTACCAGTCTATTATCATCATCAATCAGCTCAATGGGGGCTGAAAATAGTTGTTAGCTTTAAAACTTCCACTTGATGACATCATAAGGCAAAACAGATCTTTTTGAGCATTAGAGGCGTAGACACTAATAATGCAGCATTACTTAAACGTGTGAATGAAACAAAACACAACTCCAGGTCTGTTTTTGAGGAGGTAACAAGCTTCTAACATTGCTTAAAGTGTTCAAGAATTCATTTTGTGTGACATAGGACTGTTCAGTGTTTGCTGATGCCAAACAGCACCCCTACACCTCGTCTGGCTCTATCACAAGTTGACAGCTGGCACTACACTTGCGTTGCACAGAGGAACAGACTTCACTAGTACATATGTCACTCTACATTATAGCATCACAACTGTTTTTGCCCAGTTGGCTGCTAATCCATAATCCTCATTTTCCATGACACCAAGGTAATTTACTGTTGCACAACTCTCAACTCTCAACGCAGCGTGTAATTAAGACCAGCACCTCTACTGCTCCTCTCATTTAAACGGCCCGTATGAGGATATTTCCTGATCTGTACTATAATGTTGCTTTCTCATCAAAAACATACCTGGAGTTGTGTTTTGTTTCATTCACACATGTCTCCACTTTATGATGCCATGTGGTAGTGCAGGACGTGATCCCCTGTGTTTTTAAACTCTTTACACCTTCACTAGAATCATGGACAAATTCAGGTAAAATGTAGCTGTTAAACTGGAAAACTACTCCTTCATGACATCACAAGGTGGAACAGAGCATTTTGAGCTTTGCAGATACAGCCAGACTAATAATAAAGGATTACTCAAAAGTGTGAATGAAAGAACTCAACTCCAGGTATGTTTTTAATGAGGTAACATCATTATAACATGGCGTAAAACTCATAGTAGTCAAATTTGCATAATATAGAACCTGTGAGACTTGTCGTAATGAAATGTATTGTCTTTATTCTCCAAGATAAGCTTTGACTGAATCAAAGTTGACAATAACATTTCACATTAGCACTGAACACTTTTGGAAAATAGTTGTGATTTGTATGATAGCCATTATGATTTATGATTGGACACAAAGATGCAGTTCAAAGTCCACATTTTAAACATGTCTAAGAGCATTAACATATGAAAGAAGACTGAAATCTACACTGCTAAACTCATCCAAGAATCCTATGCAATTCAGAACATGTTTGCAGAGGTGTAAACTACAGGGTGGTCAGCTTTTAGGATTTACTACTTGTCCATCCTTCAACATCTTACTAGAACATTTTGTCTCCACCGCATCCCCTTTCGCATGGATCAAATAAACAGTTTCCTACCTCCAAATAGAGCGTGAGTGAGGAAAGCGACCAGTACATAGTAGAACTTCATTTTACACAACTACAGTCTCCATATACTGGCAGTTAAATGACTCGGGATCACAGAAGCCCCTGCTCTCCTCCTCCTCCAACTGTTGTAATCTGAAACATGGGACGCTCCGGCTCTGCTCAGGACCTCCCCTGGCCCCTCCCCGACTTTGGCAAAACAATGAAAACTCTCAAGATCGGGACTGCAAAAAAGACTGGCAGCTTGGCACATACAGAAAAAGAATACAATATTACATTCAAGTTATGTTCACAGACATTTTGTGTTTGTGTCTGGTTTATAGTGCCAGTCTATGACATGTGTGGACCATTTTGTTATAATTTGTGTGGGCAAATGAGACAGGGAAACAACTATTACATGGTTCAAAGCTCTAGAAGATAGATTTTGCATAATAGGGCCATACTGTAATTCACTAATTTACTTTTGTACTAGTTTTATGATTTTTACGTATGCAAAAACTAATACAGTCTCTTTCAGTATTTGTCCTCAGAAGTGGGTACAGGAGCCATAAATTATACTCAACTAAAGTAGTGTTACAAGAAATGTAAGAAAAGCTTACCCATGTAAGCTTAAGACTTACCCACAGTAAGAAGAGTAACTAATGGTTTTACTTAAGTAGTATGCTGTTAGAAAAGTACTCAAGCACTCACTAAAAAAGTTACCTGAGTAGATGTATCGTATTTTACAGAGTATAAGTCACACCAGCCAAAAAATGCATAATAATGAAGAAAAAAAACATATTTCACATATAAATCACATCTGAGTATAAGTCGCACCCCCGGCCAAACTATGAAAAAAGTGCAACTTATAGTCCGGAAAATACTGTAACTGAGTACTACCCACCTCTGTTTATGTATTTGCCTTTCTTCTGTTGCCAATAACCAGTATTTGCTGACGCTGATGACAAAATTATAAAATCCATAGCAAGGCCCACAAATTGATGTTAAGTTGGTTTAATGCTCACATGAATGTAAATAAAGTAATTTGTAGCATGATTGTGCAAACACAGGCACATTTTTATGAGCTTAATTGGTCTTCTCTTTCCATTTGAACTCACTAGTCTGTTGAAAAAGTCACATATGCTTTACATAAGGACCCACACTGGGGCAGTTTATATCAGTGCCAAAAGTTTCAATATGAGTCGGCCTGTCACGATAAATAAAACTATATCAACTTATCATTCAGTACAAGACAAATGGAACAATCATTTTGGAGGGTCAATATTAACTGTGGTACTTTTTCTTTGCACTAAAGCAGGGGTGTCAAACTCAAATTCACATTGGGCCAAAATTCAAAACTGAGACAAATTCACGGGCCAAACTCAATATTTATTGAAAAACTGACTGCACCTGATACGTAGTGTTTAACCTTTTCACATGAAGTTTAGTTTAGCTGAAACGCAACAACTCAAGCTTAATATTACAAACATATGAAAAATAAAAGGCACGTCAGTAGTATATATTTCATATTTAAATAAATAAAATGTATTATGTCTCTCTCTGTAGCCTTTCAAGATCCTTTTTAAAGTAAATCTTTTTTTAACAAGCCAAAAAAATAATAATAAAATACAATAAATAAATAATAATAATTTCATTCACTGAAAATGGCCACTCTTATTTATTATTTATATAAACGATTTTGTCTTTTGTTCCAACAACATTCACAAAGTACTATTTGCTGATGACACGAATCTGTTTATGTCACATAAAAACCTGGATCAGTTAGGGAAACTTCTAAATGAACATCTCGTAAAGGTAAATACTTGGTTCAAATGCAACAAACTGTCTTTAAATATTAACAAAACCTTCTTTATTGTCTTCCTGCCAAACAGACATAAATCCTGTGATGAGGACCTATGCATAAAAATAGATGGCCAAGTTATCCAACAAGTTGATTCCACTAAATTCTTAGGAGTATATATAGATAAATCTTTAAATTTCAAAAAACACATTGATGAGCTGGTTAAAAAATTATCCAAAATTGTTGGCCTACTGTTTAAAATAAGACATGTACTTCCATCAGAAGCACTGCTGACACTGTATAGATCCTTGTTTGAGACGCACCTGAATTATTGCAATGTGATATGGTGCAACACCTATCCCACTTACACTGCTAAACTCCAGATATTACAAAAAAAAAGCCATAAGGGCGATCACCTGGTCCTTGTCAAACTCCCCAACAAATCCACTATTCCACAGATATGGTCTTCTAAAGCTATGTGAAAGTAACATATATCACAATGCTTGTACAATGTACAGTGTGGTTCACAAACTAAACAGTCGATTGTGTGACCTTATCCCACTACAATCATCCTCTCATCAGCACAACACAAGGGAAAAAAGTATTTTAAAAGGAAAATTTAGGAAATTAAAATGTACCAGCTTTAGTGTCTGCTATAGAGGTCCACAAATATGGAATGAATTAAGCATTGACATTAAACAGTCTCCCTCATTACATATATTTAAAAGAAATCTGAAATGCAAACTACTGGGAAGCTATAGTGCCTGACTGAGTGCGGCTCAAGTTCTGCATTGGATCTTCTCTCTGCTCATAACGGGTGTGTGTATGTAAACGTATGTGGATATGTGTGTGTGTATTATACATATATTATACATATATTTATATATGTGTGCAGCTGCATGTATATATGTATGCTATGCATGTGTCATATATTGATATTATATGTTGTATAGGTCATATATAATGTATAGGTTGTGTTGGTGTGTGCTATATGTATGTATATGTATGTGTGTATATATGTGGATAGATATGTAGATATATGGATATATTGTGTATGTATGTGTGTATGTATGTATGTATACATATATATATGTATATATATATATATATATATATATATATATATATATATATATATATATATATATATATATATATATATATATATATATATATATATATATATATATATATATATATATTTATATTTATATTTATATATATTTATATTTATATATATTTATGTGTGTGTAGGGCAAAGTAAAAGAAAAGGAATACTTGCCAAGCCATCATTGGGTGTTGCGCACAGGGTGATGGACCCCATTACATAAGCTTTACAGCTTCTTGGGGGTTCCATGTTTTTCACAGGGTCAATTGGGAATAGGTGAACGATAGACACTTCCATATGTAGCATATAAACGCAGAATTGTAGATAGTATGTTGCTACGTGTGTGTATGTGTGTATGTGCCTTACTAAACTTTGACCATTGTGAAAAATAAATTGAAATTGAATTGAAAATTCGACTTTCAGACTGTTAACAGTTCATGCCTTCGAGTAGAAAAAGTGCATAGAAAAACATTACATTCAAGCCCAATTTGCTACATTCAGATTTTACTCTGCGCAATAGTCTCAACTGTGCACCAGTGTACTAGCAAAGCATTCTTGGGATTTGTAGTATTAGTGGTGCATGTTCTAATTACCAGTAGGCCACCACTAATGCACATTTGATATGATCTAACAGAGCCAAATATAAATACAATGTGGGCCAGATTTGGCCCCCGGGTCTGAGTTTGACATATGTGCACTAGAGAGAAACTTTTTGTTATGTTTCTATTCTTCTATGACTTCTCACTATAGATGTAAACTACAAAAGTGTTTCATTCTGCGTTTTTTCACCATATTAAACATTTAGAATAGTTTTTGCGGAATAATTCTACTTCAGGTTTATTGTGACAGGTCTAAATACAGAACCATTACAAATATGAATAACCCTCAGTTTAAAATACATGGAGGGTGTTTTAAATAGAAAGCAGAAATGAAAGTGTCAGTTTAAGCTACGCTGAGTAAACATGTCCATTACTCATAATCTACATCCTATTTTACCATTAGTGATTGTTGAATAGTTACACTAAGTCTGTTTAAATGCACAGGTAAAATTAAACATTAAAAACACAAATTTGCATTTATTTATTTTTCTTATTTGAATAGGAACAATGCACAGTAATAAACACTTTTTTAAATGGTCAATGATTACAGTTTTATATAGAGCTTTTCCACCTTCAAGGCCCTGGAAGCTCTTTACATCAAGGATCCACCTGGAGGCAAGGTGGGCTAAGTGTCTTGCCCAAAGACACAATGGCAGCATTCATTTGTGGGAGTTGGAATCACACCGGCCAACCTGTGGATCAGTGGACAATCACTCTGCCAGTTGAGCTACTGTCACAAGTAAATGTGCCAGTATTAGCTATAAACTAGTTTCCAACTGTAGTCTCCAGGCAAGGTGTAAAGTACAGGCACAAATGACAAAACTTACATTATATACAATAAAGTGGGTAAAATGCTATGTAAGAAGCAGAAGTCACATAAAAGTTGCTTACTAGGTGAAACATACAACAGCATTCTGCAAAGCACAAAGACATCATCATCGTCATCGTAGGTTTACAGCGCAATGACACAGGACAATAAACATGCACAAGCAGCAGGCAGCAGCACAAAGATATGACTGATCTGCATGTAACCATAGTTGTAGCATGTTTTTAATATGCAGAGGAATGATGGTTTTACAGACAGACATTGGTCAAATCACACTTCCAACTGTGGCTTTTACTTGCAGACCTGCAGACATATGCCGAGGAGACAGCTGTGTGTGGCCAGTGTCTCACCCAATGAAATGACACAGAATCATTGTGTAGATTTATGCAACAGTTAAACTTATATTAGATTGTCCAGCCAGTGTCCAGATATTAGTTCAGCTGTCTAGTAGAGGAACAGATAAAGAGCGGGCGTCTCCAATAGGGTTGCATCATAGACTGTGTATATAAATGGACAAAGCTAACTTGCTAGCTGCTGCATTCCAAATAGAAAGTGAACATGGGCACATTTCTGGCTCCATCCACTATGGCTCCAATTCAGTTTCTATTGAAAAAAAACAAAAACGTTGCCCCTCTCTCTGTATCTGCTGCTGTGAGACTCATCATTTCCGTCCTAAAATGTTCGTATTGACCCACTGTACATGATCTTGGTATTTTATTTGGCTGTTGTGTCTGTAAATCAAAATATAAACATTAATAACAGACAAAGCAAGTAACTTCTTTCCACAAGGTTTCTCCCGCTAGCATTAGCAAAAGGGTTGATTGACAGGGTTGCTAAGCACCTGCTCCATGTTAATGCAGCGGTGCGGAGGGGGAGGGCCGTTACCTTCAACAGCCTAGGCCACATGGGTCAAACTCAAGGCCTGCGGGCCAAATGTGGCCCTCCACATCATTTTATGTGGCCCTCAACAAGGTATCATGGTCTTAAAATTACATTTTATCAGGAGATACGCAGTTACACAGCCATATTTTTACATCTAGGCAAATGCATATGCAATATTTGTAACTTTAATAAGTAATAAATACAGAAACAGTTAAAAAAGTGGTTAGATTAATTTTAAATCTGGCCCTTTGAGGGCAGCCATTTTGCTGACGTGGCCCTTGGTGAAAATGTGTTTGACACTCCTGGCCTTATTGTTTCTAAAGGGGTCCACTTGAATTCATTTTCCCATAGCTTACATTACCTGCTTAAAACATAATGCAGTTTTTGTATTTTGTCGATATATTCAATGTGAAAGATAAAACAGATGTTCCTTGAGTCCTGAAAACGGGTCTGGGAGACGTCTTTCCCGGAGGTTGTGCCCGCTAGCATTAGCAACATGTTTGATTGACAGCGCCGGATCCATGCTAATCCAACAGTGTGGGCGGGAAGGGGCATTACCTTCAACAGCCTCGCTCCAGTTGCTATGATGCTCACGGTCGTAATTCCAAATATGGAATTCGGCTCGAAATTTGCTCCTATAATGTGATGTCACACTCCAGCAGTCCACCGCTTTATACAGTCTATGGAAGCAATGCAACATGCACTACACAGAAGATGTTGAAAAGACTCTTGATGGTTTTAGGGATAGACAAATCACACTTCCAACTGTGGCTTTTACTTGCAGACATGCAGACATATGTTGAGGAGACAGCTGTGTGTGGCCAGCGTCTCAGCCAATGAAATGACACGGAATCATTGTGTAGATTTATGCAACTAATATTAGATTGTCCAGCCAGTGTCCAGATATTAGTTCAGCTGTCTAGTAGAGGAACAGATAAAGAGCGGGCGTCTCCAATAGGGATGCACCATAGACTGTGTATATAAATCGACATAGCTAACTTTCTAACTGCCACGTTTCAAATAAGAAGTGAGCATGCATGTGCTTAGGGCTCCATCAACTATGACTTCAATTCACTTTCTATAGAAAAAAACGTTGCACCTCTCTCTGTAACTGCTGCTGTCAGTGCTAATACATCGGTGCAGGCGGAAAGGGGTGTTATCTTCATTAGCCTCTCTCCAGATTGACTCTTTGGTTGGTATGATACTTGCGGTGGGAATTCCAAAGATGGAACTCAGCTCTGAATTGGCCCCTATACCTGCTTGCCTCGATGAGCTCCATTTGACTGGAGCCGAATGCTGTGGGTGATGTCACACTCCCTAGTCCACTTCTTTATACAGTCTGTGAAAACGATACACGTGTATTACACAAAACTGTTAAAAACTGTTTTGGATGTGCAAAGGGATGATGGTTTTACAGACAGACATTGGTCAAATCACACTTCCAACTGTGGCTTTTACTTGCAGACATGCAGACATATGCCGAGGAGACAGCTGTGTGTGGCCAGCATCTCAGCCAATGAAATGACACAGAATCATTGTATAGATTTATGCAACAGTTAAACTTATATTAGATTGTCCAGCCAGTGTCCAGATATTAGTTCAGCTGTCTAGTAGAGGAACAGATAAAGCCTGGACGCCTCTGATATGGTCACACATACCACAATTGAATCAAAAATGTAATATGAGTAGGCTCAATTATCTAAAGGCAAAAATAATAGCATGTCCTCTGTGAAGAACAAAATATACAGTTTTTTTATGTAGAAATCCTGTTGTGCCTGTAGTTTAGACCTCTACAAACATGTTCAGAAATGCAGAGGATTCCTGTTGATCAGTTCACATTTTGTCTCCTTAGAATTATAATAAAATTCTAAGTAGATCTATATTACTATCTCCTTTCTGGGTAGATATTGAGGTTTAAAGTTTAATGAACACATAAACACATCTTTACGTGCCTTAAAACAAGATCAACAGAAAAGGTGTAGGCTGAAGAAGCTTATTATGCCGACTCTTTCTCCCAACCAAAGCTTTTGAAAACATATTTGCATTTTTACAGATACATAACTTAAATTTCATTTTTGTATTTGTTATATATCATTGTTTTGAACTTTTTATGTGAAAAATAGAGTTTTCCATAAGACCATTCCATAAGTTGACCCCTTGAACAGAAAATATTGTTCTTTTTTACATTAGTTCTGCTCATTTGCATGCATATGCAACTTCTGAGCACTTTTTCTCATGTAAACATATAAAAGACCAAACCATTGACCAAAATTTTGATTAAAATGTACAAGAACAAGGAACAAGCACATAGGAGTGACAAAATTTGGACAAAAACATCAGATCGAACCTTATAAATCAACTGTTCCTTGACTCCCAGACTTCCCTCACCCCGGACACTCCAGTTCCTCCGGTGGGGACCCCTAGGGAATACTTTGCTATTACAATACTTTCCCAAAACACAACCCAACCCTAGTCTCCCTCCATCTATCATCTGGTGAAATGGTACCCCACAGTGAGGCTTTGTACAGCGGTCTGTGTGTGATGTGTGGGGATACGGTGACATTCAGCTGGTGTTTTCAGACCTCCAGGCAAATGTGGCTGGTACTCAGTTACATTTATTTGAGTAACTTTTTAGAAATTTTAAAAGATGTCGAGCAGCATACATTTACTCCTACTTTAGTTGTAGATGCAACTTATATGTGAAATTTTTTTTTTTTTTCTTCATTATTATGCATTTTTGGCTGGTGCGACTTATACTCCGGTGCTACAGAAAATACGGTACTTTTTTTTACTCTTTTTGGATCATTAATTTGTACTTCTCCTTGAGTATTGTTATTTTGAAGCAACTTTACTCTTACTTGGTCCATGGGTCTAAGTGTCTTATACTTGTTCTGATGCAGCTCAAGATCATTCTAAACTTATTCAGGACAGGTTCATTTCTGTCCTGTTGATGTGACTTTTTAGTATCAATATCTGCTCAAATGAATACTTAGTTTCGATGCTAGTTTTAATATCGATTAGTACCCAATTTTCAATATTTTTGCCAACCCAAATGTAAACATAGACATGTCTGAGCTATATATATATAAGTATATGTACAGTTAATCAACCTGTTTACCCTTTAGCTACTTCCAAAAATCAAAATCAGACATTTTCCAGGATTTTCAAAAGTCTGTAAACTTTCAAAGCCCAAAAAGTTCAACAAAATCCAACTTGGACATATGGTATTGTTATAAAGGGGATCCACTTTAATTCATTTTCCCATAGCTTACATTACCTGCTTAAGAAATAATGCAGTTTTTGTATTTTGTCAATATATTCAATGTGAAAGAGAAAACAGATGTTCCTTGAGTTTTATGTTGAAAAAGGGGTCCGGGGCACTTAAGGGGGCTGTGATGTAAACAGGACTGTCTACAATGGCTCCATCTGTTAGTTATTATTCTGTGTTTGCGGATAGAGTTACCAGGATATTACACACGCTTTTATTGGTTCCTCTTTATCCATCCACTGGAGTTGGTTGACAGTTACTCTTGCTTGGCACAAAGTCTGACACTTAAAGTAAAAGATCATATTGCAAGGTGTAGCTGGAACAGTGAACGGGAACTTTCTGGTTTAAGCCTTGGCTGGATCAGTATTGATATGGGTAATATACTGGTCATAATATCAGTACTGGTGACTCTGAGGGATGGTTAATACATTAGTACCATAGACTGTATCTATAAATGGACAAATGGCTAACCTGCTAGCTAATAACTCACAAATCAGGCGCGTTCTTCGAGTGAGGTCCCTCCCTTGCCTTAGCCTTATTAACGCTGTCAATCAAAGTCAATCAAAGTGTGTAGGTCATGACACAGGAAGTAGCATTTTATATCAGATTTAAAGAGCTTTCTGCAGAGTATAGATAACACGCAGAAGAAGTACTCTCACTCTCACTCACGAGCTCAATGTGCGCACTGATGCTAACATGTCTGATTTATTATTAGCTGTGAGATAGACAAGAATTTAGTTACACCACAAGACTTTGCAGCAAAATCTACTTGTGCATGTGCTTCTCTTCTAAATCGATGTTGTTTTCAGTTGTCATTTAAATAAACATGCTACATAATAAAACCCCACCTCTTCTCCCTGGTATTTAATTGTAGCTCGACAGGACATCTTGGTGTTTTATTGTTTTACTGACTTTTTTATGTGTAGCACTTTGCTCGGCTGAAGATGTATTTAAATGTGTTAATAATAAAATAAATAAAATAGAATAATAATAATGTCATAGTTATTAATGAATGGACCATGAGTCCGAAATAAAGATGAATTGAATTAATACCGGCACCGTTTTTAAGGCGAGATGCTGCATATGAATAGGAAAAAATCCGAAATTTCGAGATACCAATTTGAAAGTTCATCTGTTGTTTACTTATATAAATGTAAGAAAAATATATATTGTTCTTCATCAGTTAATTTTTAATGTTTAAAAATACAGCGCTTTGCATCTCAAAAAATGCCTAAATCAGCCATATTTGGGATAGGATTAGATACAAATTAAATACAAAAATATTTAGATACGAAGAAGATAAGACGCAAGTAAAAAGTTAATTTGTAAACTTTACTACAATTTATGTGCTTTGACATAGATATTGAAAGGCTGATATGAGCTGGTACCAGACAAATATCAGTATCAATTCAATTCAAGTTTATTTATATAGCACATTTAAAAACAACCTCAGCTGACCAAAGTGCTTCACATAAAATAGCTAAACACATAAAACATCACACAATGAGGTATAATTACATTATACAAAAGAGCATAAAATACAATAACAGTGCAAGTACCAAGACATTCTATTAGACACTATTAAAAGCCACGGAGAAAAGATGAGTTTTGAGCCGAGACTTAAACTGAGTAAGAGACTCAGATAATCAGACAGACAAAGGGAGATTTGGGCGCTGCCACAGAAAAGGCCCTGTCACCCCTAGTTTTGAGCCTAGCTTTAGGCACAGCAAGCAGAAGCTGGTCAGCTGACCTCAGAGCTCTGGGAGGAGTATAAGGCTGCAGCAGCTCCCTAAGATAGGCTGGGCCCATGAAGTTAAGACATTTAAAGACAATCAGTAACACTTTGAATTTCACCCGAAAAGCAATAGGGAGCCAATGTAAAGTGCAGAACAGGCGTAATGTGCTCCCGTCTCTTAGTTTTGGTCCGAAGCCGAGCTGCAGCATTTTGAACAGTCTGCAGACGTTGTATAGAGCCCTGGTCCAGACCTACATACAAAGAGTTACAGTAATCCAGGTGCGATGTGACAAAAGCATGTATAGCTTTTTCAAAATCAGCCAGAGGCAAGTAAGGCTTAAGTTTAGCCAGAATCTGGAGCTGACAAAAGCTAGTTCTTATAACTGAGCTGATATGTTTGTCGAGTTTGAGCATGGAGTCCACAATCACTCCTAGATTCCTCACTGAAGGACGACAGAAGGAAGACAGTGACCCAATCACACTGTCATGTCCAGTGAGTAGCTCAGACGAAAACATCAGACCATCCCTATATTAGAACATAAAATGTATCATGTATAACATAAACTAATTGATATTTACTTTTTTTCATACACATTTTCAGATTTACAAATGTAGTCTTAACATTCCATGGATATTTTAGTGATTATTGGTTGTATGTGGCTGGCGTGTTAAAAGAAAAAAAAAATAAAAAAAAAATATATATATATATATATATATATATATATATATATATATATATATATATATATATATATATATATATAAAGGACAAAAAGTTAACAAGTATACCATGTTCAGGCCTATAACTTCCACTAGGGGTCAGCAAAGGGATGATTTATTATTCTGGTACCACTTTATAAAAACTGTACCTTATTTTGCCTTAATAAAGCATGAACAAAGACATAATTCGTGATGAACAAATTGTTTATTAACTACTTACAACTAAGGATTAGCGTGTTATGACAGTTACCTCCACAGAAACATACCCAGAGTTGTGTTTTGTTTCATTCACACATGTTTCAGTAATAAATTATTATTATTATGAATTTATTAATTTATTTGAAGATTTTATTAAAATGATAAATTGATGACAACCAATGATTATATGGAAAAATATTGAAGTTATATCTGTAGTTTCTTGGATTACATTTGTCCACTACATCTGTATATCTCAATATATCAAAAGTCTCCCATGAAGTACAGCAAATGCAGTGCTGGAAGACGTACTTAATTTTGTTTCTTAGTACTCAAGTAAAAGTAGAAGTATCATACGAAAAAATCTACTAAAGTAAAAATTATGCATAGAAAAGTGTACTTAAAGAGTAAAAAGTAAAAGTATTTCACACAGATTTTGACATCTAACAACGCTTCAAATGTAGTGATTTTGGTACAGAATTTAACTGATTTTGAGTAATTTTTCTTGTATTTATCTATTTGGTTTGCTTAAAGTTGACATGTTAAATCTAATTAAAAGTGCTAAAAATACGTCTCAGCCATTTCAGCAGCAACTTTTCAATTAATTGTAGATGTAGAAAGTACAGATACTGGCTCTCAAATGTAGCAAAGTAAGAGTAAAAAGTATCCACACATCCTCAAAGTTTTACTCAAGTACAATCCTCCACCACTGATAAAATAAGAAATAACAAAGTTGGTCTTGAGAATGGTGTTTTCAGACACACAGACATGTCTCCCTCTAGTGGGCAAACACGGAGGTGCATGTGTTTTGTGCTGAGTGGTGAAAAACAATCTTGCGGGACAGTATGTGTGTCAGTGGACCAGTTGGGTTTTCCATTAGATTACAAACACAGATATTTGTGACACTTATATAATCTATGTCACATCACATTCTCCTATGTTATTTCTTTCATATTTCATACATTACCCAACACATCACAACATCAAATTCTCAATATTTTACACCATTTTATTTAACTAAAATCTCCAAAACTATAACATTGACCACAAAAGGATAGCTTCATCGTCGCTGTCGTTCAGTCACCCGCCGTGACACGTGAGGACACACTTAGCCGCAGAGTAGACATCCCCTTTTTTGCTCAGGTTGTGCTACAAATCACTGCTTGACCTTTGACCTTGTGTGTCACTGAAGACTGGAGGGCCGCCTTCTGGTTGGCCAGGAATGCTCAAGCGACAAAGCTTGCCTGGGTTCTATAGTGTTAGGGTTTAAAACAATATGTTAAATAACTGTTCTTTAAAGTGCACATGTCACGCTACTTTCTGATCTCTGTTAAAATGTTGTTTCCTCATCACAAACAGATCTGGAGTTGTGTTTTGCTTCATTCACACATTTTTAACGCACAAATCCTACATATTTAGGCTTTTCTCAAACAGAAAACACTCTGTTCCACCTTGTGATGTCATCATGTGGTAACACAGGAAGTGCTTCACTGTGTTTTTAAACTCCACACACTTTCACTAGAATCATTTTGATACTTTCAGCCCTGTAATTTTCAATCTCTACTAAACAAAAGGTAAAAGGTAGCTTGAAATCTACCACTTCATGACATCACAAGGTGGAACAGAGCATTTTGAGCTTTGGAGATGTTACAGACTAATCATAAAGGGTCACTCAAACATGTGTGAGTGAAAGAAAACACAACTCCAGGTCTGTTTTTGAGGAAGTAACAGCATCATAACATGGCTAAAAGCTCAAAAGAGTCATTTTTTTGGGTAATATACTTTAATTCTTTAATACTCCAAACTTACCAGCGCTAAGTCTCCTGCCATATTCAGGCATAATACAACAGTTGAGAACAATAAACATAATAGAAAGCAAAATGCCAATCGCGGCTCCAATCGCAGCGTATTTAAAATCTGAAAAAGACAAGTATCAAATGTCAAAACTGTAGCTACAAACAGATTACCACACACAGCACCGACAATATTCCAGCGGGCCAGCTTCACTCGAGTCCCAGAGCACATGACCGCTGAAACGCACAGATATGTTTGATTTCACAACTTGTTTACTTTAAGTCATGAGTCATACTATCAGGACAGGTTTACAAGGCGTTGCATTAGTACTAGTTTGTATTAGAACTTTGATACTATCTTGGCATGCTAAAAAGTCAAATATCCCACAGATGAACACTGTCGTTGTGTCCTTGGGCAAGACACTTAACGCCCCTCGCCTCCAGTGTCTGTGTGCACTGGTGTGTGAGTGTATGAATGTGTGTGGTTCCTTGATGTAAAGAGCTTTAAGTGCCTGGAAGGAGGAAAGATGCTGTATAAAAATGTGACCCCTGACCAACAATCATAATCTTAATAACCTAATAGTACCACAGTATTCCACAAATACAACAGTTTTAATTTAGTTATTATTTTTAAATTTCACTTAAGTGTGTCTAAAGAGCTGCACTATAACCAACTCTGCCTGTCAAAACATTGTAGTAAATTATGCACATGAGAGGCTTAAAGGTACAGGATGTCACTGTCCGGATGTCGGGCGTCACCTGTATGATTCCATGGAAATATAAAGTTATATACTTCGGAATATTCTCCATGGACATAGATATGTTTTGTGAGTCATGTTTGTGGAGCACAATAAGGAAGAGTGTTTTACAAAGTTTTACAGTACAACTACTATTACTACTACTGTTATACTACTATTTCTACTACTACTACTACTACTAACTACTGCTACTACTAACTACTACTACTACTAACTGCTACTACTACTATTACTGCTACTACTTCTGCTACTACTGCTACTACTAATTACTACTACTACTATTACTGCTACTCCTCCTCTTCCTCCTCCTCCTACTACTGCTACTACTACCTACTACTACTACTACTACTACTACTACTACTACTACTAACTACTACTACTACTACTACTGCTACTGCTACTACTAACAACTACTACTACTACTATTATACTACTATTTCTACTACTACTACTAACTGCTACTACTACTCCTACTACTACTACTAACTACTACTACTACTCCTACTACTGCTACTACTCCTACTACTTGTACTACCACTACTACTCCTACTGCTGCTATATAACACATGATAATATTCACATTGAGCTTGTTGACGGCTCAACAGACTCATTTTGTAACATGGTATCGGTGTTTGGTATCAGCGGTTGTTATTGGTTCTTTCATGAATGCATCAGGCCATAACCGACTGGTATCGGTATCGGTGCAGTATGTTTGTACATCATTTAAGTAAAGAGTGAAACCTACATACTTTTGAAAACCCTCACCTCACTTTTAACAATATTCTGCAAATGATCAAATAAATGTAAATACTTGGAATGCTATAAGAGCGAGCTTGTTGTTCTGCGCGTGACCCACCTGGAGTGTCTTTTTCTTCCGCTCCCTCGGCTCTCGCACTTTTCAGCAAGAACTCTGAAAAGAAAAGTGTATAGGTCATGACACAGGAAGTAGCATTTTATTATCAGATTTAAAGAGATTTCTGCAGAGTATAGATAACACGCAGAAGAAGTACTCTCACTCACGAGCTCAATGTGCGCACTGATGCTAACATGTCTGATTTATTATTAGTTGTGAGATCGACAAAGATGAGATGTTTTTGTGACACATTTGAAGAACTATGATCATGACCACACATCATATACCACAAGACTCTGCAGAAAAAAATAAAATAAAAATCGACTTGTGCATGTTGCATCTCTTCTAAATCGATGTTGTTTTCAGTCGTCATTTAAATAAACATGCAGCATAATAAAACCCCACCTCTTCTCCCTGGTATTTAATTGTAGCTCGACAGGACATCTTGGTGTTTTATTGTTTTACTGACTTTTTTATGTGTAGCACTTTGCTTGGCTGAAGTTGTATTTAAATGTGTTAAAATAAATAAAATTGAATAATAATAATGTCATAGTTATTAATACCCTGCATTTGAATAGGAAAAAATCTGAAATTTCGAGATATCAATTTGAAACTTCACCTGTTGTTTACTTATATAAATGTAAGAAAAAAATATATTACAAGTAAAAATATGTCAAAAAATGCCAAAATCAACCATATTTGGATTGGATTAGATACAAATTAGATACAAAAATATTTACAGAGAGGATTTAGAGATCTTGTTTAGATATGTACAGAGCCCCACAGATGACAGAAAGGAGAGGAATAATATTTACAGAATTAAAAATGTAAAATATATTATCTTGAGAGAATGACATAATTATCTTGAGGAAATGACATAAATATCTTGAGGGAATAAGATGTTATTTTGAGGGAATGAGATATATTTTACTTTGTGGGAACAACATAATTAGCTTGAGGGAACGAGATATTATGTTGAGGGAATATAATAACTTCTATACATATATTTTCATGAGCGCACACGATATTTAACTTCAAAAATAAAAAAAATATCTAATTTCCTTGTGATAATTAAGTCATTCCCTCAAGATAATATCACATGGGAACATCATATTATCTCGTGGCCATGCATTAATATTATATTTTGCAAATGTCCTATGCCAGGTTCCGTTGTTTGACAAAAAACTGGCCTAAACATTAAAATTTTATTAAATCAGGTTTAGAATTAGCAATGAGCAAATCATTCAGTCTGCTGTAGTGTCTCTCCTTAAACTAGCATCAATTTGAATAGTTAGTTATGGTGATATTATGAATAAATTTGGCCGTGATTATCCTGACGAAAAATTGCAATATCGTCCCTTCCCTCCTATGATTATTCAGTCCCCCAAGCCCTTTATATCCGTATACGCGCCGTTTGTAATCGAGAGTGAGACGAGGTGTCGTTGAACAGGACCATACACACTCAGCAAGTACTAGATCACATGTAGAACGTGTCTGGCAGCTACGTGTATTAGAGAACTACTGTGAAATCTAACCTACTTACACACAGACTGTTATAAACTGTTCAAACCACAAACCTTTGAATGGGGTCATGATTACAGGCAAACGATCATGGGAAACTGTCTCAACAAAGCAGCCGGAGACGCCAAGAGGAGCATCAGTGGTGTATCTATTTGCATTACAGTATATTACGTTTTCAGTACATCCAAGGTTGTGGTTGAAGGTAATGAAGTACAAGTAGTAAAGTATTGTACTTAAGTAGAATTTTTAGCTATCTGTACTTTACCTAAGTAGATTTTACAGTGGATACTTTTTACTTTTTCTTTGCTATATTTGAGTGAAGGTGTCTGTACTTTCTACTCCACTACATTTTTTTAACTAGACTGAAAGTAAAAAGTACTTTTAATATGATTTGAGGGGTTGTTTGTGGTAACATCCTGACAATAGTTTTCGAGTTCAAGCTTTGGCTTTGAGCAAAACAAAAATAAACACAAAATTCATAAGAAAAATTAAGAAAAGGATTCGTATTTCTGCTGTTGACCCAAATGTGTCTCATTTTTTAATCAATATCACTACATTTAATGTTTTAACAAATTAACGACACTTGTGAAATACTTCTACTTTTTACTCTTAACGTACTTAAACTGCTGCTACTACTACTAACTACTGCTACAACTACTACTACAACTACTACTACTACTACTGCTACTACTATTACTAACTGCTACTGCTAACTACTACTACTACTATTACTATTACTATTACTAACTGCTACTACTAACTACTACTACTATTACTAACTGCTAGTGCTAACTACTACTACTACTATTACTATTACTTTACTAACTGCTACTACTAACTACTACTACTATTATTACTACTACTAACTATTACTACTATTACTAACTGCTACTACTACTACTACTACTACTACTACTACTACTAACTACTACTACTACTATTACCACCACTAGTACTACTATTACTATTACTAACTGCTACTACTAGCTACTACTACTATTACTACTACTACTTGTGAAATACTTTTACTTTTTACTCTTAAAGTACATTTTAAACATGTACTTAAATGCTTTTACTTACATTTTTTCACATGGTTACTTTTACTTGAGTAACTTTTTTGACTCTGTATCTGTACTTTTACTCAAGTAACAAAACGGAGTACTTCATCCACCTCTGAGCCATAAAACTACATCTGGGAGTATTTTTGTGGCGGTCTAAATACAGGGTTAGCAGGTTTTATACAGAATAAAGCAGGAGATGTTGTAGTTTGTTGAGGAAGTGATATGACCTGAATAACTGCAGTTGTGATTAGATACACTTGCAGTACATCTTGCAGCCGTATATTGTAGTCGCAGTAGTCTGGAGGAGTGCGGGGCTAAATCTGTGTCTATGTGGTACGTTTGTCTCAACTGACCCTAAGAGCGGACAGTGTGAGTCAGATAAAGTGTCCAGTGACCAGACTCTCAATGACCCGTTATGTAATGAGTCCAGTCCAGCTCGGGTCAAGGGCGTTTGACCACAAGCCTTAGAAACTGGATTTTGATCTGATTGAGATAATAATATGCATCTTAAGAGTTTATATTTAAGTATTATAAAATGTTATACTTACCAGAAAAGAGAAAAAAGTTGCTTAAGTAGAAAATGAGCCTGTAGAACGAACATCTCTTCATCTTTGTATCCTGAAAGGTTTTATGTGACAAATCATTTCCTGAGTTTGTGGGTTTTGAATCTGTGCTCATCACAGACTCTGCGCGTCATCATTTCTATCAGACTGATCACTAAGAAGTAGAACAAAGTCATCACATTTACACCACATGGATTTTACAGGTTTTAATTCAATACATAAATCTGTTTTTCTGTCCTCATACCTGTGATGGCTATTTTCACAAATGGACAGTTTCACTTTTTTCAGACAACAATTTTTTCGCTTGTCTAGGCCACAGTGCAAATTATTAGATGAAGAATAACAGCATACAAGAACAGCAACAATGCAAATATATTATATATATTCATATTTTTAACAGTTTAGAATGTTTAGAATATATATATATATATTTTTGTTTTTCTTCCTGCTCCTGTCAGCAGCTCTTCACACGAGACACATTGTTCCAAGAGGCACAATTGTTGTTTCTCATTTTGTTTTTACATTCAGGACAAATGTTGCTGTGTTCAGGGTCTTAATAAATAGTTTTTGCAAATCATTATTCAAATGTTTTATCAAAATGAGTATAATGTCCACATATGAGGACATTTGATTTACATAATTTTTTCTCAGAAACTACATAATGTAAAAAGATAATTCTTTGTATCTTTGTATCTTTGTCATCAGATCCCAGCCAGCCCAAATAACAAAGATAAATGAATAAAGCATCTCATGCAAGAGCTCGGGTCTCAGGAGGTTAAAAGCAAAACCAAAGTTATTAAACATTTCAATATTCTAATTTGCAGTTGTCCTGAAGCAGTCATCACCAGACACAGTGATACATGCTGCTCCAGAGAGACACTCCAAATACAAACTCTGTGAATGAACTGTGTACAAATGAGTCAAATTCACCAGTGACTGTATCTAAGAGGATCAACAGGTGACTAACAAACACATCTATACACATATATATATCTATAAGCTCTATATACAGCCAAACATCTAAACCAATGACGGGTTATGACAGACAGGAGTAAATGAATATGTCTTACCCACTTTTCATTGAATAAAGTGAAGTGAAATCACAAATAAGTCCAAAGGTGAACTAAGAAAATGTCCTTTCTCCATTATGAATGATATTCCAAAGAGTTTCTCCTCAGCTTCTGGAGTCCATACCTGATTTTATTAGCCTGTCATTCCCTAAAGCCTCCTCACGCACACTGTATATGTGAGCAGGCATTAAACAGTGTGAGCCTGTGCTTTGGCACATGTTTGTGTCTGTCAGAAAGGCGCAAACAAAGACTAGACCTCATACTGCGTCCAGTTCACTCATCAGTGAATTTATCTGCTCGTTACTCCTTTGATACCTACTAAATCTTTCTTACTGGCATAATAGCTTGTTGTTGCTGCTGTTGCTGTTTATTTATACATTCATATACATAGCCGCCTACATGTATGTGTACTCATTTAGTACTTCCTCTGACACACTGAACAAATGTGCCTTACATTTCGGCATAATCTCACAGCAACAGCTGCTGCGTTGGTCCTAAAACTGGACTGCCCGGTCATGCACCTTGATCTTGTAAACAGGACTTGGACAACAAGTCTGGCCCAGAGATGCTGCCCCAGTCTGACTCCTGTTGTCAGATCATAGTCTCCTCTTCTGGGGATTGGCATGTCCACAGTTGTGTAATGTAAAATTTATGTTTATTGTTTAAAGGCAAAACATTTTACAGACATATGACGAAGCGAGTTTACCTGTTACTTCTCAGTGCCTCTTATGGCAAAGGTTTGATCACAGATGAGTGATCTATAATCTTTTGAAAGATGCCGAACGGTGAAGAAAGGCTCCATGTGGAAGCCCACCAACCCTTAGGCTCAAAATAACCAATGACAGTGTCCATTTCATCTTGTTGGCCTGTCTTGCCCTGCCACTCGACACCCACTGCTTATTCCAATGTGAGTGAGCTAGCTGCACCCGCACTGCTGCTGCTGCTCAGTTTGGCCACACTGACTTGTCTATTTTGGTATCTGTGAGCATAGGACTGTGGACACAAGTTCATGTGAAGATGGAACAGAGGCTTTACTCACTTTGGTGAGTTTTCTGTTTTGTTTTTGTCTTATAAATGAAACTTTAAAATATTAATTCAACCTGGATTGCCAATAAACATGGATTTCCTTTCAGCAGATGAACTTGGATGGGATAACTGGATTACACAGGACTTGTATGTGGCAACAAAGGGTACACTGGAACTTTGAGAGAAGAATGAAAGATCCATAATCGAGGTGAGGGTCACTATGGAAACAATGGTGTTGATTCCTTCTGAAATAACATAACCATACCATGCTTACTGTATTACTATTGTGAATGTCACACAATATAATGACAACTGTAGAGTATGGCTTAAAGGGTTTTATTTTAACATTTAATATACATATAAAATATCTAACTCATATCATTTGGAATAGTTAGACACCCTATTTCTTAGGATATAAATATGCAGGCCAATGCTGGGAAAGCACCGTGGTTGCTAACTGATCCTGGGGTATGGGAGCACAAAGATAACTTAGCCAGAGAGTCTTGGAGAGCCAGCGAAGTTGGGCTCAACATACAGTTAAGTCTCTCAGTTCTTCTCTTCACTCAGCTGACATGTTTGGCTTGTTGTCTGGGGCTATAGATGATCACATAATACAGCTGTTTAGTGTTTTGAAAAGGATGTGGGCCTCTTTGTTGTAGTAATTTTCTTATGAAATGTTACTTGAATGTAGACTATTTGTGTCTCAATGTATGCCATGTACTAATAAGGAGTGTCATATTTGTCTGCATGTTTTAGACTTAAGTGATATTCCAGTGACTGTGTTCACAGGTCACTGAATATAAATGGGTTAATGTGCTATTCTAAGACTTCACCCAGATAGCTACAGTAGAACAGCTGTTGCTGAGACACAGTAAATCGTGTGACGATTTACATGAGTTACTTGCAATGTGGTATTATATTTAGATATGATATGAGTTTATATTATTTTCTATTATTTTGTAACTATAATTAATTGTTTACATTTCATTACTTCAACCACAGAACATTTAATTAATATAATTTATTATAAATGTAATTTTTTCCTTATAGTCTATAAAATGTGTAAGAGTTTAGACATTTTTTTGTAAAATAAGAGTTATCAGATTCATTGTCAGCAGACACAGCTTGAAGCACCATAAAGTGCTAAAAATAGAAACGCACATGGTATGAAGTGTTTGTCTGCTGCCTGCATAGTGACAGCATAGCCCAACCTGGCACAGGCCATGTACATAAAGGTCATCAGTGCAGCGGCTCAGCTCAAAACCATTTATAGGAAAAAAGTAAGGGTAAGATGTTTTCTGAATGTTCTAGGGTACATTTGTTTCATGCTGTTTCACATTACTTTGTTTTCTTACTTTACAGGGAGTCTTAAAAAATGACGACAATGTGAATTTGCTGGAAGAAACAATAAGGATATACAGATGTAAGAGAAACACATTGGCGACATGATGACCTGTGTGGAGAAGCGTCATATGAGCCACCGTGTGGGCGGCATGCTTCATCATCGCTTTCCCAATGGCTTCACAGATTTGTTTATGGATGAAACTGATCGGGAGGTCAGCACTCTGACTGACCGGGCCTTCAGAAGCCTCTGTATTGGAGATGATGCTGTTTACAATGATGAGTTCACTTATGGATACTCGCCTTTCAGTTGCCATAAGCCCCTGGCAGGAGAACCTCATAAAAAGACTGCTAAGGAAACTAAGAAACATGGACAGAGTCGGAGTGACAAACACGAAAGTCAGCCATGGAAAGAGCACCAGCAGAACACAATGTCCCAAATGTCTTCTTTTCTCAAGGCACTGAGCGCCACTGAGGAAAGTTATGGGGGAATGTTCAAGAAAAATGGTGTCACTGATTCAAATGGGGAATCATGGGACAAATCAGCACTTCGTAGCATCCAAAAGGAGCTATCTGAATTCTCTACAGATTATCACACCAACCTCACTGAAGGACATTATAAAAACCATCAACGGCATCCTTCTGGAGATGTTTCAACAAACAAAATGGGCAAAGACAATTCCTTATCCTCTGGGAAATCTTCAAAAAGCAAAAATGTAAAAACTAATGTAAAACTCAAAAAGCTTAACATAAAAAACTTTTTCCTTCATAGTGAGTTTAGCCCTTTTCAAGCGTGGACAGATATGAATCAATTCTCTTTTGCCCAAGAGAGTATAGTCTCTATACTTCCTGAAGACCCTGTGCCTAAATGGTTTGATTTGCCTTTTTACAAGGAGTTGACAGAATCACCAAAGAAAGAGCCTCAGCTCACAGAGCAGCCCCAGCCTCACCAGAAAGCAGTCACTGAGCCACCCCCTCCTCCTCCCGCTGAACCCAAACCCGTTCCTCCTCCTGTACCTCCAAAAGTCCTGCCAAAGCCAATACTAACTACTGCAGAAAAGAGGTGCACTTCAGAGTGTGGGGATGGATCTGCTGCCCCCTGGAGGCGAAATAGATCTAGAGCAACAAGTGCTGTGCCTATAAACCACCCAAGTATACCAAGTCAGGACATTACAAAACAGGTAGATGAAAACCTTTTGTTACTTAAAAAAGTTGATGAAAATCTTCTGTTGCTTAAAAAGGTGGATGAAAATTTGACAATGCTTAAAAAGGAAGCTCGATCTGTAGAGGTGAAGACGGTTGAGGAAGTCAATTCATTAGCGTCTACTCCATTTAGTATTTGCCAACTAATGACCCCCATCATTCCCTCGAGGCAGCCAACTGAAACATCAGAGATCCTCACAGTGCTCTCTCCTTCTGCTCTGGAGCTTCCTCTAAGGCCACAGTCAGAGGCTAAAGGAACTCCAGAACCTCTTAAACGGGACAGTTATAAATCACTGGCCTCCAGTATTCTCTTCAACCTTAAGGATAACAGGAAACGTGTCAAAAGCAGATATAGTCCAAGAAAGTTCAAAACACTGGAAGAGACAGAAAGCGGATCTCCTCTTTCAGATATGAAGCAACCCTTCACAGAAGGTCTGGCCTCTGGCATGAGCACTCCAGCCATTGTAAAAGATGTAGAGACAGTTGGAAGTCCCATTCTGGCAAAAATCCAAAGTGTTGACCTTACAAAACAGGATGCTGAAAGGCCTCTATCAAATGATTACTTACTTTCTCATTTGCTGCAGAGTAAAGCAGAAGAGGCTAGCCCCATGTCCCCTTTATTACAAAAGAAAAAGAACAAAAGTCCCTTAGTTAAGAAGCAAAACTACCCTTCTCTAAACCTGTACAAAAAGGCCAGTCCTGCCAACAGTGATATGAAATATCTACAAGCCCCACTGAGTCCTGGTGCTTCTGCGCACACAGAAAGTGTGAAAGATTACCTTTCACCACCCCCACCCAACAAAGATCTTTCTCCACTACCAAAGCCAAAGACCAGTGGACTTTCACCAAATACCCTAAATGTCAGCACAGATCTTTCACCCACTATTCCTTCCCCCTCAGGTCAGAAAAAACACCTATCATTACAAGAAAAAGTGGTCAAAAGGCCACCAGATGTGCCAGAGAAGCCCAGACGAAAGAACAGTATAGAGCCCGTTAGTGTGAAAGAAAATAACACGGTAAACCAACCTGTAAGTGCGGCAAATGTGATTAAAGCAGCAAGGGAGGCAATACATGTAGCTAAACACAAAGCCTTATCCCCAGATAGTATCAACAAGCCAACAGATGAAATAATTGAAGTCAGAAACACAGAGAAACAGGAACAAAACCCACACAATATTATGGGTTTAGAAGAAAGTGCTATACCTGAAAATATACATAATCCTGAGAAGAGAAAAGAACCTCCACCTGTCCCTAAGAGGACCTTTACAAAATCTGATATTCAGCTACCACTCGATAATCCTGAAATGCTCACCAATGGTGACTTAGACAGCTCCAAAACAGATGTAAAATCAAAAAGTCAAAAGGAAGCATCTCAAAAACAGGAAAAGCTCAAGCATATCTTTTCAGCCAGACAAAACAACTACATCAAAAATCAAAGGTTTGCTATAACCGATAACGATAAAGAGATGGAGTCTGAGGAAAGTGACAGGAAAGTGAGTGCAAGAGTAGAAAGGGATGAGATAGGGGTTCCCGCAGAAATAAGAGACAGCGAAAACATCATCAGTGACTTAAATGCTTTGAAAGAATTAGAAAGAGCAAGACTAGCGGAGCGGATTTACGACAATGCAAAGAACAAATTTGGGGTCGTTGACATCGTGGAGCAGACGAAGGCCAGGAATGATTTGATTTCAAGAGAACTTCGAAATATTAAGAAAGGTATGATGTCTATGAGGGGGAACACAATGGCCAAAAGGGATCTGTTTTTGAAGAAAGAAAATGAGCAGAGCAAAGGAGAGGTTTATTCAAAGTTAGATGGTAACGTTATCGTAAACAAGGCACTTATAAATGACAATTATGATAAAGCTAAAATGGCACTAGAGGAGATTATTTTTGAGAGGGAAAAGCGGAAACATCTACCAGGACAAGAGGAGTCTGAACAAGGGGTAGAAGATGACAGTAATGTGACTAAACTTCAGAAATCTAAAACTGCATGTGACACTGAGGCAAAATCCAACGGCCTTAGCGCATCCGAGCTAAAAGAGAGGTTAAGTGAGCTAAAAGATCACACCAACATGAGGCAGATTTTGTCTCAAACCGAGCCCCGACCGGGAGAGACGCACAGAGCAGGGAGCAGGATAGCTTTACCGGGCATGGACAAAACGAGCGACGAACTCAATGCGATAGTCAAATCCAAAAGTGAGAAAATTGAGAAGCTTATTAGCAATTATCTTACTGCCAGTTCAAACGTCGATTCTAGTCACGTGTCGGAAGAAACAGTTGAAAATATCGTAGATGAAAATGCAGAGAAAAAACACGACACTCCTCCTGTTCCTCCAAGAAGCAGAAAAGGCAGCATTAGAAGAGATAGTGTTGGTAAAGAGGCAGAGTTAAGTTTAAAGAATGTAATAGGTGATTTAAATAAGAGCAAAAAAGATGAAAAGGAAGAGTTATGCTTGATTCCTAATTTAAACTCTTCAGAAAAACAAAATGTATATGACACTGAACCAACAGCTAGCTTGGATAACACAAAACATATCAATTCAAAATCAGCTTTAGAACCAAGTATTAGCCTTTCAACAAAAACCTCTGAAAATGAGACTAAATCATATTCAGATGCTACATGTGAAAACAAAAAGCAGATGAGCCCTCTAGCTGAAATCATACCTGAGAGAAAACTCCAGGCCACAGGAACAGGAAAAGTCAAACGCAGGGCTCCCTTAAGGCCGGATCATCTGAGCACTTCTAGTAGCAAAGATTTGGTGTTAGAGCAAACTGAAAATGTATCTATTAGTAATGAAGATTCAAAACCAAAGGCAGACGTAGTTGTTGAATCCCCCCCAATTTTAACTTCCCCCTTGCTTCTTGTGAATGGGGTTAGCATTTGTCAGAGCCCACCAGATCAGGCTAGTTCATCATCCAAATCGTCCTATTTCTCAGCTGAAAGTACCCTCCATAGAAACACTGAGACTGAGTCCAATGTTTACCACTCTCTGGAAAACCTGATTGGAGAGGTGGAGGAGGTTCATGAGGCAGGAACAGGCTCTCTAAACAAAACAAGGCATAATTCAGACAGGACAGATGGTGAATATTACTCATTTAGCGATCATGAAACTGAGCCCGAACCACTGAAGAGGCAGATCAAATCACCTCCAAAAGACCCTGTCATATTGACCAAGGAGACAGCACCCAGATCCACCAAAGAAAATGCTGTGAAACAAGAGGATGAAACCAATTCATCAGCTTCCTCAAATCCTGTTTCACCAACCTTTGCGATCCCTGCACTATTTAAGGTCAAGGATAATACGTTTAGTAACAAGTTGAAAAAGTCAACACAGCCCTGGTCTCCAAGGGGAAGCTTGGCCGGTATAGAAAGTTTATTGGTAGACAATAAAATTCCACAAGTACAAGAAACCTACCAAGAACATGTGGTTGGTGATGCTACATTGCCACAAGTTAATATTGAAGTTGAAGAGGTTTTACCATCGTCTCCTCAGCTCCTCCTACCCACAAGTTCTAGTGAAATACTCAAGGTTCAAGATAACTTCTTTCTGAGGGTCCCGGAGCAGGAGGACAGACACTCGGGAGTGAGTCCTCTGTCGGAGGGGGTGGAGAGTACAGCAGCTAGCACAGTGGAGACTGCAGACGAGACAAGCGGGGCCAGTGGACTTGAATGTGAGGTCTCTAAAGTCCCCAGTGAACGCTCTGGGTCCACTTGCAGTGGAAATGACAGTCAAACAGGCCTGCCCAAACCTCCTGCTGTCCTGCCCAAATCAGAGAAGGCAGTTCTCCGAGCCATTAAGTTAACCAACAGAAGAATGAAGAAGGAGGAGGCCCATAAGTCAGCTCAGAAATCCTCCCACAGCAGCAGCAGCAAGCACAAGTCTGACAGGCACAAGAGTGACAAGTCTGAGCAGAAAAGTAGCAGCAGCAGTAGAAAACACAAAGAAAAGACACATTCAACTCCTCCAAATGCAGAAGAGAAATCAGTTCACTCCAGTCAAAACCCTAATGATATAAAACAATCTTCTCACAGACACAGTGTGGACTCAGAGCACAAGACTGGGCCTGTCCTCCTCAATGAGCGGCAGGGGCGTAGCAGTGACAGGCGGCTCCGTGACAAGCCAGAACAGCGGCACTACAGCAGTGACCGGGTCATCAGCAATGTGCCTGTGTACAAGACATATGTAGGAGACAGGCCCCGCTCAGACCGGGCTCTCCAGCGTTCTCTGAGCACCGACAGGTACATGGAGACTAAAGCAGAGCGCAGGCTTAGTGCCGATATGTCAAACAATGACAGACTTGACCCAAGAAGCCAAAGAATTGAGAAATCTATTAAGGATGAGCTACAACAGAGAGGCAGACAGAAGGATAAACAGATTAAAGAAAGTCCACTGAGACGGAGCCATAGTATAGATTCACAGAGCACAAATGTACTGCATCCTGCAAACCTGTCCCGTCAGTCCAGCATTACCAGCCAGCTTTCACGCCAGTCCAGCATGGAGCACACCATCGTAGCCCCATCCTTCCCAATGACACAGAGGAAGCTCCTCCAGGATCCAGACTCAGGCCATTATTTCTTTGTAGACATGCCTGTACAAGTGAAAACTAAAACCTTCTTCGATCCAGAAACAGGGACGTATGTGCAGCTCCCGGTTCAGCCTTCAGAGGGGGCCATACCACAGCCCTCACCAATGGAGGTTTTGAGCCCTCCTCTAGTGGTCTACCACAGCTTTGTCCCAGTGTCTCTGTCTCCCATGGCTCAGACAGCCCCTGTCCCACTTCCACATGTAGAGCATGAGGAATATGACCCGCGACATCCGGACCTGATGACAAGGCACACTGAAGCTCACTCATACTTAGAGCCTGTGTTTGGGCAACATGAGCACATGTTGGGAGAATTCTTAGGGACTGAGGAGTTGGACTGTCCGAGCTAAAAGATTAAAGCCAAAAATCTTTCATTAAATTTGTATATTACAAATATTTACTATTTGATTATGTTTTTGTGCACTCAACTTAAACCTGCCTTACCTTGTTTTGTACTTCACGTCACTGTTGCAGAAGTGTGAAGTGTGACAGTTGATTTGATTTTTAAGTTACAAATAAGTAAGATTGCTTTGCTTGCTTTAACAGTGACACTGGTTTTGTGAGATCTCCAATTCTGTGACCTTTATATTTAAAGTGTCAAATGCTGGAGGAGGTATTTGTGTAAGATAAAGTGGGGGACATGGAGACTCCATGTATATATGTAAACAGAAAGAAATGGCTTATCTGTAAATGTGAGTATTTATTTATGCTGAAATGTGTATATGGCACTACAGTGGTAGTGTTGGTGAACTTCACCTCTTTCAGGTATTGTTTTTGACACTTTTCTTATCTGCAAGGTTTATTGCCTCTTCTTTTTTTCTTTCTTTTTTGTTTCTTTCACAAGACAGGCTGTTTTGATAAATATACTGGATGAACTTGACAATATCTAAGTAAAATTTCCGCTTTAGAAGACATTTTAAAATGTTTTGCATGCTTGATTCAAATGATGGCTATATTTTTAAATTGAAAATATACTTTTAGTTCATACCAAGTAAAAGCTTTTAATGGGACTTTGCAATATTTGTTATTAAGAAATAACAGAAAAAAACTGAGAATATCTGTATCTGATTTATTGCATTTTGAAGTAGAATAATGCAGGGCTGTTTTGTGTCTGTGATCCATTCCAATAAAAAACCTGTTGGTACAGAACACCATTGTCTTTGTGATTTTATTGCACCAAAATCTTTAAGTCACATGGTCAAATCCAGTACATAATTGTAATAATACAGTTTTCTTAGTATTATAGGTTCTCTTGATATATTATTTACAATAGCAGAACATAGACTCATATTTAGGATTACTTGCATTAAAAACATTGTTCCAGGGTGAATAAATTATTGATGGAATAGTGTTTTTTTATTTTCTTATAAATATACAATATTTACATTTTCTTCATCCCCTTAGCCCCAAAAGTCCCAGAGTCAAAGTGCAGGAGATCCCCATATGTGTAAACAGTCAGTGACAGCCACAGCTCAGGGCCACCATGTCATCATACTGCTTTAGCACTACATTCTCCTCGTCATCAAAGTACAGCAAACTAATGGACTGCAACTTGTCTGGTACGCAGCAGGGGGCACCCACTTCATCATTTGAAAGCTTCAGGGCATGCATGATAGATCTTACAGTGGCATGGTTTGTGGCCCGAAGGCTGCCTCCTAGAGGAAAGGGACAGGAACCTCTGCAGTGGTAAGCGTTGTATCCTCTGGGAGAGATGATCCACCCGGACCAGCCGATCTCCTCAAAGTCTACAAAGAGAGGGACACGCTGGCAGGTGTGGGCGGAGCTGTTGGGCACTTGGAGGGGAGCAGCGCGACGATGCCTGTTGCCCTGTTGTTCTGAAGATGGACTGTGGACTTGGTCTAGAAAGAAGAATATGCATCATAAGTTCATTTGAAATTTAAAAAAGGGATCAATGATAAAGTATAAATGTAAATATATAAATATACATTTTAATAGACTGATAGAAAAATATTCCTCAGCTTACCTAAGTATGACTTTCTGGTTGCCCTGCCAGTGGTCTCATCAGAGAATATGACCAGATATGCATTGGTCTCAGCTCCTTCAACAGTGTGTCTTGGGGAAGGAACCACAGAGGTGTCCATCCAGTCTCCAGAAGGGAATGTGGTTACCATTAAGATGCCATTGTTCTCTTCACTGTTACCAATCCATTTGGACACCTGCCATTTAAAGGAGAAAATATAAGTTAGAAAAATATGACCCAGTACACCTGAGTTCATACTGAGCATAACAGAAAAGGCAGAGCAGTGCTGTACCACTTGAGTAACATTGAAGACTTCCCAGCCTTGTGTGTAGAGGGGCACTAGTCTGGTGGTGATGAGGTTTCCCCTCCATGGTTTCACTCTGCTGTCCAGCACCTCATACAGATCAACCTGAGCAGAGAACACAATGAAGCTTCATTACAAAGTGGTTATAACATGAGTTTAGACAGTTTGGGTCTGTAATATGAGATTGTGTTTGAGAAATTGAAATAGTGCCCTTACCTTATAGAGATGAGGTCCATATGCCTTTCCCATGAAAAACTTCTGCTTCTTTCTAAACCAGCGGAATTCGGCTTTATTCATCCTCTCATCTTTGCTAAAAGAGGAGAGATTGAAGAAGTGAAACTTCTCACCACCATGACCTGTGAAAATGCAAATACAGTGTCAATTATAATTACATAAACTATAGAGTTATTAGTCTAAACTATCACATTACATTTCACATCTTTGCATTTCCATTAAATTACATTTTTGTTTTGCTCGTATCAAATAGTTACATTTTCCGTGCGTAATTTATGCGTAACAACGCACGATCATAAATGTGTTAAACTGGCAAAAGTATGGCTCTAAAAAGCAAAGATCAAACAATATTTACACTACCCACCCTTATCCTCAAAACTACGAACAATATTTCCATCCAGAATCTCCTTCTGGGTCTTGGGGGTTCCATCCTCACGAGACACGGCGTTAAACAAATCCAACATAAACTGCGGTGCTTTTTTGTGCGGTGCCACAGCGGGACCACGAGGTAAATCCTTCAGATATAGCAGCGCATCCAGCGCGTCTCTGTCCTTGTTTGTCGCGCCCTCCCCGGCTCGTCTCCCTATCGCCCTCCTGCCATGTGGGACAGCCATCGGCACTGCGCTCCGGAGTTGCAGGGAGAGCACCAGGTAGAGGCACAGAGCTCGTCCTGTCATATTGGTCGGAGTGGAGTGAGTGCCCTCAGTGTGCGGAGTGTCCAGTGATAAGGCGCGCGGGGGCCTTTGATGACAGCTCGGCCTGTATTCAGCTAACACACAGATGATTGCCCCTTGATTGATGATGGTCCAATGGCCACACAATAGGAGGTGCAAACGAGCCGAGACTCTCCTACATACAGCCAAATAAACGACTCATTTCCCAAGGATAGTCGGTTTATCCATGTTGTAACACACTTTTTGTTACAGAGTTACACTATATACTGAAAATAATAAGTCCTTATTTACGCAGCTGCAACAGTGACAAAACCTGAGCCAATGTCAAGTTCACCAAGTTTCTTGATAATAAGTAGGCTAATAATAATAATAATAATAATAATAATAATAATAATAATAATAATAATAATAATAATAATAATAATAATAATAATAAGAAGAAGAAGAAGAAGAAGAAGAAGAAGAAGAAGAAGAAGAAGAATATGTTTTTATCTTGCTCCGTTTGTTTTAGTGTAATGCTGTATCATTTATTGAAATTAGTATTGTAGTTTATTTGAATGGGCTTAATATTAACCTTTAGAATAGATAATTTGGCTAAATATGAATGAAAACGTCAAGGTCATTGCTGTCATCCTTCAGGTCTTGAGGACGTCAAACTGACATATTTTCATTGTTTACAGTATGATATTTTTGTGTGACATTTCCAGGTTCAGCTCTCTAGGGTTGTTTTATATGACTCTATCTGACGCCCACGCATTAGAATCCCTGTCCTGTCGCGTGTCATAATGATGTTTAGCCCGTGGATCTACATCTCTTCGCACATCCCCGTTATCAGCCCGAGCCAAGCGGCCGAGAGCAAACGAAAAGCCCGGGCCGTGACGCAAATGCACCTCCAGCTCCACAGGTCCCGAGAACGCAGCGGTCACGGAGTCCCCCAACCCCTTCCATCAGCCCTCCTCCCTCCTCCCTCCTCTTCCTGGGCCCCGTATTTGCGCAGTGACTCACGGTTAACACCAAAATCTGTCCTACACGTTTATTCGCGCGTTAACACAATCCGAGATGATCCTTCTAATTAATCACGTGGCACAATAGGGATCACATTCTCGAGCTCGTTACGCTGATCAATAGCCTCACTCTCCGTCCATATTGTTAATCAAATTTACGACCATTACGCACGAACGGTGATCCCCTCATGTCCTGGGGTTGACACACACTCATCTCAAACATACACATCAGCGCAGGAAACACTGATTGGATTTGATGGAATGAAGTAAAATGGCAAGGTCTTAGATGTTCTATGATTAAGGGATTAAACAGAAACTTAAATGTGACCCATGTGCCCCCTGTGACGTGTCTACTGTGCATTGTGTCCACGCGTGACATAGGTGCGGGGTGTCCTCAAATGTTTGCTCTGAGCATATGCACAGGACAGATAGAGTTTAAGGGTTTAAGGGAAGCCCCGTAAGTGACGTAGTCGAGGCACCATATACCTCAATAACAAACTATAAACAGTATTACGCAGCTAAGTATGATCTGATAAACATATGAGAGGTCCTGATTTTTGCCTACGGACATGGCAGATGATGATGATATTTATAGACGATGCAGGATGTTGTGGCTGGAGCTCATCCTCTTATGTTCAAGTTTGGTTCATGCTCTGATGATGTAAAGTTGATGTTGTTCAAATCATATTGTGCATCACTAAACACTGCACACCTCTGGACTCATTACAAAAAAGCCCATCTCAAAAGGCTGCAGGTGGATTATAATGACGCTTTATGGGTGCGACTGAGGAGGCCACGATGGACTAGAGCGACCGAGATGTTTGTTGTGTGAACACTTTGCTGTACTAAGAACTTTAATGTACAGTTTTATTTGCAGCTTAATAAGTCAGAAAATAAAATAATAATGTCACTCACAAACATAAGATTCAGTGTAATCCGCTCCAGTCCAAGATGTGGAGACACTGGTGTGGTTGTCTTTTTAAAATGTAGTTGTTTACTGTTTGTATTGTCACTGTCCCTATCTATTTTTAAAAATGGACAATGAGTCTGAAATAAAGATGAATTGAATTGAAATATAAACTATACGCTTCAATACGAGTCCAGTGTTATGGAGCCACGTTTTGTCAGGATTAGTGATTAGTCATTTGGATTTATACATTAATACTATATAAATTTTCTCTTGAAATGTCCGTCACCTGCTTGTCTCTATGGAGATGTAAGGCAAGGCGGGTTTATTTGTACAGCACAATTTGTACACACTTCTAACAAGAATGCATGGTATAAAAATCATTTCAAGTAAAGCAATATCATCATCTCCATAGACACAAGTAGATGATAAACAGTTGCACTTAAAAGCTCTGTGGAAATACATGCAAATATCATGTGAAGTATTTTAAAAGTTTGCTTCACTAGAATAATTTGGATGATTGCAGCCCTGGAATTGCCAATCT
Organism: Periophthalmus magnuspinnatus; assembly: GCF_009829125.3. Lineage (NCBI taxonomy): Eukaryota > Metazoa > Chordata > Actinopteri > Gobiiformes > Gobiidae > Periophthalmus > Periophthalmus magnuspinnatus. Next base: position 25,110,780 of record NC_047144.1, read on the forward strand.
CTACTGAACTGTAAAAAGTAGCAGTTAACTTGAAAACACCACTTCATGACATCACAAGGTTGAACAGAGCATTTTGAGCTTTGGAGATGTACAAACTAATAATGCAGGATTACTCAAAAATGTGTGAATGAAACAAAATACAACCCCAGGTCTGTTTTTGATAACATGGCTTAAAGCTCACAAGAGTCAGGACCTTTAAGTTTTAGCTTAACTGGAGTGAAACTGTTCTCAACAATTTATAGCAACTCAATTTGTCAGTTTGAAAAATAGTTTCTATTAAATTGTGATAACTTTTTAGCGTTCATATAGGCAATATTTCCTTGTTCTGAATAGCAGTCGTAACAGCCCTCTCCACGTGCTGCGGCCCTCAGACTGCGCTCAATAAGTTTAAACGACTCTGTCCTGGGCCTTTAGGGGCTATTGAGAGATATTTTAATGGGAGCCATAATTTATATTCATAACCTATAATCCCTGTGAGAGTTATGATGTACAGCCTGATGGCCTTGGTGAAACTAACACTTAGATTTACATAAATATATTAGGAATTCATTAGACCTGTGGAATTAAGTAATAGAAACAGATAAACCTTAGCCTCATTCTACCACATAAACATAAATGTATAGATATAGTTATTCATTTCAAAATACAGATGCCTTGTAATTGTAATGATTTGTAAATATTTAAATGATGTAGTTAAGAGTAAAGTGGGTAACTGTCCCCTAAACATCTGGCAGAGCAGGAGCACTAATGGGATGATCTTTAGCTGAATGTGTATTAACCACAATGTGAGCTCAAAGTTGAATTCACAAGTGTGAATGACTCTGTTAACAATATTAGCATAAACGTGGGCCCAGGGGCATAGTCTGACACTAGCATGCATCGGTGCTGGGGACATGGGTGCTGGGGACATCAATGCTGGGGCATCGGTGCTGGGGACATTTCTTTGTGTGCTTCTACAGCTTTAACTGTTATGAGGGAAATCAGCAGGTTTTGGTGCAAAGTGTAAACTGTTAATTAATTAATCTATGAAAAATATAATTCTTCTATAATTCGTCTTCATAGATAATTGGAGGGCATTTGAGGGGAAGCCTAGGCTTATACGTAGAGACGGCATCCATCCCACGCAGGCTGGCTCCGTCCTGTTAGCTCAGAATATGATTGCTAGTCTAGATTGACCAGGTAAGACTAGCACGCAGAATAGCTCAGGGAAGCACAGTGATAGTGACGTTAGGGAGCAGTTTAGACCAGTGAAGCACAGCTTAGTCAGAGGGAACAGCTCCAAACACACAGAGACTGTGTGTGCCCCACGTGCCCCATGTACAAAAAGCACAAAAAAAAAAAAAAACACCTCTAAACTCTGACAAGGAAGCTGTCAGATTTAATAACTTAATAAAAATAAATAAATGTGCCGCAAATAAACAAAATGATAAGTGTGTAAAATGTGTACTGCTAAACATCAGGCCTCTTTCCTCCAAATCTCTTTTAATAAATGAACTAATTGGCGACCTTAATATTGATCTGTTAGCCCTAACTGAAACATGGCTTTCTGTGGAGTTTAAAAACACAGTGGAGCACTTCCTGTATTACCACATGATGACATCTCAAAGTGGAACAGAGCGTTTTTTTTCTGTCTGAGAGAAGTGGACTGGAGTGTTTTCAGTTTGAGAGAAGAACTCAATATGCAGGGTTTGTGAGTTAAACATTATGTTTTTTCATGGTTTTTGATGCTTTTACTTTTACTTTTTGTCTCTGTAGCTGTACTTGTACTGTACTCAAATAATAAAATTTTGTACATCCACCACTGTCCAGTTGGTGTAAACCTAAAACCCTCTCTGATCTGAATGGTCAGAGAGGGTTAAGGTCCCGTTCTGGTTCCTTTTCATTAAACAGTAAGAGCGCGATTCTTTTAATTCATTTGTTAATTCATAAACATTTTTGCTTTGTAGCCTTCAACAAGTGTGTCAGGTCCTATACATAAAATCAACACTTTTTTAATGTGACGTCTTGAATGTTTTTGTCTCCCTCATATTTAATCATTTTCTGAGTGTGGGTTGCTGTGGGGTGAGCAAGGGCAGATGAAGTACTCAATTTTATTTCTCAAGTAAAAGTACAGATATCAGAGCAAAGAAATACTCAAGTAAAACTACACATGAAAAAGTCTTAAGTAACTTAAGTAAAAATATTAAAGTACCTTTTTAAAAATGTACTTAAAAAGTAAAAAGTAAGTGTTTCCCACATTTTTTTAAAAATCTAATAAATCTTCAGATCTAATGATTTTGATACAAGTTTGTGCTGAATTTTGTTCAACAGAAACAAGTGAATTTTTTACATAACTCTTTTTCTTTGTACATTTTTGTATGCTCAAACTACAAAGGTGTAAAAACAAACTCCTCAGTCTTTTCAGCAGGTCCAGACAATAATAATAATAATAATAATAATAATAATAATAATAATAATAATAATAATAATAATTAAAGCCGCAAGCGGCGATGATGGCCCTCGCCCCCCGCGCGACCGCCCCCCCATGCGACCGCCCGGGGCCGGCCACCGCCCCCACGCACCATTTTCCCCGCCTGGCCACCCCACGGCCGCAATCTGCCCCCCTTCACACAGTTTCTATATAAATATGTGTGACCAACACATTATAATGGAGGTCCACGGCGTTGAACCGGCAACCTCGTGCACAATACAGGTATGGTGTAATGGACTTTTTTGCCTCTTTTGAGGTCCGCAATGATATCACCAACTTTCATGCCAATGGGACAAAGTTGAGTTTTTTACCTGTACAGTAGGGGGCGCTATGGAGGTCACTGGCCACATGTTTATAATGGTTCTCTATTCACAGTTTTAATCCGCATCAGTGATTAGAATTTGAGCTTTTTAGTCTGATCCACGTGTCTGTGAGAGGGAATCAAATATGCAGGAAAGCAGTCATGACTGTGTGCTGTGCATAAACCAGAAAGAATATCCCCAAAACGTGGATGATTATTGACAATAATCATGTGTACATGCTGTATGTGGAGTTTGAGGAAATTTGGATGAAAAACCTAGGACTAGACAGGTTTAATTTGCACTTAATGAAAAGTCGTGCAGGAATTTAAATCCAATGACGAAGTCATATTTTGAGGGCATCCTACTCATGAACCATAAAGAATATCCCCAAAACGTGGATGATTATTGACAATCAACATATGTACATGCTGTATGTGGAGTTTGATGTAATTCGGATGAAAAACCTAGGAGTAGATATGATTCATAGACATGCAAGTCAAAGTGCCAAGTGCCAATTTCTTTTCAATTCATTGCGCCCCTGGTGGCCAACAGTGGAAAATAACCCATGGCCATAATGTAATTTTTTGTTTCTTCTGAGACCATGAATTGATGCCCCAAATTTCATAGGAATTGGATAATGTTGGCATTTCACCTCTATGGTAGGGGGCGCTATAGTGTTCATTTTGATTAAAAATAATATTGCATTCCATTCTTGCCCCAATCTGGCATATGTGATGTGAATGTGAGCTCTGTAGGGCAATGCCTGTGGTCGTGAGAGGACATCGAAAAAACAGGAAACGAAGGTGTTTTTCGGTGGCGGTGTACGGGCGAACAGTGTGGAATTTGGAGAAAACATGGATAAGTTATAAAAACCCATGTGTCTGGATGTGGCATGTGAAATCTGAGCTCATTTGGACCAAAAACCTGAGACTAGTAGCATTTTGAAAATAATTTGGCGAATTTTCGATTCAATATAGCCGACTTCCTGTCTGTCCTAGGGCTGCACTATGATTGGCTTTTTTGCTTGTCTCCATGAGCTCTATCACTGGTGTGAATTTCGTCAAGCTAGGGCGAAAAATGCGTGTCGGCTCCCAATTCATTTTAAAATTTTGAATTTTCTAGGTGGCGCTGTCGAGCCAGTGTGTGTGGGTCATTTTCGTGATGCATATTTTCTTGAATTTTTTGCCAAGCCGGTCGATTTGATACCCCCATGTGAGACTTTTCGTTGACGTTCAGGGGGTGAAAATTGCGATCCCAGGGGGGGGAAAAAAATAAAAATAAATAAGAAGAAACCCAGGAAGAACAATGCCCCTCGCCATCACTTCGTGAGTGGCGAGGGCCAATAATAATAATAATGCTCTCAAATGTCCATCCATCCATTTTCTTCCTCTTATCTGGAGCCGGGTCGTGGGGCAGCAGTCTAAGCAGGGACTCCCAGACTTCCCTCACCCCTGACACGTCCTCCAGCTCCTCCGGTGGGAACCCAAGGTGTTCCCAGGCCAGCCCAGAGACATAGTCCCTCCGGAGTGTCCTGGGTGTTCCCTGGGGCCTCCTCCTGGTGGGACATGCCCGGAACACCTCCCTAGGGAGGCGTCCAGGAGGCATCCTGAACAGATGTCTCCTTTCAACATGGAGAAGCAGCGGCTCTACTCCTCCTGTCTGATTGAGCTCCTCACCCTATCTCTAAGGGTGCGCCCAGCCACCCTGCAGAAGAAACCCATTTCAACCGCTTGTATCTGTGATCTTGTCCATGAGCTCATGACCATAGGTGAGGGCAGGAATGTAGATTGACCGGTAAAATCAAGAGCTTTGCCTTTCGACTCAGCTCCTTCTTTACTGCAACGGACCAATACAGCGACCGCATCACTGTAGATGCTGCACAGATCCGCCTGTCAATCTCACGCTCCATCCTTCCCTCACTCACAAGACCCCAAGATACTTGAACCTTTTTCTGGTCGAGAGCCACGGCCTTGGAGTTGGAGGAGCTGATTCCCTTCCCAGCCACTTCAGCTCGGCTGCAAATTTAGAGAAGTAAAATTACATATAAATTAAAGTACACATACCTAAAATATATTCTTAAGTACAGTAGTTTACTACATCTACCGTAAATTTCGGACTACAGAGCGCACCTTGATATAAGCCGCACCAGCTAAATTTGAAGAGAAAATCAATTTTGTACATATATAAGCCGCACCTGAATGTAAGCCGCAGGTTTTCATATTGTAACATGAGACATTTACACAGAAAGACGGTGCACCGACACGCTTTTTTTTAAACTGTGCCTGAAAATTGGCACCAACACGACAACAACACGGGATGAACACATCTGCAGGTTTAGAAAATAAAGCTGCACCAACACGGAAAATCTGCTTTTATTTCCTCTGAAAACTTTTGTCGTCTGTTTACATTGACCAAGTTGGATTCATTGATGTCGAGCTTACGTGCAGTGGCTCTATTTCAGGGGTCGGCAACCCGCGGCTCCGGAGCCGTATGCGCCTCTTTCAGCCTTATACTGCGGCTCTGCGTGGCTTGGGAACTGACACAGACACAGCTCACAGTCCTGCGTAAAGAGCCCTGATTTTCAGACGCTGTGCGCACAGGGGTCAGGAGCAACTTTCGCCCGTCCCTAATGACACACTAATAAGCTCGTCCGTAGATGTATCATGAAAATCCTGCTGGAAATCGCCACAGAAATCTATTTGATGTAGTAGCAAGTTTATTATCTGCTCTTGTCTCCGCGGTGACGTATCACGTATAACACATCAGACACGACGCACAAAAGTAGAGCCACAAGCGAGTGAAAATGAGCCAAAACAAAAGTCTTTGGAGAGCTTTTTAACAAAGGGGAAAAGGACAACTGAGGAGCCAGAAGAGGAGACTACGACCTCCAAGAAAAAGAAAGATAAATTTAACAGAAATTAAAATCTGGGTTTGTCGCTGCAGGTGACTCACGCGCACAGTCCGCTCTACGTAACATACGGGAAAAGCAAATAAGGCAATGAAACCTTCAAAACTGCTTTGGCACATGGAGAATAAGCACCTGGGATAAAATGATACGCTACGAGTTTTTTTGTTGTTGTTTTTTTAAAGAAACTGCGGAGCAGAGTAGACATAATCACATAATCAGTGCGATGCATGATGCAGCGGTTTGGTGAGTTGTATTTTTTTTATGCACTTAAGTTGTTTTTGCCATATTTATCTGCCACGTGTAGAAGGCTTGTCCGTGAAAGTAAAACCTACATTATTCTGTTACATTATTATTATTATACACAGTGTTATCTTCATTTTAGATGTCAAAAAGTATTTGCGGCTCCCAGTGTTTTATTTTACGTGGAAAGTGGGTCCAAATGGCTCTTTGCGTGTTAAAGGCCGACCCCTGCTCTGTTTCCTTTCTGTTTCTTTATCTTAAAAACGGCATCATATCCATTTCATGATGCGCAAAATGATCGTTCAAAATCAAAACTAGTGAATTCTTCAGAGCAGAATCTTTCCCCACGTCTGTCTCACTTTTACGTTTACAGCTAGAGAGCGCCCCCCAGGGACCGTTATCCAGTAAAATTCCATATATAAGCCGCACTGCTGTAAAAGCCGCAGGGCTCAAAGCGTGGAAAAAAAGTAGCGGTTTATAATCCGAAATTTACGGTAATTCGTTACGTTCCACCACTGGTGATGAGAAATGATGAAGTAATAGCATTTTGGTAAATAATCAAACACGAATACATGACTTGATTTAATGGTGAGGAAAAATGGTTAGAAAACCTAAAACAAAAGTGAATGTAATAATAAACATAGTAAAAGTAATAGTTTGTGCTTTGTGATTGTGACATTGTCCACATGCTGCACTGGTTCTATATTGGCATGTGTGGCCCTGTTTAGGTTTTTTTGTTTTTTTAGGCTACTTTTGGGTTATGTCCCAGCTGCTGCTTGGTTTTGCTTTTTACTCAAAATGTCAGAGGTTAAATTACTTGAGCTCTCAGAGTGAGTGCTGGACTGACTGCAGTGCTCTGTCATGACCAGTAGGTAGAAGCATCGCCTCAGTATTGACTTTGCTGTTGGCTGTTTTGGTTTGTAGTGTTCATTTGAGTATTGAATGTTTGCTTTTTTGCAAATAATTAAAACATAGTGATGAACAATATCAGATTGATTGAAATAATATTTTTGGAGGCAGTTATATGTACGACTACTTCAACTTCTATGATCTAATACTGAGGTGATACTAAGCTCAAAATGCTCTGTTCCACCTTGTGATGTCACAGGGTGGTAATTTTCAAGTTAACAGCTCCTTTTACCTTTAGTTCAGTAGAGATTGGAAACTTCAGAGCTGAAATTATCTAAATGATTCTAGTGAAGGTGTGTGGAGTTTCAAAACACAGTGGAGCACTTCCTGTATTACCTCATGACATCACAAAGTGGAACAGAGCGTTTTTTTGTTGTTTTTTTTTTGTCTGAGAGAAGAACACAGCCTAAATATGCAAACTCTGTGTGTTAATCATATGAATGAAACAAACACAAGTCCAGGTCTGTTTGTGATGAGGAAATAACATTATAACACAGATCAGAAATGAATGAAAGATAGAAAGAAACTAAAATACTGGTATAAAGCCATATTTCTGCACTTTTCCCTGATACTAAAACCTCAACTAACATATTTACATACTTCCCATTAGACTGACACAGTATCGCCTGAATATCTTTTTCGAGACGTTTTTATCACACTATTTCCCACCCCTATTTGTAATACATATGTGACAAAATGTAGAGTATGAACTGCCATTATCCACTCACGGGTGCATATTTATGAAATAGTGAGAAATACTGTATCATACACAGTCAAATCACGGGGACCTGCCTCCCTTATGTTGGCAAAAGTCAGGTACACATTATATAAAAAGGTCAGATATAAAGGTCAGATATGTGTTCAAAATTAGGGTTTAGTTTAGGGTTAGGCAAGAAGAGACTATAGGGCAATGGATACAACAGGTATGACACTACTTTTTCCACAGATGCATAGTTCACATAACTATAGTTAAGATTTTACTAGAGAAATTTGACCTAGTTTTGTAATTTTGGCAAAGTGTATCATTTTACTTCCTGGTTGGACACGGGGAACAGATATGACATATGTGGCACCCTGGACATATCTAGTATAAAAAGAGACACCCCGACAATTTTTTATTTTATAATAATTTCTATATATTTTTTCTTTTATTTTTTTTTACAAATTTTTTTACCTGTGAAATTGCTTGTATTTGTAATACCATATTACGACAGTAGATGTCAGTAATGGCGCAGAGTAAGCAGACTGACTTCTTGGCCTTACGCAGAAGAAGCTCAGTTCAGTCATAAGCTGTGTACAGCAACACTAAGAAGCCATTACTCAACAAAAACTGTGTTTTGTTGTGTTCACAGGTGAGTTGAGTGCACAAGCATTTGATAGATCATAAGTTAATACACATGTACAGATTTAAGATGTTACTTTGTTCAACTAGAAGGTGTTTTGAAATTGTTCTGTGTAAGTAAAAGTGGATGCTAGCTGCGCTGGCTTTGATGCTAACAACTTCTAGCTTCTCCTGGCTAACAGAGTCGTGTAAAGGTTCTTAGGCAGGTTTTCTTTTCATAATTGTGTAACTACCGGTTGTATTACATCTTTTTCATAGCAAATACTGGTACAATTGGTAAAAATACAAGTTTAAGAAGCAAGAAAGTGCATTTATTACAGGTTCAAGGTTATGTCCATGAAACATGTTTTTCTTTTGTAAAAGTCATGTAACACAAGTGATCGTAATTAACTGTGTAATCACTAAAATATTAGTCTGCATGGTAATTACGCAGAAGAAGCTCAGTTCAGTCATAAGCTGTGTACAGCAACACTAAGAAGCCATTACTCAACAAAAACTGTGTTTTGTTCAGCTACAGTCGTCTTTGTCACGTGTGTAACACATAGACTGTATGTGTAAATGGACATAGTAAATAGGACGTGAGAATGGGTGAGCTCCTGGCGCCATCAACTGGCTCCAATTCACTTTACATTGAAACATTCTTACCCCTCTCTCTGTAACTGCTCCAATGAGCCTCCTCATTTTGGTCTTAAAATGTTTGCATTAACCCAATCCACATGATCCTGTGTGTGTGTGTGTATCTGTGTGTGTGTGGATCAGTGCGCGTGTGTATCAGTGTGTGGATCAATGCGTGTGTGTGTATCAGTGCCTGTGTGTATCAGTACGTGTGTGGATCGGGGTGTGTGTGCGTGTGTATTAGTGCGTGTGTGTGTATCAGTGTGTGTGTATCTGTGTGTGTGTGGATCAGTGTGTGGGGGTGTACCAGTGCGTGTGTGTGGATCAGTGCGTGTGTGGACCAGTACGTGTGTGGATCAGTGCGTGTGTGGGCCAGTACGTGTGTGGATCAGTGTTTGTCTGGATTAGTGTGTGTGGATCAGTAAATGTGTGATCAATGTGTGTGTATCGGTGTGTGTGTTTCAGTGCGTGTGTGGATCAGTGGGGGTGTATCAGTTTGTGTGTGTGTATCACTGTGTGTGGATCAGTGTGTGTGTGGATCAGTGCGTGTGTGGATCAGTGCGTGTGTGGATCAGTGCGTGTGTGTGTGTATCACTGTGTGTGGATCAGTGCGTGTGTGGATCAGTGCGTGTGTGTGTGTATCACTGTGTGTGGATCAGTGCGTGTGTATCTGTGCGTGTGCAGGGGTGTGTGTGTGTATCAGTTCGTGTGTGTATCAGTGTGTGTGTATCAGTGCGTGTGTGGATTAGTGCATGTTTGGTTTAGTGCGTTTGTATCAGTGCATGTGTGTGTCAGTGCGTGTGTTAATCAGTGTGTGTGTATCAGTGCGTGTGTGGATCATTATGTGTGTGGATCAGTGTGTGTGTGGATCATTGTGTGTGTGTGAATCAGTGGGTGTGGATAGGTGTGTGTGGATCATTGTGTGCGGGTGTGTGTGTGTGTGTGGATCAGTGCGTGTGTGGATCAGTATGTGTGTTGATCAGTGTGTTTGGATCGGTGTGTGTGTGTGTGCGTGTGTGTATGTTTCAACTGTACGTGTACGTTTCACCTATACATGTTTATGTGTGTGTGTGTAGGTTTCACCTGTATGTGTGTGTATCAGTGCGTGTGTGTTTCAGTGTGTGTGGATCAGTGTGTGTGTGGATCAGTGCGTGTGTATCAGTGTGTGTGTGGATTAATGCATGTGTATCAGTGTGTGTGTGTGTATATCAGTGCGCGTGTGTTTCAGTGTGTGTGGATCAATGTGTGTGTGGATCAGTGCGTGTGTATCAGTGTGTGTGTAACAGTGCGTGTGTGGATCAGTGCGTGTGGATCAGTTTGTGTGTGTGTATCACTGTGTATGGATCAGTGCGTGTGTGTCAGTGCGTGTGTATCTGTGCGTGTGCATCAGTGTGTGTGTATCAGTTCGTGTGTGTATCGGTGTGTGTGTATCAGTGCGTGTGTGTATCAGTGCATGTTTGGTTTAGTGCGTTTGTATCAGTGCATGTGTGTGTCAGTGCGTGTGTTGATCAGTGTGTGTGTATCAGTGCGTGTGTGGATCAGTGCGTGTGTGGATCATTATGTGTGTGGATCAGTGTGTGTGTGGATCATTGTGTGTGTGTGAATCAGTGTGTGTGTGGATCAGTGTGTGTGTATCAGTGCGTGTGTGGATAGGTGTGTGTGGATCATTGTGTGCGGGGGTGTGTGTGTGTGGATCAATGCGTGTGTGGATCAGTGCGTGTGTGGATCAGTATGTGTGTTGATCAGTGTGTTTGGATCTGTGTGTGTGTGTGCGTGTGTGTATGTTTCAACTGTACGTGTGTGTGTACGTTTCACCTATACATGTTTATGTGTGTGTGTGTAGGTTTCACCTGTATGTGTGTGTATGTTTCACCTATACATGTTTATGTGTGTACATTTCACCTGTACACATTTCTCTGTGTGTGTATGTTTCACTTTTCACCAGTACGTGTGTGTGTACGTTTCACCTGTACATGTGTATGTCTCACCAGTACGTGTGTGTGTACATTTCACCTGTACATGTGTGTACGTTTCACCTGCGCGTGTGTGTGTGTGTTTCACCTGTACGTGTGTGTTTCAGGGTCAGACCCAAACGCCAGGTCGATGCATGAGGAATCAGTGGAAGACTGTTTATGTGACAATATCAGAAACAGGTGAGGCCCATTGTACAATATTACATAATTATAAATGAGTATAGTGTGTAGGGATGCAACGATCTGATACTGGTTATCGAATATTGGCACTGATACTGAAAAATTTGCTAGATTCCAAATATTAGTTCAGTCGATACATGATTGGGCATGTACAGTTGAAACCAGAAGTTTACATACACTATTTAAAAAGATACATGTTTTTTTTCTCACTGAGATGAAATCAGACTAAACTTTTCCTGTTTTAGGTCATTTAGGATGACCGAAATAATTTCTATTTGCTATATGCCAAAAATAATGAGAGAAGGATTTGGTACCATTGCCTTTAAATCTGACTTGGGTCAAATGTTTTGGATATCCTTCCACAAGTTTCTCACAATAGTTTGAAGAAATTTTGGCCTATTCCTCCTGACAGAACTGGTGTCACTGCATAAGTCTGTTGGCCGCCTTGCTCGCACATGCCTTTTCAGGTCTGACCATACATTTTCAATAGGATTAAGATCAGGGCTTTGTGATGGCCACTCCAAAATATTGACTTTGTTATCCTTTAGGCAGGCAAGGCAAGTTTATTTGTATAGCACAATTCGTACACAAAGTAATTCAAAATGCTTTACAGAATAAGAAGGACATTCAAATCACACAAATCAAAACATAAATAATCACAATCATCATAAAATTAACATTAAAACAGAAGAGTGCATAATAAAAACCTTTCAGTGCACAGCTGAACAGAACCGTTTTGAGCCTGAATTTAAACATTGTCAACGTAGAGGCCTGTCTCACATCTTCAGGAAGACTGTTCCAAGTTTTAGCTGCATAAAACTGAGATGCCGATTCCCCATGTTTAGTCCTGACTGTCCCCGAAGTCTTCAAATTGCGAGATGGTTCATATGGCACTAACATTTCAGAGATGTACTTTGGTGCTAGGCCATGGAGAGACTTATACACAAGCAGAGCTGCTTTAAAGTATTCTTTGAGCTACAGTGCTCATACTTACGTGCTCGTTCTTCCTGGTTCTAGTCAGGACCTGAGCAGCAGCGTTCTTTAGCCACTTTGTAACCAGTTTAGCAGTATGCTTCAGGTCATTTTCCATTTGGAAGACTCATTTGTGCCCAAGCTTTAACTTCCTGGTTGATGTCTTGAGATGTTACTTCAGTATTTCCACATAATGTTCTTTCCTCATGATGGGGTGAGTGGTTCCTTTGATGTAAAACAGTTTGAGTGCCTTGAAGGTGAAAAAACACTATATAAAAATGTGACCATACCTAGAGCGCTCTGATAACCCAGTAATGAGATCTGATTTGTGGTGTGTGTTTTCAGCACAAGAGAAATCAGATCATCAAAAACACCTGGTGACACGTGTCAGTGAATCAGTGGATTTTTAGAATAACTGTTTTATTTGAAAGACCAAGTACAAATAATTTAACATGTCTTAGCCACATGACTTTGACCTTTTTGCATAATTTCGTTGTCAAAACCTGCATAGATGGGAACAGTCTGAAAGAGATCAGATTACTCACATCAGACCAGACTGTTTACATGAAATCTGAAAAATCTTCAGAAATCAGATATTGATCAGATTTTTCTGTGCATGTGAACAAAGCCAGTGTGAAATCTAGGGCTAATTGTGACTAGTTGACTATAAAAAAGTAATCTTAGTCGTATTTTTATCATTGTAATCATTATGTAGTCTATACAGACTCTAAAACACATGTGAAAAGACCTTAAAACAAATAAATTAAAATACAAAAGCAGACCTACCTTCTCCTCACCATTTACTCTTTACTCTTAATCTTTGTTCGCTTATTTTCAAGACGCCATTTTGCCGATCAACCCCCGTCACTGACACCGGTACATGCCCACTGCTCTGTATATTCTTCATTCTCCAATTTTATTTTCTTAATCTGTGATACACGTAGGATACAGCAGCATCACATAGTTATTTTCGTACAAATGCAAAAAAAACAAAACTTCTGCCACTCGCTAGTAGTTCCATTTCATTTTTTGCAGGTATCAACACTAAAAAAGTCCCATTCACAGGACAGAAATAATCCTTTCCTGAAGTATAAGACACATAGACTAGTATACACCCATGGACCACTATGGAACCTACCTGGACCACTGAATGTTGAAAATCACATTCTGTTGGCAGAAGAAAGTGTGTTTTTATTATAATTGTGGTAGTCGAATCAGTATTGAATATCAAGTCTATTCCTTAGTATTGAAATTTTAATATCATGACAACACTACAATAGCAATAATCGCTTGAGTAGTTGACTACTAAAATAATGGTTAGTTGCAGCCCCAGTGGGATCCTTATTTGTTTTTTGTCTCAGGTTTGTGCTAACGGAGGAGGAAGAGGAGGACTCTGAGGACGCTGGTTTCTTCTGGGATAAGCAGCAGCGTTTTGACCTTGTAGCATTTGTGGAGATGGTGTCTCTGTTACTGCGCTCGGGCCTGGTTCTGCGCTGCTGTGTGGAAAACACTGCTTCAGGCTCTCTGTTAAAGCTCTCCCTGGAACCTTTCCCCTCTCTGCTGCCTCTGAGTGTTCTGCTCCTGGACAGTGGCGCCGACTTCTGCCCCCAGGACCACGACTGCTGGTCCCGGTATGAGGAGGAGAGGAAGAGATAGCCAAAAATAGATCATATCTCTATTGTAACTAACTTTGTTAGATGAAGCTAATGCTAACTGAAATTAAAATTAATTACTGATGTTAAAATAGTGTTAATATCTGAATTATCTTGTGATTACATTTGTTTTATATGTTCTATTGTCCGATTTAGATTAGTTTAGCTTCAGTGGTGGATGAAGTACTCAATTTTGTTACTTAAATAAAGAGGTAAAAAGTTACTCAAGTAAAAGTAAAACAATCTACTTAAGTAAAAGTATTTAAGTACCTGTTTAAAAATGTGTTAAAGTGTTAAATGTAGTGATACTGATTAACAAAGTCAGGATGTTACCACAAACATAGTAAAAATAACCCCTCAAATCATATGAAAAGTACTTTTTATTTTTCAGTCCAGTTCAAAAATGTAGTGGAGTAGAAAGTATCCACTGTAAAATGTAGTAAAAGACAAAGTTTAAATCTGTCAACAGGAGTGAAGATGTTTTGCTGCTCATTTAAACTTTTGCTATGATCAGACCTGGACGACTGAGGGATTACACAGGCACTGTAAAATGTACTTATGTACAGTACAGATGCCTAAAAATTCTACAGTACCTTGTTACCTTCCACGAATATGTACTTTTATAAGTTATACGTTTCCTGTGGTGAAGTATTTACATTGTTGTAAGGCTCTACGCTGTCTGGGATCATCCATCTGTAACTTGCTGTCTGCGTTCTGGGATTTAAATAATGATTTATTTTAGCGGGAAGTGTGGACTCACTTTAGAGAGAATCAGAACTAGCCGACTAGATGACAGCATGAAAAGGACCTTACAGCACATTCTCTGAAGTCTGGCCAATCAGAGCAGGCCATGTGAGTTTGTCACTTTAGCAAGGAGCAGATACAGCCATGGACTGGGACAATGTATAAAATATTATCTGAATATCATTTTTAAGATGGTTAAAACAATGTGAGGTTTCTTTGTGTCACTGTCGCCCCCTGTAGGTACGACGTGCTGTTCAAGGCGGTGGGGTCGTACGTGGAGAGGCGTTGGGAACCTTATGGTTCTTGTTTGGAGCAGGCCCGAGCACTGCTGGAGCTGGCTAAAGTAGACAAGCCGCTGATGCGTGTGACTGGTACAGATACATATCATATCAAACTTTAGTGTTACTAATACTGTGAAAAAAACACCACGATTTAAAGGATTCATATCAGGCTGCTTTCTGATCTATGTTCTAATGTTGTTTCCTGATCACAAACAGACCTGGAGTTGTGCTTTGTTTCATTCACACATGTTTAACACACAAACCCTGCATATTTAGACTTCTTTTTCATATTTAGAGTTCTTTTCTCAAACTGAGCATTTTGAGCTTTGGAAATGTAGACAGACTAATAATGCAAGGTTATTCAAACGTGGGAATGAAACAAAAAATGGGTATGTTTTTGAGGAGGTAACAGCATTATGACATGGCTTAAAGATCAGAAGAGTCTTTTTTTTATATAGGGCCTTTAATGAAAAATTAATATCCGCAGAGCACTGAGACCCTCTCCTCTGGAGCCTAAGGTCTGGACACTGGTCTTACCCCTCGCCCTCAAGGACTACCTCCTGCTGAGCGAGCTGTGGCCCATCCTAACTGTGCACTAAGGCTGTATGTCACAAACAAGTCTAAACACTCAAGTAAATATAACGGAGTACTACCCTCCTCTGTTCTGGGATCTCTTACCTAACCTTCCTTATTACTTATTAATAGTAGTGTTGTCACGACACTAAAATTTTATACCAATACCAATTCCGATTCCAGTTTTTATTTAGACAATAGTGTATCTACTTTCAATACTAGTTTTAGTATCGATCAGTATCTGTGACAGTAGGTGAACAGACTGAGAGGAGCGTGTCACCGGAGCTCACACCTCATCATGTGTGTTCACGAATATGTTCTGTCCTCTGCACTTTTACTCTTTGGATCAAAATGGTTGAATCTGCAGAAACCAGCGTCTGCAGCTGAAACTGAAACGGGCCAAATAGGAAGTGCAGAGGTGACTGCTTTCACATCTACAGCTCAGAGTCATCCAGGTTTAATGCTGGGTTTCAGGAGACATCACAACATTCTATAGGCCAGACAAACAATTACTTCCTGATTTGAAGGACTTTGAAAAGTCCTCACCAGGTACTCAAAGATATAATATTTTGATTTGAATTGCTTAATTGGTATGACCACAGACCACAGTTGCCATAGCTTGAAACCCATGATTTGGCTGTTTCTGCTTGGAAATACAAGAATGAGCAGGTCCAAGGAGCATAAATTGTGACGAGGGAGCCTACTTCTTATCACACACGGGATAAAACGCTAGGCACTAGATGGTGTACGCTTCAGACTTTCTTTGCAGTGCCTGACTTGCATTTATGGATATATGTATATAAAATCTATATATGTGTAAAAAACATATTTTATGTTTGTGATCTGAATTTGTGGATCACCTAATTTGTGCATTCTTCACCAACATTTGTGAAACAAACTTTACACATTCCATGAAAAATCTATGCATAGCATTGGACTCAAAATTGTGATTTATTTTCTGATGTGGAGTTACCACACGTGGCACATATATACATATACAAATTATGCATTGTGGAAAAATCTGAGATTTTGAATTAATTGTTTTTGCTGCATCAATAACTTAATATGACACATTTTCTCCCCCACAGGGTGGGTACCCTACTCCGCTGTTAAGTGCCTTATCCCATGTGTGTGATACGCTCCTTGAACCAGTTTGTTTTTTAATTTTCAAATAGAAACAGCCAACAGACAAACAAGACGCTGTGGGATACAGTAGGGGGCGTACGCTTCCCCTACTGTCTGACAAAACCATGTAAGCTGCCTACAAAACAGGTCACTACACCGTCACGTTACCCTTCTGAAAATGTCCCTAAAATACATATATACATATATGTATTAGTTATTATTCTGGCGTTTTGTTGTAAATAGTGTAGTTCTTGTGTCTTAGTGTGAAATCAAAAAAATGAAAAGAAATCTGCAAAAATATGCCTGATGTTAAGTATAGTGCTGTATGTATTAGTTATCATTCTGTTATTTCTGTTGTAAATAGCACAAAAATAGTGTGGTTCTTGTGCTTTAGTGTTAAGCAAACAAACAAAAAAACATATAAATAAAATGTTAGGGATCAGATATTTATTTATTTATTTAAAAAAGAGACAATGCACATTAATCAACATTACAAAAAAAATGTAAATGTGCCCGAGTTAGCTGACTAGAGCTAGTTTTCATCGGTTGTCCCCAGGCCAGATGTAACAAGGCAACCTACAATTAAGAAAACATTCAAAGATAAGAATTAAACATATTGAACGACAATATAATGTGGACATAATTAAAAATATGTATGTAATATGTATATTGTTTTCTGCTCCCCCTCTTCTTGTGTCTTGTGTGTCCCCCCCTCCCCCCATGAAAAAATAAACATCAAATGAATAAATTAAAATTAAATATAAAATGAAAATTGTAAAATTAAATATGAATAGAATATGTTCAGATGATTCACTAACCAAGCAAAAAAGAACAAACAAACAAACAAAACATCTTTCAAATAAAATTCTTGAAACATACATGTTGTTTTGTGATTCTTGCCAAATGCCAATTGAGTGAATAAATAAAATAAAGTTACTTAAAATACAGTTTACAGTTTTTGTCCTTTGTGTTAAATGCACTTTGTTCAGTGGAATAGTTCTTGTGAAATATATAGAACAGTTACAAACTAGTAATACATTAACTTCCAGTACCTGGTTTTCCTGATTAAGAGGTCACTATAGTAGCATTTCTGTACACTGCACATAGAGCTGTTTTGTGTGGAGTTTGGTTCGGTGGGTTTCAATGAGCAACACACTAAACTTTGAGGTGAGAGAATTTTGACCAATGAGCAGCTACCAGTTTGATGTAGTGTTGCACTGCTAGAAAATAACTTACAATAATAAAATGAAATGAACTGGCATGGCATAGAAGGTAAACAGCGCCCGCTACTGGTATTAAAGTGGTTTAGCCATACATGAAATAACGAATCGTTAAACTCCAATATTCCACTTTATGTACAACTAATCAGTGTTCTCTGGTTTATAGACTATGAATGTAAAAATGATATTGGAACACGGCCAGAGTCAGAAGTGGGACGAGCTTGAGAGAACACTGGTATGAGGCGAATATAGCCTACGCGATGTAATATCTTTTATAAATACTGAGCGCAAAATAGGGTCTCCAATGGAACGAACAGTTTCAGTAAAGAGAGTACTTTTATGACACAATAAACAGTGAAGATTTGGGTAGAAACTTACCCCGTTTTGTGACATTGTCTCTTTTTCCAGTAGAAAAAGAGACCTGATTGGTCCAGCCGTTGCCACAGGAACCCTGATCCCCTCTAGCCCCGCCCACTGCTGTCTTCAGGTCCGCTGCGCTCACAAACCTTTTTGAGACAAACTCAGCGCAACGAATGTCTCAAAACTCATGAGAGCATAATTTTCAGATTTGTATGTATGTATATTTGCAATGGTAAAATGAAATTTGCAAGCGCAAAAATGATATTTGTAAGCCTAAAACAAAATTTGTGAGTATTAAAAATTTTTTTATAAAAAATAATTATTTGCCAGTGTACAAATCAACATTTCTGCATTGAAACTTTTTGAAACAAATGAACCTTCATAATGGAACGCCAAAGGAACACGGTATGCATTCTTTTACCATGGCAATTACCATGGCAATTGAACAGCCATCTTCTGAGTGGAGCCAGAGCTAATTTGTGATTAAAAAATATTTTTAAAATGTATTTTCTACACTTTCAAATATCGTTTTACGCTTCCATTTCAAAAGACCTACTTTCACTGGTTGATTTTTTTTGTCATTTGTTTCATGGAAAACCTACATTGCCTAGTCCCGTCATCATCAGCACACTGAAGTGGCAGAATGACTGGTGGATCAAAAATGAACAGGCTGGGTGCTGAGCATGAAGGTACATTTACCTCATGCCAGTATTCTCTCAAGCTTGTCCCACTTCTGACTCTGGCGTTTGTCAAGATCAGGTGACAAATCAGTACTGACGATCAATATAGTAATTATATAAAAGTTGTAGGGTGAAACAGGAAGGATGTGATCCTACATGCAGTGCTTGGAACTAACAGAATAGACTACATTAGCCTAAAGTTTCTCGCTGCCATCAAGTAGTATTTATTTTGAGGCGTCCAAAGCGTTTTTGATGCCCCAGTCTGAACGAGGCATAAAATTGAAGGACAAAATGCTATTGTTGCTATTGTATTCTATGGGATTTCATTCTTTCTTTTTCCTAGGAGCAGAATGCTGATCTGGAGAGGGCTGTCAGGAATCTGATCACTTGTCTACAGACATACAACTCACCAACAGAGTAAGAATATACGAACCAATAGATGACAACACATTGCTTTTTTGACATATTGAAGTAATTAATAAATTCAGTCTATTTTGTTGATCTAGGTCCCCACAACCTACCAAATCTACTGCCATTCAGGAAATGACAAGGTGATAAAATTATATATTTTTATAAATAAGTACGTACCAAATTTTTTTATTAATAATTAATTAAAATTACAAGATTGAAATCTGTCAACTGCACAAAACTGAATACATTTGGTCACTGATCCAAGTGGCTTTTTCTGTGTTGTTTTTTTTTTCAGTTCTCTAGGCTCTAGTAAGACTTTTTATATTGACGCTACCTGGACGACTAAGGGATTACACAGACATGCTATTGCTTGTAAACATAATATGGACCTGCCTCTTGGACTGTTTTGCCCAGTAGACATGATCAACAGCAATTCTGTAGCTGCAGTGATTTAAGAAAGAATATCTATCTACAGCCTCCATGTTAAGTTCAAAGCAGTCTTTACATGCATGTTCAGTAGAATGCGATTGGCTTTTATTATTATTATTATTATTATTATTATTATTATTATTATTATTATTATTATTATCATCATCATTATCATTATTATTAATAATAATAATAATAACAATAATAATAACAATAATAATAATACATGTATTATTCATATTGTCATAGGACCTCATAGTAAGTGTTTTATTTTTGGGAAGTAATAATTTCCATGTTTATATGTCCATGCCTTCTTATATCTACATGCATACAGCTTCCAGGGACATACAGAGCACTTGTGTATCCATAGTCCAGGCTCTCCAGAAATCCACAGCCTGGGCCAGTGACCCTGAACCAGGAGATGTAGAGGTAAGGGAATATTGTCAACTTTATGTGCTTGCAAAATCACACTCAGTTATATTCCGTGGTTACTAATGCATTTGTGGTAACATTAGTCTCCATTTTCAAAAATGTTCTCATTCTTTCAGGATCATTCCCAGCTATATTTGATGGGAACAAAAGGCACCAGCTCCACTTTGCAAACCAGCTGGTGTTCTGGATTTTCTTTTTTTGCCTGGAGAGTGAGAATTCCCCAAGAACATCAAATGATGAAGCCGCTCTACTCCAGGTGGGGTTAGGGAGAAGAGTCGTTCAACTTCAAGAGAGTGCAGACCACCTAGAGGTATGTACTTTTATAGCACAGCGCTTTGCATACGGCATGGCAAATCACCTTACAGTTTGTATCTAAACAGGGGCACAGGTCAAATCATTTGGAGCAGTTCTCATCAGTTCAGTTTTCAGGCTCTTTTCAGAACACAGCTGCAATTTACAAAATGTATATGATCAGTGAATTTTGAGGTTCAGTCATCAGATTTCCATCCATCCATCCATTTTCTTCCGCTTATCCGGGGCCGGGTCGCGGGGGCAGCAGTCTAAGCAGGGACTCCCAGACTTCCCTCACCCCGGACACGTCCTCCAGCTCCTCCGGTGGGACCCCAAGGCGTTCCCAGGCCAGCCGAGAGACATAGTCCCTCCAGCGTGTCCTGGGTCTTCCCCGGGGCCTCCTCCCGGTGGGACATGCCCAGAACACCTCCCTAGGGAGGCGTCCAGGAGGCATCCTGAGCAGATGCCCGAGCCACCTCAGCTGGTTCCTCTCAACGTGTAGGAGCAGCGGCTCTACTCCGAGCTCCTCCCGTGTGACCGAGCTCCTTACCCTATCCCTAAGGGTGCGCCCGGCCACTCTGCGGAGGAAGCCCATTTCAGCCGCTTGTATCCGCGATCTTGTCCTTTCGGTCATTACCCAAAGCTCATGACCATAGGTGAGGGTAGGAACGTAGATTGACCGGTAAATCGAGAGCTTCGCCTTCCGGCTCAGCTCCTTCTTTACCACAACGGACCGATACAGCGACCGCATCACTGCAGACGCTGCACCGATCCGCCTGTCAATCTCACGCTCCATCCTTCCCTCACTCGTGAACAAGACCCCGAGATACTTGAACTCCTCCACTTGGGGCAGAGACTCACCACCCACCCGGAGAGAGCAAACCACCTTTTTCCGGTCGAGAACCATGGCCTCGGATTTGGAGGAGCTGATTCTCATCCCAGCCGCTTCACACTCGGCTGCAAACCGCCCCAGTGCCTGCTGCAGGTCCTGGCTCGAAGAAGCCATCAGGACAACATCATCTGCAAACAGCAGAGATGAAATCCTGTGGTTCCCAAACCAGGCCCCCTCCGGCCCCTGGCTGCGCCTAGAAATTCTGTCCATAAATATAATGAACAGAACCGGACCTGACCTCGACTGGGGATGTTGTCGGGCGGTGGAAGGAATACTTTGAGGATCTCCTCAATCCCACTGTCACGTCTTCCGAGGAGGAAGCAGAAACTGGGGACCCAGGGGCGGACTCGTCCATCACCCTGGCTGAAGTCACTGAGGTGGTTGGCAAGCTCCTCGGTGGCAAGGCTCCGGGGGTGGATGAGATCCGTCCTGAGTACCTCAAGTCTCTGGATGTTGTGGGACTGTCTTGGCTGACACGTCTCTGCAACATCGCGTGGCGGTCGGGGACAGTACCTGTGGAATGGCAGACCGGGGTGGTGGTCCCTCTGTATAAGAAGGGGGACCGGAGGGTGTGTTCCAATTACAGGGGAATCACACTCCTCAGCCTTCCCGGTAAGGTCTATTCCAGGGTGCTGGAGAGGAGAATCCGACCGATAGTCGAACCTCGGATCCAGGAGGAGCAGTGTGGTTTTCGTCCTGGTCGTGGAACACTGGACCAGCTCTATACTCTCCATCGGGTCCTCGAGGGCTCATGGGAGTATGCCCAACCAGTCCACATGTGTTTTGTGGATCTGGAGAAGGCATTCGACCGTGTCCCTCGTGGTGTCCTTTGGGGGGTGCTCTGGGAGTATGGGGTCCGGGGCTCTTTGCTAAGGGCTGTCCGGTCCCTGTATGACCGGAGCAGGAGCTGTGTTCGCATTGCCGGCAGTAAGTCAGACCTGTTCCCAGTGCATGTTGGACTCCGCCAGGGCTGCCCTTTGTCATCAGATTTATAAACTTTAATTTGATGACTAAATTTTATAAATTGTGACCATCATCCAGAATACTCCCACACTTTTAACAGACCAGTCACAGACCAGTAGGACCAGTATCATGGTTTGAGACTGATGTAAATGCTGTAAATATGTGTCAAATGTAACAAAACCATTCAGGGAACAAAAAACTTCAAATCTGTGCTTTTTAGCAGTTGGTATCTGAAATGTGTCATTCTCAGACCTCCGGCCAGTGTTATGATGGTTAGATAAGTTTGTGAATCTGATCTGTACAAAATTTTTACCAAATTTAGGAAAAGTTTCAGTAAATATGCCAAAGCAATTAATGACAGGCCCAGTCTGACAAAATCAAGTGTAAGCAGACAAACAGGAAATTGACTTAATCATTTGCAGTAAGTGGATTGTTTGCAGGTTAAACAATGACTGACATTTTCTGTTTTAATCAGAAAAATGTGCCAAAGCAACTGGGGAAAACTGTTAACATTTTGTAAAAAATATAATTGAAATTTCACACTGAATTTACAGTATTTTATTCAAATACCTATGCTGGACATTTTTTTAAATAATTATATGTTAATGATATGTCCCTTAAGCCCTCTCTGTTGCTCAAACTGTGCAACACCACCAGAATGTTTTATTTTAAATCACCAGAGTGCTTAAGGAAGCATACCCAAGATTAAGAGAACTGTCTGGAAGACAGCTTCTTCAAAAAGCCTCAGGTAGGAAGACAGTCGTACAACTACACTTTCAATCTTTCCTCTTATTTTCAGGACTACATTGTCAGTTTTAGAGTAATGCACTCAGTTTTGCATTAATAATTTCACATTGAAATGTTTATAAAGCCTTTTGGTATTTTATTTTTATAAAAAAATAAATACAGCAGTTGTCAATCATTTCTTTGTCAATATCAATAATTTATATGCAAATGATTTATGTCAATTATTATTTACAACATTCATTTTGGTGCTTTATTGTGTTTTGCACAGCAGTAAATTCATTCTTATACCATTTAGTGCCACACTGCTTTTATTTTAATAGTACATTCATCAACATGTGAATTTAAAACAAATTCATTTGTGAATTGATTTTCTAATGAATTAGTAGCACCTTGAACAGGCAATCAAACAGTGTTTGAACACGTCTTGAGGAGATCCAGACCTCAGCATGTCCTTATGGTGCAGGGAGATTGTTACAGGGCCTATTAGGAATTAGTTATTGTGAGGAATAGTCACTTTACAACTTTTCAAACAAATATTTTTGTTGTTTTAAACAAAGATTAAGCTATTCAAAGTACATTTCAATTCAAAGTTAGCATTTTAGAGAAAACAAATGGAAATTCTGAAACTAATACAATATATACTTTTCATATTCTTTTCGAAATATGTTAAAATGTTTCACTATTTATAGAGAATTTGTAGTTTACATAAAGAACTTATGATTTATTGTGTTCTGTCTGAACTGAATTGCCCTGCAACCAGCTGATATACATAATACAGCATTACAGATCTGAGGAGTAGATTTTACTTTATGAAATATATTTGTTAGTGACTGGGGGAAAAAAAACAACTACTATGGCACATTTTTGTCATCAAATAGGAACACATCACAACTCAACTAAATAGACGTTAGCACCAAGACATTCAGACTGCAGCGGATCCACTGCAGATCTCAGTCCTTCAAACTCATGTGGTTCAACTGGATTTTCAACATGAGGTACTTGTATGCCTGTCTCGCTTGAAAGGCCGTTACTATCCCAATATGTGTTGGATTTTTAGAACCTAGAATACACAACCACACCAAATTGTAATGAATAAAAAAAAAAAAAAAATTATGTCTGAATGAAGATAGGCAGCCAAACCTCATTCCAGTCTTCAAACTGGTAGTATTGTCCTAGATGCAACAGCTGATATGGTGAGCGATTTCCCCCTGTAGAAAGGGGATGGCAATCCCACCCATCCCTGAATACATCCAGATGAGCTTGAATGAGTGGGACAAGGGCATAATGGCAGCAAAACAGGTGTAGACTGTTGGATATGTCAAGATTCCCTTCCTCTTCAAGCTGGTGCAGGACATCATAGAAGCGGCTTGTAACTGCTGTGAACACATCTCGCCACAATCTTTCAATCCTGTAACAAAAAGCAACAAGTAGCATATTCCATTGCTCCTAACTCCGCTCAAAGCCTGAGATTTTGACTTATGAGTTCCCCACAAATACAACTAGAATAAACTTCTTGACTTCATGAAGGTGTACTACAGCCCTGTCGCAAATAAAGATCAACAATCAGAAAAGTGTGCACAAACCCATCTACATCTGACGGGCTGGGGCAGAGGTGTGAAAACACTAATGAGCTTCTGCAAGGGTAGAAGTGAGGACATGCAGCTGTGTAGAGGGAGAGGCAGGTGACTGATCAAATCTCAAGAAGTGAGATTCCTTCCATCTGGACAATGAAAT
Organism: Periophthalmus magnuspinnatus; assembly: GCF_009829125.3. Lineage (NCBI taxonomy): Eukaryota > Metazoa > Chordata > Actinopteri > Gobiiformes > Gobiidae > Periophthalmus > Periophthalmus magnuspinnatus. The sequence continues at coordinate 25,135,225 of NC_047144.1, forward strand.
GAAATTGTCCAGATGGAAGAAGACCATCTGCGTGTTTTACCTTTGGTTGTGAACACTTGCCTGCAGTGTAGCTACTTCTCCCTGTTCCTTGGACAGAAAACATCAAATGAGCATTCTCCACTCCACGGTCTGCTCTGACCCTACAAAAGACAGTACACATTATGTATGTAATATGGCTATAGGTTAATTCTTTGGTTTTTCCTAGTCTTCACACATTTTTCGGGTTTTCTGCTTAAAGAAAAAATACAGAAAAACTATATAGGCTACAGACAATTTATGACTCTCAATCCGGCATTGCTCTTAAAACAGTGTCCAGACTGAGCGAGACTGCTCTAAGAGACTCTGCTGCGAGTCCGCTTTTTTTTTTTGCTTTCTTGAATTTGGATTCAAAATTGAAAAAAAACAAACATGTACATTGACAGAGTATAGGCTTCTTTTCTTTCTAGCTTGAGGATTTGACCTATTGTGTGTACTTTAAGTTAATGGAGAAACATGCAAACTCACACAGAAAGGCCTGGTGACCTGGGAGTCAAGCACAAACTGGCACCTGTGGAAGGGTTAGGTTGGCAAAGTCAAAAGCAGACAGTGACCTACCTACTTGGTTGCTTCAGTGTAAAATCTACCTCTTCTCTGTGCAAGATTCAGGTGACCCTCTCCATTTGTCCAGGCTGGGGACTGGCACAAAGGGGACACACAGCGCCCCTTTGTGGCTGGATTAAACCCACCTCCCAGTGCTTGTGCAAGGTTAGTGAGTGATATTAGTAGTGTTAGTAGTTAGTCAGAACATGCAGAGAAAATGCAATGAAAGAGGGGCTGTTAGTCAAAATATAGTACACAAAATCTGCAAAGAACGTTCATACCTAAGTTTCGATAAGATCAGCTGTACTCTCACATACAAATTAAAAGCTGCAAAACCTGTGGAATAAAAAGGTTGCTCACAAAAAATTTCACAGAAAATTGTTAAATACCATACAGCTGATCTTAAATTTGATTTAATAAACAATTTACCCTTTCCCTGCTAAGCTGAAATTAATTACACAGACAAGCAACCTGCAAAATCAAAAGGTTAGTCAAGCTGTAAAAACTCAAACATTGGGACAAAAGACATTTTAGGCAGTACAGTGGTGCAACAGTTAGCAGAACCTTGTCCATCTAAATAGTTGACCATCTTGATAGTCGAACTATGAGCCTGTCTGACCTCTACATCTTAGTAGTACTAGCAGTAGTAGCAGCAGCAGCCATAATATTTCAGGCTATCTGTGTAAACCCTCAGTGACCCAGGTCTGATCCTTAGCAAAACATGTTAAAATATGTCGTGGTCATGTAAATGAGTTGTGTTTGTTTATTTTTATTTTCTTCCTAACTGCTGGCACACAAAAACAAAGCACACACTGTAAAAATTGAAACAGGATTAGTCATTATTCATAAAAGTTGGATTTTACCTCAAACAGGGACTGAAGGTGAGCAGGGCTGTCTCTGTGTCCATGGCCCTTGTCCATCTTGATAGGGTCAGACTGCCTCAACTAAGTTGTACCCTTAAAAAAAAAAAAAAAAAACTACCATTGCCCTATAGTACTATTACTAGTATCACCAATGCTACTACTCATAGTAATCCTATGGCTCTCAATAGTGACACTCAACCCTTGTCAATCTTAAAGACTCTCTCCCCACCTTTTACCCTACCATACAAGTAAGTCGTGATTGGGCGTGTACAACATGTTTAGACAGCTAGCAGACAAAAACAAAAAGAAATCACACTCTGTAAACATTAAAACACGGTTAATCATTATACGAGTTGAATTTGACCTCAAAACAGGAACAGAAGGTAGGCAGGGCTGTCTCCTCCATGTTCTTGGCTGTCGTCCATCTTAGACCCTTGTCCATCTTGATCTGTAAGCCTGTCTGACCCTATATCATACCCTAAATAAAATTCTACTCCTAATGAAATGGCTGCTACTACTACCACTCCTACCAAACAACCTTCATCCATCTTGAAGCCCCCCCTTCACCTGACCTGAGTGAGAACCGGCCTGACCCGGTTGCACTACTAATATTACTGACTGATAAAGCTAGTTGTTCTTCTACTACTACAACTACCATTACTAATGCTACTACTAAAGGTACTATTATTTCTAGTCCTACCGTATAACCCTAAGACATCTGAAAGGCCTCCCTTTAACCTGACAATTGAACCTCTCTCTCCCCACCTTTAACCCTACTATACAAGTGAGTTGTGATTGTGCATGTACATGTTTAGACAGCTAGCAGACAAAAACAAAAACAAATCACACACTGTAAACATTGAAATATGGTTAATCACTGTACGAGTTGAATTTTACCTCAAACAGAAGGTAGGCAGGGCTGTCTCCTCCATGTTATTGGCTGTCGTCCATCTTAGACCCTTGTCCATCTTGATAGTTGATCTGTAAGCCTCTCTGACCCTACGTCATACCTTAAGAAAATACTACTCCTAATGCCATGGCTGCTACTGCTACTCCTACCAAACAACCCTAATCCATCTTGAAGACCCCGGTCCATCTTGTAGCCCCCCCTTCACCTGAACTGTAAAACTGTTTTGACCTACTTCTGACCCTACGATTCAAGTGACTTGTGTGGGTGCTCCTACTGTAAAGCCCTATTCCATCTTGAAGACCCCGGTCCATCTTAAAGCCCCCCCTTGACCTGAGCTGTGAAACTGTTTTGACCAAATTCTGACCCTACGATACAAGTGACTTGTGTGGGTGCTCCTACTATAAAGCCCTATTCCATCTTGAAGACCCCAGTCCATCTTGAAGCCCCCCCTTGACCTAAGCTGTGAAACTGTTTTGACCTAATTCTGACCCTACGATTCAAGTGACTTGTGTGGGTGCTCCTACTATAAAGCCCTATTCCATCTTGAAGACCCCGGTCCATCTTGAAGCCCCCCCTTCACCTGACCTGAGTGAGAACCTGCCTGACCCTGTTGCACTAATGTTACTGACTAATACTACTAGTTCTTTTCCTATTACTACCACTACCATTACAAATGCTACTGCTATTGGTACTATTATACCTAGTCCTTCCCTTTAACCTGACAATTGAACCCCTCTCTCCCCACCTTTAACCCTACTATACAAGTTAGTTGTGATTGTGCATGTACATGATTAGACAGCTAGCAGACAAAAACAAAAACAAATCACAAACTGTAAACATTGAAATATGGTTAATCATTGTACGAGTTGACTTTTACCTCAAACAGAAGGGAGTCAGGGCTGTCTCCTCCATGTTCTTGGCTGTCGTCCATCTTAGACCCTTGTCCATCTTGATAGTTGATCTGTAAGCCTCTCTGACCCTACGTCATACCTTAAGAAAATACTACTCCTAATGCCATGGCTGCTACTGCTACTCCTACCAAAAAACCCTAATCCATCTTGAAGACCCCGGTCCATCTTGTAGCCCCCCCTACACCTGAACTGTAAAACTGTTTTGACCTAATTCTGACCCTACGATTCAAGTGACTTGTGTGGGTGCTCCTACTGTAAAGCCCTATTCCATCTTGAAGACCCCGGTCCATCTTGAAGCCCCCCCTTGACCTGAACTGTGAAACTGTTTTGACCTAATTCTGACCCTACGATACAAGTGAGTTGTGTAGGTGCTCCTACTATAAAGCCCTATTCTATCTTGAAGACCCCGGTCCATCTTGAAGCCCCCTCTTCACCTGACCTGAGTGAGAACCTGCCTGACCCTGTTGCACTAATATTACTGACTGATACTACTGGTTCTTTTCATATTACTACCACTACCATTACAAATGCTACTGCTATTGGTACTATTATACCTAGTCCTTCCCTTTAACCTGACAATTGAACCCCTCTCTCCCCACCTTTAACCCTACTATACAAGTGAGTTGTGATTGTGCATGTACATGATTAGACAGCTAGCAGACAAAAACAAAATCAAATCACAAACTGTAAACATTGAAATATGGTTAATCATTGTACGAGTTGAGTTTTACCTCAAACAGAAGGGAGGCAGGGCTGTCTCCTCCATGTTTTTGGCTGTCGTCCATCTTAGACCCTTGTCCATCTTGATAGTTGATCTGTAAGCCTCTCTGACCCTACGTCATACCTTAAGAAAATACTACTCCTAATGCCATGGCTGCTACTGCTACTCCTACCAAACAACCCTAATCCATCTTGAAGACCCCGGTCCATCTTGTAGCCCCCCCTTCACCTGAACTGTAAAACTGTTTTGACCTACTTCTGACCCTACGATTCAAGTGACTTGTGTGGGTGCTCCTACTGTAAAGCCCTACTCCATCTTGAAGACCCCGGTCCATCTTGAAGCCCCCCCTTGACCTGAGCTGTGAAACTGTTTTGACCTACTTCTGACCCTACGATTGAAGTGAGTTGTGTAGGTGCTCCTACTATAAAGCCCTATTCCATCTTGAAGACACCGGTCCATCTTGAAGCCCCCCCTTCACCTGACCTGAGTGAGAACCTGCCTGACCCTGTTGCACTAATGTTACTGACTGATACTACTGGTTCTTTTCCTATTACTACCACTACCATTACAAATGCTACTGGTACTATTATACCTAGTCCTTCCCTTTAACCTGACAATTGAACCCCTCTCTCCCCACCTTTAACCCTACTATACAAGTGAGTTGTGATTGTGCATGTACATGATTAGACAGCTAGCAGACAAAAACAAAATCAAATCACAAACTGTAAACATTGAAATATGGTTAATCATTGTACGAGTTGAATTTTACCTCAAACAGAAGGGAGGCAGGGCTGTCTCCTCCATGTTCTTGGCTGTCGTCCATCTTAGACCCTTGTCCATCTTGATAGTTGATCTGTAAGCCTCTCTGACCCTACGTCATACCTTAAGAAAATACTACTCCTAATGCCATGGCTGCTACTGCTACTCCTACCAAACAACCCTAATCCATCTTGAAGACCCCGGTCCATCTTGAAGCCACCCCTTGACCTGAGCTGTTTAACTGTTTTGACCTACTTCTGACCCTACGATTCAAGTGACTTGTGTGGGTGCTCCTACTGTAAAGCCCTATTCCATCTTGAAGACCCCGGTCCATCTTGAAGCCCCCCCTTGACCTGAGCTGTGAAACTGTTTTGACCTAATTCTGACCCTACGATTGAAGTGAGTTGTGTAGGTGCTCCTACTATAAAGCCCTATTCCATCTTGAAGACCCCGGTCCATCTTGAAGCCCCCCCTTCACCTGAGCTGTGAAACTGTTTTGACCTAATTCTGACCCTACGATACAAGTGACTTGTGTAGGTGCTCCTACTGTAAAGCCCTATTCCATATTGAAGCCCCCCCCTGACCTGAGCTGTGAAACTGTTTTGACCTACTTCTGACCCTACGATTCAAGTGACTTGTGTGGGTGCTCCTACTGTAAAGCCCTATTCCATCTTGAAGACCCCGGTCCATCTTGAAGCCCCCCCTTGACCTGAGCTGTGAAACTGTTTTGACCTAATTCTGACCCTACGATTGAAGTGAGTTGTGTAGGTGCTCCTACTATAAAGCCCTATTCCATCTTGAAGACCCCGGTCCATCTTGAAGCCCCCCCTTGACCTGAGAAACTGTTTTGACCTAATTCTGACCCTATGATACAAGTGACTTGTGTAGGTGCTCCTACTATAAAGCCCTATTCCATCTTGAAGACCCCGATCCATCTTGAAGCCCCCCCTTCACCTGACCTGAGTGAGAACCTGCCTGACCCTGTTGCACTAATGTTACTGACTGATACTACTAGTTCTTTTCCTATTACTACCACTACCATTACAAATGCTACTGCTATTGGTATTATACCTAGTCCTTCCCTTTAACCTGACAATTGAACCTCTCTCTCCACACCTTTAACCCTACTATACAAGTGAGTTGTGATTGTGCATGTACATGTTTATACAGCTAGCAGACAAAAACAAATCACACACTGTAAACATTGAAATATGGTTAATCACTGTACGAGTTGAATTTTACCTCAAACAGAAGGTAGGCAGGGTTGTCTCCTCCATGTTGTTGGCTGTCGTCCATCTTAGACCCTTGTCCATCTTGATAGTTGATCTGTAAGCCTCTCTGACCCTACGTCATACCTTAAGAAAATACTACTCCTAATGCCATGGCTGCTACTGCTACTCCTACAAAACAACCCTAATCCATCTTGAAGACCCCGGTCCATCTTGAAGCCCCCCCTTGACCTGAGCTGTGAAACTGTTTTGACCTACTTCTGACCCTACGATTCAAGTGACTTGTGTGGGTGCTCCTACTGTAAAGCCCTATTCCATCTTGAAGACCCCGGTCCATCTTGAAGCCCCCCCTTGACCTGAGCTGTGAAACTGTTTTGACCTAATTCTGACCCTACGATTGAAGTGAGTTGTGTAGGTGCTCCTACTATAAAGCCCTATTCCATCTTGAAGACCCCGGTCCATCTTGAAGCCCCCCCTTCACCTGAGCTGTGAAACTGTTTTGACCTAATTCTGACCCTACAATACAAGTGAGTTGTGTAGGTGCTCCTACTATAAAGCCCTATTCTATCTTGAAGACCCGGTCCATCTTGAAGCCCCCCCTTGACCTGAGCTGTGAATCTGTTTTGACCTACTTCTGACCCTACGATTCTAGTGACTTGTGTGGGTGCTCCTACTGTAAAGACCTACTCTACCTTGAAGACCCCGGTCCATCGTAAAGCCCCCCCTTGACCTGAACTGTAAAACTGTTTTGACCTACTTCTGACCCTACGATTCAAGTGACTTGTGTGGGTGCTCCTACTGTAAAGCCCTATTCCATCTTGAAGACCCCGGTCCATCTTGAAGCCCCCCCTTGACCTGAGCTGTGAAACGGTTTTGACCTAATTCTGACCCTACGATACAAGTGACTTGTGTAGGTGCTCCTACTATAAAGCCCTATTCCATCTTGAAGACCCCGGTCCATCTTGAAGCCCCCCCTTCACCTGACCTGAGTGAGAACCTGCCTGACCCTGTTGCACTAATGTTACTGACTGATACTACTAGTTCTTTTCCTATTACTACCACTACCATTACAAATGCTACTGCTATTGGTACTAGTATACCTAGTCCTTCCCTTTAACCTGACAATTGAACCCCTCTCTCCCCACCTTTAACCCTACTATACAAGTGAGTTGTGATTGTGCATGTACATGATTAGACAGCTAGCAGACAAAAACAAAATCAAATCACAAACTGTAAACACTGAAATATGGTTTATCATTGTACGAGTTGGCTTTTACCTCAAACAGAAGGTAGGCAGGGCTGTCTCCTCCATGTTCTTGGCTGTCGTCCATCTTAGACCCTTGTCCATCTTGATAGTTGATCTGTAAGCCTCTCTGACCCTACGTCATACCTTAAGAAAATACTACTCCTAATGCCATGGCTGCTACTGCTACTCCTACCAAACAACCCTAATCCATCTTGAAGACCCCGGTCCATCTTGAAGCCCCCCCTTGACCTGAGCTGTGAAACTGTTTTGACCTAATTCTGACCCTTCGATTGAAGTGAGTTGTGTAGGTGCTCCTACTATAAAGCCCTATTCCATCTTGAAGACCCCGGTCCATCTTGAAGCCCCCCCTTCACCTGACCTGAGTGAGAACCTGCCTGACCCTGTTGCACTAATGTTACTGACTGATACTACTGGTTCTTTTCCTATTACTACCACTACCATTACAAATGCTACTGCTATTGGTACTATTATACCTAGTCCTTCCCTTTAACCTGACAATTGAACCCCTCTCTCCCCACCTTTAACCCTACTATACAAGTGAGTTGTGATTGTGCATGTACATGATTAGACAGCTAGCAGACAAAAACAAAATCAAATCACAAACTGTAAACATTGAAATATGGTTAATCATTGTACGAGTTGACTTTTACCTCAAACAGAAGGGAGGCAGGGCTGTCTCCTCCATGTTCTTGGCTGTCGTCCATCTTAGACCCTTGTCCATCTTGATAGTTGATCTGTAAGCCTCTCTGACCCTACGTCATACCTTAAGAAAATACTACTCCTAATGCCATGGCTGCTACTGCTACTCCTACCAAACAACCCTAACACATCTTGAAGACCCCGGTCCATCTTGAAGCCCCCCCTTGACCTGAGCTGTGAAACTGTTTTGACCTACTTCTGACCCTACGATTCAAGTGACTTGTGTGGGTGCTCCTACTGTAAAGCCCTATTCCATCTTGAAGACCCCGGTCCATCTTGAAGCCCCCCCTTGACCTGAGCTGTGAAACTGTTTTGACCTAATTCTGACCCTACGATTGAAGTGAGTTGTGTAGGTGCTCCTACTATAAAGCCCTATTCTATCTTGAAGACCCCGGTCCATCTTGAAGCCCCCCCTTGACCTGAGAAACTGTTTTGACCTAATTCTGACCCTACGATACAAGTGAGTTGTGTAGGTGCTCCTACTATAAAGCCCTATTCTATCTTGAAGACCCCGGTCCATCTTGAAGCCCCCCCTTGACCTGAGCTGTGAATCTGTTTTGACCTACTTCTGACCCTACGATTCTAGTGACTTGTGTGGGTGCTCCCACTGTAAAGACCTACTCTACCTTGAAGACCCCGGTCCATCTTAAAGCCCCCCCTTGACCTGAACTGTAAAACTGTTTTGACCTACTTCTGACCCTACGATTCAAGTGACTTGTGTGGGTGCTCCTACTGTAAAGCCCTATTCCATCTTGAAGACCCCGGTCCATCTTGAAGCCCCCCCTTCACCTGACCTGAGTGAGAACCTGCCTGACCCTGTTGCACTAATGTTACTGACTGATACTACTAGTTCTTTTCCTATTACTACCACTACCATTACAAATGCTACTGCTATTGGTACTATTATACCTAGTCCTTCCCTTTAAACTGACAATTGAACCCCTCTCTCCCCACCTTTAACCCTACTATACAAGTGAGTTGTGATTGTGCATGTACATGTTTAGACAGCTAGAAGACAAAAACAAATCACACTGTAAACATTGAAATATGGTTAATCACTGTACGAGTTGAATTTTACCTCAAACAGAAGGTAGGCAGGGCTGTTTCCTCCATGTTCTTGGCTGTCGTCCATCTTAGACCCTTGTCCATCTTGATAGTTGATCTGTAAGCCTCTCTGACCCTACGTCATACCCTAAGAAAATACTACTCATAATGCCATGGCTGCTACTGCTTGTCCTACCAAAAAACCCTAATCCATCTTGAAGACCCCGGTCCATCTTGAAGCCCCCCCTTGGCCTGAGCTGTGAAACTGTTTTGACCTAATTCTGACCCTACGATACAAGTGACTTGTGTAGGTGCTCCGTTTATAAAGCCCTAATCCATCTTGAAGACCCCGGTCCATCTTGAAGCCCCCCCTTCACCTGACCAGAGTGAGAACCTGCCTGACCCTGTTGCACTAATGTTACTGACTGATACTACTAGTTCTTTTCCTATTACTACCATTACAAATGCTACTGGTACTATTATACCTAGTCCTTCCCTTTAACCTGACAATTGAACCCCTCTCTCCCCACCTTTAACCCTACTATACAAGTGAGTTGTGATTGTGCATGTACATGTTTAGACAGCTAGCAGACAAAAACAAAAACAAATCACACACTGTAAACATTGAAATATGGTTAATCACTGTACGAGTTGAATTTTACCTCAAACAGAAGGTAGGCAGGGCTGTCTCCTCCATGTTATTGGCTGTCGTCCATCTTAGACCCTTGTCCATCTTGATAGTTGATCTGTAAGCCTCTCTGACCCTACGTCATACCTTAAGAAAATACTACTCCTAATGCCATGGCTGCTACTGCTACTCCTACCAAACAACCCTAATCCATCTTGAAGACCCCGGTCCATCTTGTAGCCCCCCCTTCACCTGAACTGTAAAACTGTTTTGACCTACTTCTGACCCTACGATTCAAGTGACTTGTGTGGGTGCTCCTACTGTAAAGCCCTATTCCATCTTGAAGACCCCGGTCCATATTGAAGCCCCCCCCTTGACCTGAGCTGTGAAACTGTTTTGACCTAATTCTGACCCTACGATACAAGTGACTTGTGTGGGTGCTCCTACTATAAAGCCCTATTCCATCTTGAAGACCCCAGTCCATCTTGAAGCCCCCCCTTGACCTAAGCTGTGAAACTGTTTTGACCTAATTCTGACCCTACGATTCAAGTGACTTGTGTGGGTGCTCCTACTATAAAGCCCTATTCTATCTTGAAGACCCCGGTCCATCTTGAAGCCCCCTCTTCACCTGACCTGAGTGAGAACCTGCCTGACCCTGTTGCACTAATATTACTGACTGATACTACTGGTTCTTTTCATATTACTACCACTACCATTACAAATGCTACTGCTATTGGTACTATTATACCTAGTCCTTCCCTTTAACCTGACAATTGAACCCCTCTCTCCCCACCTTTAACCCTACTATACAAGTGAGTTGTGATTGTGCATGTACATGATTAGACAGCTAGCAGACAAAAACAAAATCAAATCACAAACTGTAAACATTGAAATATGGTTAATCATTGTACGAGTTGAGTTTTACCTCAAACAGAAGGGAGGCAGGGCTGTCTCCTCCATGTTTTTGGCTGTCGTCCATCTTAGACCCTTGTCCATCTTGATAGTTGATCTGTAAGCCTCTCTGACCCTACGTCATACCTTAAGAAAATACTACTCCTAATGCCATGGCTGCTACTGCTACTCCTACCAAACAACCCTAATCCATCTTGAAGACCCCGGTCCATCTTGTAGCCCCCCCTTCACCTGAACTGTAAAACTGTTTTGACCTACTTCTGACCCTACGATTCAAGTGACTTGTGTGGGTGCTCCTACTGTAAAGCCCTATTCCATCTTGAAGACCCCGGTCCATCTTGAAGCCCCCCCTTGACCTGAGCTGTGAAACTGTTTTGACCTACTTCTGACCCTACGATTGAAGTGAGTTGTGTAGGTGCTCCTACTATAAAGCCCTATTCCATCTTGAAGACCCCGGTCCATCCCATCTTGAAGACCCCGGTCCATCTTGAAGCCCCCCCTTGACCTGAGCTGTGAAACTGTTTTGACCTAATTCTGACCCTACGATACAAGTGACTTGTGTAGGTGCTCCTACTATAAAGCCCTATTCCATCTTGAAGACCCCGGTCCATCTTGAAGCCCCCCCTTCACCTGACCTGAGTGAGAACCTGCCTGACCCTGTTGCACTAATGTTACTGACTGATACTACTAGTTCTTTTCCTATTACTACCACTACCATTACAAATGCTACTGCTATTGGTACTATTATACCTAGTCCTTCCCTTTAACCTGACAATTGAACCCCTCTCTCCCCACCTTTAACCCTACTATACAAGTGAGTTGTGATTGTGCATGTACATGATTAGACAGCTAGCAGACAAAAACAAAATCAAATCACAAACTGTAAACATTGAAATATGGTTAATCATTGTACGAGTTGACTTTTACCTCAAACAGAAGGGAGGCAGGGCTGTCTCCTCCATGTTCTTGGCTGTCGTCCATCTTAGACCCTTGTCCATCTTGATAGTTGATCTGTAAGCCTCTCTGACCCTACGTCATACCTTAAGAAAATACTACTCCTAATGCCATGGCTGCTACTGCTACTCCTACCAAACAACCCTAATCCATCTTGAAGACCCCGGTCCATCTTGAAGCCCCCCCTTGACCTGAGCTGTTTAACTGTTTTGACCTACTTCTGACCCTACGATTCAAGTGACTTGTGTGGGTGCTCCTACTGTAAAGCCCTATTCCATCTTGAAGACCCCGGTCCATCTTGAAGTCCCCCCTTGACCTGAGCTGTGAAACTGTTTTGACCTAATTCTGACCCTACGATTGAAGTGAGTTGTGTAGGTGCTCCTACTATAAAGCCCTATTCCATCTTGAAGACCCCGGTCCATCTTGAAGCCCCCCCTTCACCTGAGCTGTGAAACTGTTTTGACCTAATTCTGACCCTATGATACAAGTGACTTGTGTAGGTGCTCCTACTATAAAGCCCTATTCCATCTTGAAGACCCCGGTCCATCTTGAAGCCCCCCCTTCACCTGACCTGAGTGAGAACCTGCCTGACCCTGTTGCACTAATGTTACTGACTGATACTACTAGGTTCTTTTCCTATTACTACCACTACCATTACAAATGCTACTGCTATTGGTACTATTATACCTAGTCCTTCCCTTTAACCTGACAATTGACCCTCTCTCTCCCCACCTTTAACCCTACTATACAAGTGAGTTGTGATTGTGCATGTACATGATTAGACAGCTAGCAGACAAAAACAAAATCAAATCACAAACTGTAAACATTGAAATATGGTTAATCATTGTACGAGTTGAATTTTACCTCAAACAGAAGGTAGGCAGGGCTGTCTCCTCCATGTTTTTGGCTGTCGTCCATCTTAGACCCTTGTCCATCTTGATAGTTGATCTGTAAGCCTCTCTGACCCTACGTCATACCTTAAGAAAATACTACTCCTAATGCCATGGCTGCTACTGCTACTCCTACCAAACAACCCTAATCCATCTTGAAGACCCCGGTCCATCTTGTAGCCCCCCCTTCACCTGAACTGTAAAACTGTTTTGACCTACTTCTGACCCTACGATTCAAGTGACTTGTGTGGGTGCTCCTACTATAAAGCCCTATTCCATCTTGAAGACCCCGGTCCATCTTGAAGCCCCCCCTTGACCTGAGCTGTGAAACTGTTTTGACCTACTTCTGACCCTACGATTGAAGTGAGTTGTGTAGGTGCTCCTACTATAAAGCCCTATTCCATCTTGAAGACCCCGGTCCATCTTGAAGCCCCCCCTTCACCTGACCTGAGTGAGAACCTGCCTGACCCTGTTGCACTAATGTTACTGACTGATACTACTGGTTCTTTTCCTATTACTACCACTACCATTACAAATGCTACTGCTATTGGTACTATTATACCTAGTCCTTCCCTTTAACCTGACAATTGAACCCCTCTCTCCCCACCTTTAACCCTACTATACAAGTGAGTTGTGATTGTGCATGTACATGATTAGACAGCTAGCAGACAAAAACAAAATCAAATCACAAACTGTAAACATTGAAATATGGTTAATCATTGTACGAGTTGAGTTTTACCTCAAACAGAAGGGAGGCAGGGCTGTCTCCTCCATGTTCTTGGCTGTCGTCCATCTTAGACCCTTGTCCATCTTGATAGTTGATCTGTAAGCCTCTCTGACCCTACGTCATACCTTAAGAAAATACTACTCCTAATGCCATGGCTGCTACTGCTACTCCTACCAAAAAACCCTAATCCATCTTGAAGACCCCGGTCCATCTTGTAGCCCCCCCTTCACCTGAACTGTTAAACTGTTTTGACCTACTTCTGACCCTACGATTCAAGTGACTTGTGTGGGTGCTCCTACTGTAAAGCCCTACTCCATCTTGAAGACCCCGGTCCATCTTGAAGCCCCCCCTTGACCTGAGCTGTGAAACTGTTTTGACCTACTTCTGACCCTACGATTGAAGTGAGTTGTGTAGGTGCTCCTACTATAAAGCCCTATTCCATCTTGAAGACCCCGGTCCATCTTGAAGCCCCCCCTTGACCTGAGCTGTGAAACTGTTTTGACCTAATTCTGACCCTACGATTGAAGTGAGTTGTGTAGGTGCTCCTACTATAAAGCCCTATTCCATCTTGAAGACCCCGGTCCATCTTGAAGCCCCCCCTTCACCTGACCTGAGTGAGAACCTGCCTGACCCTGTTGCACTAATGTTACTGACTGATACTACTAGTTCTTTTCCTATTACTACCACTACCATTACAAATCCTACTGCTATTGGTACTACTATACCTAGTCCTTCCCTTTAACCTGACAATTGAACCCCTCTCTCCCCACCTTTAACCCTACTATACAAGTGAGTTGTGATTGTGCATGTACATGATTAGACAGCTAGCAGACAAAAACAAAATCAAATCACAAACTGTAAACATTGAAATATGGTTAATCATTGTACGAGTTGAGTTTTACCTCAAACAGAAGGGAGGCAGGGCTGTCTCCTCCATGTTTTTGGCTGTCGTCCATCTTAGACCCTTGTCCATCTTGATAGTTGATCTGTAAGCCTCTCTGACCCTACGTCATACCTTAAGAAAATACTACTCCTAATGCCATGGCTGCTACTGCTACTCCTACCAAACAACCCTAATCCATTTTGAAGACCCCGGTCCATCTTGTAGCCCCCCCTTCACCTGAACTGTAAAACTGTTTTGACCTACTTCTGACCCTACGATTCAAGTGACTTGTGTGGGTGCTCCTACTGTAAAGCCCTACTCCATCTTGAAGACCCCGGTCCATCTTGAAGCCCCCCCTTGACCTGAGCTGTGAAACTGTTTTGACCTACTTCTGACCCTACGATTCAAGTGACTTGTGTGGGTGCTCCTACTGTAAAGCCCTATTCCATCTTGAAGACCCCGGTCCATCTTGAAGTCCCCCCTTGACCTGAGCTGTGAAACTGTTTTGACCTAATTCTGACCCTACGATTGAAGTGAGTTGTGTAGGTGCTCCTACTATAAAGCCCTATTCCATCTTGAAGACCCCGGTCCATCTTGAAGCCCCCCCTTCACCTGAGCTGTGAAACTGTTTTGACCTAATTCTGACCCTACGATACAAGTGACTTGTGTAGGTGCTCCTACTGTAAAGCCCTATTCCATCTTGAAGACCCCGGTCCATCTTGAAGTCCCCCGTTGACCTGAGCTGTGAAACTGTTTTGACCTAATTCTGACCCTACGATTGAAGTGAGTTGTGTAGGTGCTCCTACTATAAAGCCCTATTCCATCTTGAAGACCCCGGTCCATCTTGAAGCCCCCCCTTGACCTGAGCTGTGAAACTGTTTTGACCTACTTCTGACCCTACGATTCAAGTGACTTGTGTGGGTGCTCCTACTGTAAAGCCCTATTCCATCTTGAAGACCCCGGTCCATCTTGAAGTCCCCCCTTGACCTGAGCTGTGAAACTGTTTTGACCTAATTCTGACCCTACGATTGAAGTGAGTTGTGTAGGTGCTCCTACTATAAAGCCCTATTCCATCTTGAAGACCCCGGTCCATCTTGAAGCCCCCCCTTCACCTGAGCTGTGAAACTGTTTTGACCTAATTCTGACCCTATGATACAAGTGACTTGTGTAGGTGCTCCTACTATAAAGCCCTATTCCATCTTGAAGACCCCGGTCCATCTTGAAGCCCCCCCTTCACCTGACCTGAGTGAGAACCTGCCTGACCCTGTTGCACTAATGTTACTGACTGATACTACTGGTTCTTTTCCTATTACTACCACTACCATTACAAATGCTACTGCTATTGGTACTATTATACCTAGTCCTTCCCTTTAACCTGACAATTGAACCCCTCTCTCCCCACCTTTAACCCTACTATACAAGTGAGTTGTGATTGTGCATGTACATGATTAGACAGCTAGCAGACAAAAACAAAATCAAATCACAAACTGTAAACATTGAAATATGGTTAATCATTGTACGAGTTGAATTTTACCTCAAACAGAAGGTAGGCAGGGCTGTCTCCTCCATGTTTTTGGCTGTCGTCCATCTTAGACCCTTGTCCATCTTGATAGTTGATCTGTAAGCCTCTCTGACCCTACGTCATACCTTAAGAAAATACTACTCCTAATGCCATGGCTGCTACTGCTACTCCTACCAAAAAACCCTAATCCATCTTGAAGACCCCGGTCCATCTTGTAGCCCCCCCTTCACCTGAACTGTAAAACTGTTTTGACCTACTTCTGACCCTACGATTCAAGTGACTTGTGTGGGTGCTCCTACTGTAAAGCCCTATTCCATCTTGAAGACCCCGGTCCATCTTGAAGCCCCCCCCTTGACCTGAGCTGTGAAACTGTTTTGACCTAATTCTGACCCTTCGATTGAAGTGAGTTGTGTAGGTGCTCCTACTATAAAGCCCTATTCCATCTTGAAGCCCCCCCTTCACCTGAGCTGTGAAACTGTTTTGACCTAATTCTGACTCTACGATTCAAGTGACTTGTGTGGGTGCTCCTACTGTAAAGCCCTATTCCATCATGAAGACCCCGGTCCATCTTGAAGCCCCCCCTTCACCTGAGCTGTGAATCTGTTTTGACCTACTTCTGACCCTACGATTCTAGTGACTTGGGTGGGTGCTCCTACTGTCAAGACCTACTCTACCTTGAAGACCCCGGTCCATCTTAAAGCCCCCCCTTGACCTGAACTGTAAAACTGTTTTGACCTACTTCTGACCCTACGATTCAAGTGACTTGTGTGGGTGCTCCTACTGTAAAGCCCTATTCCATCTTGAAGACCCCGGTCCATCTTGAAGCCCCCCCTTGACCTGAGCTGTGAAACTGTTTTGACCTAATTCTGACCCTTCGATTGAAGTGAGTTGTGTAGGTGCTCCTACTATAAAGCCCTATTCCATCTTGAAGACCCCGGTCCATCTTGAAGCCCCCCCTTCACCTGACCTGAGTGAGAACCTGCCTGACCCTGTTGCACTAATGTTACTGACTGATACTACTGGTTCTTTTCCTATTACTACCACTACCATTACAAATGCTACTGCTATTGGTACTATTATACCTAGTCCTTCCCTTTAACCTGACAATTGAACCCCTCTCTCCCCACCTTTAACCCTACTATACAAGTGAGTTGTGATTGTGCATGTACATGATTAGACAGCTAGCAGACAAAAACAAAATCAAATCACAAACTGTAAACATTGAAATATGGTTAATCATTGTACGAGTTGAGTTTTACCTCAAACAGAAGGGAGGCAGGGCTGTCTCCTCCATGTTTTTGGCTGTCGTCCATCTTAGACCCTTGTCCATCTTGATAGTTGATCTGTAAGCCTCTCTGACCCTACGTCATACCTTAAGAAAATACTACTCCTAATGCCATGGCTGCTACTGCTACTCCTACCAAACAACCCTAATCCATCTTGAAGACCCCGGTCCATCTTGAAGCCCCCCCTTGACCTGAGCTGTGAAACTGTTTTGACCTACTTCTGACCCTACGATTCAAGTGACTTGTGTGGGTGCTCCTACTGTAAAGCCCTATTCCATCTTGAAGACCCCGGTCCATCTTGAAGCCCCCCCTTGACCTGAGCTGTGAAACTGTTTTGACCTAATTCTGACCCTACGATTGAAGTGAGTTGTGTAGGTGCTCCTACTATAAAGCCCTATTTCATCTTGAAGACCCCGGTCCATCTTGAAGCCCCCCCTTCACCTGAGCTGTTAAACTGTTTTGACCTAATTCTGACCCTACGATACAAGTGACTTGTGTAGGTGCTCCTACTGTAAAGCCCTATTCCATCTTGAAGCCCCCCCTGACCTGAGCTGTGAAACTGTTTTGACCTACTTCTGACCCTACGATTCAAGTGACTTGTGTGGGTGCTCCTACTGTAAAGCCCTATTCCATCTTGAAGACCCCGGTCCATCTTGAAGCCCCCCCTTGACCTGAGCTGTGAAACTGTTTTGACCTAATTCTGACCCTTCGATTGAAGTGAGTTGTGTAGGTGCTCCTACTATAAAGCCCTATTCCATCTTGAAGACCCCGGTCCATCTTGAAGCCCCCCCTTCACCTGAGCTGTGAAACTGTTTTGACCTAATTCTGACCCTACGATACAAGTGAGTTGTGTGGGTGCTCCTACTATAAAGCCCTATTCCATCTTCAAGACCCCGGTCCATCTTGAAGCCCCCCCTTCACCTGACCTGAGTGAGAACCTGCCTGACCCTGTTGCACTAATGTTACTGACTGATACTACTAGTTCTTTTCCTATTACTACCACTACCATTACAAATGCTACTGCTATTGGTATTATACCTAGTCCTTCCCTTTAACCTGACAATTGAACCTCTCTCTCCCCACCTTTAACCCTACTATACAAGTTAGTTGTGATTGTGCATGTACATGATTAGACAGCTAGCAGACAAAAACAAAAACAAATCACAAACTGTAAACATTGAAATATGGTTAATCATTGTACGAGTTGACTTTTACCTCAAACAGAAGGGAGGCAGGGCTATCTCCTCCATGTTCTTGGCTGTCGTCCATCTTAGACCCTTGTCCATCTTGATAGTTGATCTGTAAGCCTCTCTGACCCTACGTCATACCTTAAGAAAATACTACTCCTAATGCCATGGCTGCTACTGCTACTCCTACCAAAAAACCCTAATCCATCTTGAAGACCCCGGTCCATCTTGTAGCCCCCCCTTCACCTGAACTGTAAAACTGTTTTGACCTACTTCTGACCCTACGATTGAAGTGACTTGTGTGGGTGCTCCTACTATAAAGCCCTATTCCATCTTGAAGACCCCGGTCCATCTTGAAGCCCCCCCTTGACCTGAGCTGTGAAACTGTTTTGACCTAATTCTGACCCTACGATTCAAGTGACTTGTGTGGGTGCTCCTACTGTAAAGCCCTATTCCATCTTGAAGACCCCGGTCCATCTTGAAGCCCCCCCTTGACCTGAGCTGTGAAACTTTTTTTGACCTAATTCTGACCCTACGATTGAAGTGAGTTGTGTAGGTGCTCCTACTATAAAGCCCTATTCCATCTTGAAGACCCCGGTCCATCTTGAAGCCCCCCCTTGACCTGAGCTGTGAAACTGTTTTGACCTAATTCTGACCCTACGATACAAGTGAGTTGTGTAGGTGCTCCTACTATAAAGCCCTATTCCATCTTGAAGACCCCGGTCCATCTTGAAGCCCCCCCTTCACCTGACCTGAGTGAGAACCTGCCTGACCCTGTTGCACTAATGTTACTGACTGATACTACTAGTTCTTTTCCTATTACTACCACTACCATTACAAATGCTACTGCTATTGGTACTATTATACCTAGTCCTTCCCTTTAACCTGACAATTGAACCCCTCTCTCCCCACCTTTAACCCTACTATACAAGTGAGTTGTGATTGTGCATGTACATGATTAGACAGCTAGCAGACAAAAACAAAATCAAATCACAAACTGTAAACATTGAAATATGGTTAATCATTGTACGAGTTGAATTTTACCTCAAACAGAAGGTAGGCAGGGCTGTCTCCTCCATGTTTTTGGCTGTCGTCCATCTTAGACCCTTGTCCATCTTGATAGTTGATCTGTAAGCCTCTCTGACCCTACGTCATACCTTAAGAAAATACTACTCCTAATGCCATGGCTGCTACTGCTACTCCTACCAAACAACCCTAATCCATCTTGAAGACCCCGGTCCATCTTGTAGCCCCCCCTTCACCTGAACTGTAAAACTGTTTTGACCTACTTCTGACCCTACGATTCTAGTGACTTGGGTGGGTGCTCCTACTGTCAAGACCTACTCTACCTTGAAGACCCCGGTCCATCTTAAAGCCCCCCCTTGACCTGAACTGTAAAACTGTTTTGACCTACTTCTGACCCTACGATTCAAGTGACTTGTGTGGGTGCTCCTACTGTAAAGCCCTATTCCATCTTGAAGACCCCGGTCCATCTTGAAGCCCCCCCTTGACCTGAGCTGTGAAACTGTTTTGACCTAATTCTGACCCTACGATACAAGTGACTTGTGTAGGTGCTCCTACTATAAAGCCCTATTCCATCTTCAAGACCCCGGTCCATCTTGAAGCCCCCCCTTCACCTGACCTGAGTGAGAACCTGCCTGACCCTGTTGCACTAATGTTACTGACTGATACTACTAGTTCTTTTCCTATTACTACCACTACCATTACAAATGCTACTGCTATTGGTACTATTATACCTAGTCCTTCCCTTTAACCTGACAATTGAACCCTCTCTCTCCCCACCTTTAACCCTACTATACAAGTGAGTTGTGATTGTGCATGTACATGATTAGACAGCTAGCAGACAAAAACAAAAACAAATCACACACTGTAAACATTGAAATATGGTTAATCACTGTACGAGTTGAATTTTACCTCAAACAGAAGGTAGGCAGGGCTGTCTCCTCCATGTTCTTTGGCTGTCGTCCATCTTAGACCCTTGACCATCTTGATAGTTGATCTGTAAGCCTCTCTGACCCTACGTCATACCTTAAGAAAATACTACTCCTAATGCCATGGCTGCTACTGCTACTCCTACCAAAAAACCCTAATCCATCTTGAAGACCCCGGTCCATCTTGTAGCCCCCCCTTCACCTGAACTGTAAAACTGTTTTGACCTACTTCTGACCCTACGATTCAAGTGACTTGTGTGGGTGCTCCTACTGTAAAGCCCTACTCCATCTTGAAGACCCCAGTCCATCTTGAAGCCCCCCCTTGACCTGAGCTGTGAAACTGTTTTGACCTACTTGTGACCCTACGATTGAAGTGAGTTGTGTAGGTGCTCCTACTATAAAGCCCTATTCCATCTTGAAGACCCCGGTCCATCTTGAAGCCCCCCCTTGACCTGAGCTGTGAAACTGTTTTGACCTAATTCTGACCCTTCGATTGAAGTGAGTTGTGTAGGTGCTCCTACTATAAAGCCCTATTCCATCTTGAAGACCCCGGTCCATCTTGAAGCCCCCCCTTCACCTGACCTGAGTGAGAACCTGCCTGACCCTGTTGCACTAATGTTACTGACTGATACTACTGGTTCTTTTCCTATTACTACCACTACCATTACAAATGCTACTGCTATTGGTACTATTATACCTAGTCCTTCCCTTTAACCTGACAATTGAACCCCTCTCTCCCCACCTTTAACCCTACTATACAAGTGAGTTGTGATTGTGCATGTACATGATTAGACAGCTAGCAGACAAAAACAAAATCAAATCACAAACTGTAAACATTGAAATATGGTTAATCACTGTACGAGTTGAATTTTACCTCAAACAGAAGGTAGGCAGGGCTGTCTCCTCCATGTTCTTTGGCTGTCGTCCATCTTAGACCCTTGACCATCTTGATAGTTGATCTGTAAGCCTCTCTGACCCTACGTCATACCTTAAGAAAATACTACTCCTAATGCCATGGCTGCTACTGCTACTCCTACCAAAAAACCCTAATCCATCTTGAAGACCCCGGTCCATCTTGTAGCCCCCCCTTCACCTGAACTGTAAACTGTTTTGACCTACTTCTGACCCTACGATTCAAGTGACTTGTGTGGGTGCTCCTACTGTAAAGCCCTACTTCCATCTTGAAGACCCCAGGTCCATCTTGAAGCCCCCCCTTGACCTGAGCTGTGAAACTGTTTTGACCTAATTCTGACCCTACGATTGAAGTGAGTTGTGTAGGTGCTCCTACTATAAAGCCCTATTCCATCTTGAAGACCCCGGTCCATCTTGAAGCCCCCCCTTGACCTGAGCTGTGAAACTGTTTTGACCTAATTCTGACCCTATCGATTGACAAGTGACTTGTGTAGGTGCTCCTACTATAAAGCCCTATTCCATCTTGAAGACCCCGGTCCATCTTGAAGCCCCCCCTTCACCTGACCTGAGTGAGAACCTGCCTGACCCTGTTGCACTAATGTTACTGACTGATACTACTGGTTCTTTTCCTATTACTACCACTACCATTACAAATGCTACTGCTATTGGTACTATTATACCTAGTCCTTCCCTTTAACCTGACAATTGAACCCCTCTCTCCCCACCTTTAACCCTACTATACAAGTGAGTTGTGATTGTGCATGTACATGATTAGACAGCTAGCAGACAAAAACAAAATCAAATCACAAACTGTAAACATTGAAATATGGTTAATCATTGTACGAGTTGAGTTTTACCTCAAACAGAAGGGAGGCAGGGCTGTCTCCTCCATGTTTTTGGCTGTCGTCCATCTTAGACCCTTGTCCATCTTGATAGTTGATCTGTAAGCCTCTCTGACCCTACGTCATACCTTAAGAAAATACTACTCCTAATGCCATGGCTGCTACTGCTACTCCTACCAAACAACCCTAATCCATTTTGAAGACCCCGGTCCATCTTGTAGCCCCCCCTTCACCTGAACTGTAAAACTGTTTTGACCTACTTCTGACCCTACGATTCAAGTAACTTGTGTGGGTGCTCCTACTGTAAAGCCCTACTCCATCTTGAAGACCCCGGTCCATCTTGAAGCCCCCCCTTGACCTGAGCTGTGAAACTGTTTTGACCTACTTCTGACCCTACGATTCAAGTGACTTGTGTGGGTGCTCCTACTGTAAAGCCCTATTCCATCTTGAAGACCCCAGTCCATCTTGAAGCCCCCCCTTGACCTGAGCTGTGAAACTGTTTTGACCTAATTCTGACCCTACGATTGAAGTGAGTTGTGTAGGTGCTCCTACTATAAAGCCCTATTCCATCTTGAAGACCCCGGTCCATCTTGAAGCCCCCCCTTCACCTGAGCTGTGAAACTGTTTTGACCTAATTCTGACCCTACGATACAAGTGACTTGTGTAGGTGCTCCTACTGTAAAGCCCTATTCCATCTTGAAGCCCCCCCCTGACCTGAGCTGTGAAACTGTTTTGACCTACTTCTGACCCTACGATTCAAGTGACTTGTGTGGGTGCTCCTACTGTAAAGCCCTATTCCATCTTGAAGACCCCGGTCCATCTTGAAGCCCCCCCTTGACCTGAGCTGTGAAACTGTTTTGACCTAATTCTGACCCTTCGATTGAAGTGAGTTGTGTAGGTGCTCCTACTATAAAGCCCTATTCCATCTTGAAGACCCCGGTCCATCTTGAAGCCCCCCCTTCACCTGACCTGAGTGAGAACCTGCCTGACCCTGTTGCACTAATGTTACTGACTGATACTACTGGTTCTTTTCCTATTACTACCACTACCATTACAAATGCTACTGCTATTGGTACTATTATACCTAGTCCTTCCCTTTAACCTGACAATTGAACCCCTCTCTCCCCACCTTTAACCCTACTATACAAGTGAGTTGTGATTGTGCATGTACATGATTAGACAGCTAGCAGACAAAAACAAAATCAAATCACAAACTGTAAACATTGAAATATGGTTAATCATTGTACGAGTTGAGTTTTACCTCAAACAGAAGGGAGGCAGGGCTGTCTCCTCCATGTTCTTGGCTGTCGTCCATCTTAGACCCTTGTCCATCTTGATAGTTGATCTGTAAGCCTCTCTGACCCTACGTCATACCTTAAGAAAATACTACTCCTAATGCCATGGCTGCTACTGCTACTCCTACCAAACAACCCTAATCCATCTTGAAGACCCCGGTCCATCTTGAAGCCCCCCCTTGACCTGAGCTGTTTAACTGTTTTGACCTAATTCTGACCCTACGATTGAAGTGAGTTGTGTAGGTGCTCCTACTATAAAGCCCTATTCCATCTTGAAGACCCCGGTCCATCTTGAAGCCCCCCCTTCACCTGAGCTGTGAAACTTTTGACCTAATTCTGACCCTATGATACAAGTGACTTGTGTAGGTGCTCCTACTATAAAGCCCTATTCCATCTTGAAGACCCCGGTCCATCTTGAAGCCCCCCCTTCACCTGACCTGAGTGAGAACCTGCCTGACCCTGTTGCACTAATGTTACTGACTGATACTACTAGTTCTTTTCCTATTACTACCACTACCATTACAAATGCTACTGCTATTGGTATTATACCTAGTCCTTCCCTTTAACCTGACAATTGATCCTCTCTCTCCCCACCTTTAACCCTACTATACAAGTGAGTTGTGATTGTGCATGTACATGTTTAGACAGCTAGCAGACAAAAACAAAAACAAATCACACACTGTAAACATTGAAATATGGTTAATCACTGTACGAGTTGAATTTTACCTCAAACAGAAGGTAGGCAGGGCTGTCTCCTCCATGTTCTTTGGCTGTCGTCCATCTTAGACCCTTGTCCATCTTGATAGTTGATCTGTAAGCCTCTCTGACCCTACGTCATACCTTAAGAAAATACTACTCCTAATGCCATGGCTGCTACTGCTACTCCTACCAAAAAACCCTAATCCATCTTGAAGACCCCGGTCCATCTTGTAGCCCCCCCTTCACCTGAACTGTAAAACTGTTTTGACCTACTTCTGACCCTACGATTCAAGTGACTTGTGTGGGTGCTCCTACTGTAAAGCCCTACTCCATCTTGAAGACCCCGGTCCATCTTGAAGCCCCCCCTTGACCTGAGCTGTGAAACTGTTTTGACCTAATTCTGACCCTTCGATTGAAGTGAGTTGTGTAGGTGCTCCTACTATAAAGCCCTATTCCATCTTGAAGACCCCGGTCCATCTTGAAGCCCCCCCTTCACCTGACCTGAGTGAGAACCTGCCTGACCCTGTTGCACTAATGTTACTGACTGATACTACTGGTTCTTTTCCTATTACTACCACTACCATTACAAATGCTACTGCTATTGGTACTATTATACCTAGTCCTTCCCTTTAACCTGACAATTGAACCCCTCTCTCCCCACCTTTAACCCTACTATACAAGTGAGTTGTGATTGTGCATGTACATGATTAGACAGCTAGCAGACAAAAACAAAATCAAATCACAAACTGTAAACATTGAAATATGGTTAATCATTGTACGAGTTGAGTTTTACCTCAAACAGAAGGGAGGCAGGGCTGTCTCCTCCATGTTTTTGGCTGTCGTCCATCTTAGACCCTTGTCCATCTTGATAGTTGATCTGTAAGCCTCTCTGACCCTACGTCATACCTTAAGAAAATACTACTCCTAATGCCATGGCTGCTACTGCTACTCCTACCAAACAACCCTAATCCATCTTGAAGACCCCGGTCCATCTTGAAGCCCCCCCTTGACCTGAGCTGTGAAACTGTTTTGACCTACTTCTGACCCTACGATTCAAGTGACTTGTGTGGGTGCTCCTACTGTAAAGCCCTATTCCATCTTGAAGACCCCGGTCCATCTTGAAGCCCCCCCTTGACCTGAGCTGTGAAACTGTTTTGACCTAATTCTGACCCTACGATTGAAGTGAGTTGTGTAGGTGCTCCTACTATAAAGCCCTATTCCATCTTGAAGACCCCGGTCCATCTTGAAGCCCCCCCTTCACCTGAGCTGTGAAACTGTTTTGACCTAATTCTGACCCTACGATACAAGTGACTTGTGTAGGTGCTCCTACTGTAAAGCCCTATTCCATCTTGAAGCCCCCCCCTGACCTGAGCTGTGAAACTGTTTTGACCTACTTCTGACCCTACGATTCAAGTGACTTGTGTGGGTGCTCCTACTGTAAAGCCCTATTCCATCTTGAAGACCCCGGTCCATCTTGAAGCCCCCCCTTGACCTGAGCTGTGAAACTGTTTTGACCTAATTCTGACCCTTCGATTGAAGTGAGTTGTGTAGGTGCTCCTACTATAAAGCCCTATTCCATCTTGAAGACCCCGGTCCATCTTGAAGCCCCCCCTTGACCTGAGAAACTGTTTTGACCTAATTCTGACCCTATGATACAAGTGACTTGTGTAGGTGCTCCTACTATAAAGCCCTATTCCATCTTGAAGACCCCGATCCATCTTGAAGCCCCCCCTTCACCTGACCTGAGTGAGAACCTGCCTGACCCTGTTGCACTAATGTTACTGACTGATACTACTAGTTCTTTTCCTATTACTACCACTACCATTACAAATGCTACTGCTATTGGTATTATACCTAGTCCTTCCCTTTAACCTGACAATTGAACCTCTCTCTCCACACCTTTAACCCTACTATACAAGTGAGTTGTGATTGTGCATGTACATGATTAGACAGCTAGCAGACAAAACCAAAAACAAATCACAAACTGTAAACATTGAAATATGGTTAATCACTGTACGAGTTGAATTTTACCTCAAACAGAAGGTAGGCAGGGCTGTTTCCTCCATATTCTTGGCTGTCGTCCATCTTAGACCCTTGTCCATCTTGATAGTTGATCTGTAAGCCTCTCTGACCCTACGTCATACCCTAAGAAAATACTACTCCTAATGCCATGGCTGATACTGCTAGTCCTACCAAAAAACCCTAATCCATCTTGAAGACCCCGGTCCATCTTGAAGCCCCCCCTTGGCCTGAGCTGTGAAACTGTTTTGACCTAATTCTGACCCTACGATACAAGTGACTTGTGTAGGTGCTCCTACTATAAAGCCCTAATCCATCTTGAAGACCCCGGTCCATATTGAAGCCCCCCCTTGACCTGAGCTGTGAAACTGTTTTGACCTAATTCTGACCCTACGATTGAAGTGAGTTGTGTAGGTGCTCCTACTATAAAGCCCTATTCCATCTTGAAGACCCCGGTCCATCTTGAAGCCCCCCCTTGACCTGAGCTGTGAAACTGTTTTGACCTAATTCTGACCCTATGATACAAGTGACTTGTGTAGGTGCTCCTACTATAAAGCCCTATTCCATCTTGAAGACCCCGGTCCATCTTGAAGCCCCCCCTTCACCTGACCTGAGTGAGAACCTGCCTGACCCTGTTGCACTAATGTTACTGACTGATACTACTAGTTCTTTTCC
Organism: Periophthalmus magnuspinnatus; assembly: GCF_009829125.3. NCBI lineage: Eukaryota > Metazoa > Chordata > Actinopteri > Gobiiformes > Gobiidae > Periophthalmus > Periophthalmus magnuspinnatus. Next base: position 25,161,590 of record NC_047144.1, read on the forward strand.
TATTACTACCACTACCATTACAACTGCTACTGCTATTGGTATTATACCTAGTCCTTCCCTTTAACCTGACAATTGAACCTCTCTCTCCCCACCTTTAACCCTACTATACAAGTGAGTTGTGATTGTGCATGTACATGTTTAGACAGCTAGCAGACAAAAACAAAAACAAATCACACACTGTAAACATTGAAATATGGTTAATCACTGTACGAGTTGAATTTTACCTCAAACAGAAGGTAGGCAGGGCTGTCTCCTCCATGTTCTTTGGCTGTCGTCCATCTTAGACCCTTGTCCATCTTGATAGTTGATCTGTAAGCCTCTCTGACCCTACGTCATACCTTAAGAAAATACTACTCCTAATGCCATGGCTGCTATTGCTACTCCTACCAAAAAACCCTAATCCATCTTGAAGACCCCGGTCCATCTTGTAGCCCCCCCTTCACCTGAACTGTAAAACTGTTTTGACCTACTTCTGACCCTACGATTCAAGTGACTTGTGTGGGTGCTCCTACTGTAAAGCCCTACTCCATCTTGAAGACCCCGGTCCATCTTGAAGCCCCCCCTTGACCTGAGCTGTGAAACTGTTTTGACCTACTTCTGACCCTACGATTGAAGTGAGTTGTGTAGGTGCTCCTACTATAAAGCCCTATTCCATCTTGAAGACCCCAGTCCATCTTGAAGCCCCCCCTTCACCTGAGCTGTGAAACAGTTTTGACCTAATTCTGACCCTTCGATTGAAGTGAGTTGTGTAGGTGCTCCTACTGTAAAGCCCTATTCCATCTTGAAGCCCCCCCCTGACCTGAGCTGTGAAACTGTTTTGACCTACTTCTGACCCTACGATTCAAGTGACTTGTGTGGGTGCTCCTACTGTAAAGCCCTATTCCATCTTGAAGACCCCGGTCCATCTTGAAGCCCCCCCTTGACCTGAGCTGTGAAACTGTTTTGACCTAATTCTGACCCTTCGATTGAAGTGAGTTGTGTAGGTGCTCCTACTATAAAGCCCTATTCCATCTTGAAGACCCCGGTCCATCTTGAAGCCCCCCCTTCACCTGACCTGAGTGAGAACCTGCCTGACCCTGTTGCACTAATGTTACTGACTGATACTACTAGTTCTTTTCCTATTACTACCACTACCATTACAAATGCTACTGCTATTGGTACTATTATACCTAGTCCTTCCCTTTAACCTGACAATTGAACCCCTCTCTCCCCACCTTTAACCCTACTATACAAGTGAGTTGTGATTGTGCATGTACATGATTAGACAGCTAGCAGACAAAAACAAAATCAAATCACAAACTGTAAACATTGAAATATGGTTAATCATTGTACGAGTTGAGTTTTACCTCAAACAGAAGGGAGGCAGGGCTGTCTCCTCCATGTTCTTGGCTGTTGTCCATCTTAGACCCTTGTCCATCTTGATAGTTGATCTGTAAGCCTCTCTGACCCTACGTCATACCCTAAGAAAATACTACTCCTAATGCCATGGCTGCTACTGCTACTCCTACCAAACAACCCTAATCCATCTTGAAGACCCCGGTCCATCTTGAAGCCCCCCCTTGACCTGAGCTGTTTAACTGTTTTGAACTACTTCTGACCCTACGATTCAAGTGACTTGTGTGGGTGCTCCTACTGTAAAGCCCTATTCCATCTTGAAGACCCCGGTCCATCTTGAAGCCCCCCCTTGACCTGAGAAACTGTTTTGACCTAATTCTGACCCTATGATACAAGTGACTTGTGTAGGTGCTCCTACTATAAAGCCCTATTCCATCTTGAAGACCCCGATCCATCTTGAAGCCCCCCCTTCACCTGACCTGAGTGAGAACCTGCCTGACCCTGTTGCACTAATGTTACTGACTGATACTACTAGTTCTTTTCCTATTACTACCACTACCATTACAAATGCTACTGCTATTGGTATTATACCTAGTCCTTCCCTTTAACCTGACAATTGAACCTCTCTCTCCACACCTTTAACCCTACTATACAAGTGAGTTGTGATTGTGCATGTACATGATTAGACAGCTAGCAGACAAAACCAAAAACAAATCACAAACTGTAAACATTGAAATATGGTTAATCACTGTACGAGTTGAATTTTACCTCAAACAGAAGGTAGGCAGGGCTGTTTCCTCCATGTTCTTGGCTGTCGTCCATCTTAGACCCTTGTCCATCTTGATAGTTGATCTGTAAGCCTCTCTGACCCTACGTCATACCCTAAGAAAATACTACTCATAATGCCATGGCTGATACTGCTAGTCCTACCAAAAAACCCTAATCCATCTTGAAGACCCCGGTCCATCTTGAAGCCCCCCCTTGGCCTGAGCTGTGAAACTGTTTTGACCTAATTCTGACCCTACGATACAAGTGACTTGTGTAGGTGCTCCGTTTATAAAGCCCTAATCCATCTTGAAGACCCCGGTCCATCTTGAAGCCCCCCCTTCACCTGACCAGAGTGAGAACCTGCCTGACCCTGTTGCACTAATGTTACTGACTGATACTACTAGTTCTTTTCCTATTACTACCATTACAAATGCTACTGCTATTGGTACTATTATACCTAGTCCTTCCCTTTAAACTGACAATTGAACCTCTCTCTCCCCACCTTTAACCCTACTATACAAGTTAGTTGTGATTGTGCATGTACATGATTAGACAGCTAGCAGACAAAAACAAAAACAAATCACAAACTGTAAACATTGAAATATGGTTAATCATTGTACGAGTTGACTTTTACCTCAAACAGAAGGTAGGCAGGGCTGTCTCCTCCATGTTCTTGGCTGTCGTCCATCTTAGACCCTTGTCCATCTTGATAGTTGATCTGTAAGCCTCTCTGACCCTACGTCATACCTTAAGAAAATACTACTCCTAATGCCATGGCTGCTACTGCTACTCCTACCAAAAAACCCTAATCCATCTTGAAGACCCCGGTCCATCTTGTAGCCCCCCCTTCACCTGAACTGTAAAACTGTTTGACCTACTTCTGACTCTACGATTCAAGTGACTTGTGTGGGTGCTCCTACTGTAAAGCCCTATTCCATCATGAAGACCCCGGTCCATCTTGAAGCCCCCCCTTCACCTGAGCTGTGAATCTGTTTTGACCTACTTCTGACCCTACGATTCTAGTGACTTGTGTGGGTGCTCCTACTGTCAAGACCTATTCTACCTTGAAGACCCCGGTCCATCTTAAAGCCCCCCCTTGACCTGAACTGTAAAACTGTTTTGACCTACTTCTGACCCTACGATTCAAGTGACTTGTGTGGGTGCTCCTACTGTAAAGCCCTATTCCATCTTGAAGACCCCGGTCCATCTTGAAGCCCCCCCTTGACCTGAGCTGTGAAACTGTTTTGACCTAATTCTGACCCTACGATACAAGTGACTTGTGTAGGTGCTCCTACTATAAAGCCCTATTCCATCTTGAAGACCCCGGTCCATCTTGAAGCCCCCCCTTCACCTGACCTGAGTGAGAACCTGCCTGACCCTGTTGCACTAATGTTACTGACTGATACTACTAGTTCTTTTCCTATTACTACCACTACCATTACAAATGCTACTGCTATTGGTACTAGTATACCTAGTCCTTCCCTTTAACCTGACAATTGAACCCCTCTCTCCCCACCTTTAACCCTACTATACAAGTGAGTTGTGATTGTGCATGTACATGATTAGACAGCTAGCAGACAAAAACAAAAACAAATCACAAACTGTAAACACTGAAATATGGTTAATCATTGTACGAGTTGGCTTTTACCTCAAACAGAAGGTAGGCAGGGCCGTCTCCTCCATGTTCTTGGCTGTCGTCCATCTTAGACCCTTGTCCATCTTGATAGTTGATCTGTAAGCCTCTCTGACCCTACGTCATACCTTAAGAAAATACTACTCCTAATGCCATGGCTGCTACTGCTACTCCTACCAAACAACCCTAATCCATCTTGAAGACCCCGGTCCATCTTGAAGCCCCCCCTTGACCTGAGCTGTGAAACTGTTTTGACCTAATTCTGACCCTACGATTCAAGTGAGTTGTGTAGGTGCTCCTACTATAAAGCCCTATTCCATCTTGAAGACCCCGGTCCATCTTGAAGCCCCCCCTTGACCTGAGAAACTGTTTTGACCTAATTCTGACCCTACGATACAAGTGACTTGTGTAGGTGCTCCTACTATAAAGCCCTATTCCATCTTGAAGACCCCGATCCATCTTGAAGCCCCCCCTTCACCTGACCTGAGTGAGAACCTGCCTGACCCTGTTGCACTAATGTTACTGACTGATACTACTAGTTCTTTTCCTATTACTACCACTACCATTACAAATGCTACTGCTATTGGTATTATACCTAGTCCTTCCCTTTAACCTGACAATTGAACCTCTCTCTCCCCACCTTTAACCCTACTATACAAGTGAGTTGTGATTGTGCATGTACATGATTAGACAGCTAGCAGACAAAACCAAAAACAAATCACAAACTGTAAACATTGAAATATGGTTAATCACTGTACGAGTTGAATTTTACCTCAAACAGAAGGTAGGCAGGGCTGTTTCCTCCATGTTCTTGGCTGTCGTCCATCTTAGACCCTTGTCCATCTTGATAGTTGATCTGTAAGCCTCTCTGACCCTACGTCATACCCTAAGAAAATACTACTCATAATGCCATGGCTGATACTGCTAGTCCTACCAAAAAACCCTAATCCATCTTGAAGACCCCGGTCCATCTTGAAGCCCCCCCTTGGCCTGAGCTGTGAAACTGTTTTGACCTAATTCTGACCCTACGATACAAGTGACTTGTGTAGGTGCTCCGTTTATAAAGCCCTAATCCATCTTGAAGACCCCGGTCCATCTTGAAGCCCCCCCTTCACCTGACCAGAGTGAGAACCTGCCTGACCCTGTTGCACTAATGTTACTGACTGATACTACTAGTTCTTTTCCTATTACTACCATTACAAATGCTACTGCTATTGGTACTATTATACCTAGTCCTTCCCTTTAAACTGACAATTGAACCTCTCTCTCCCCACCTTTAACCCTACTATACAAGTTAGTTGTGATTGTGCATGTACATGATTAGACAGCTAGCAGACAAAACCAAAAACAAATCACAAACTGTAAACATTGAAATATGGTTAATCATTGTACGAGTTGACTTTTACCTCAAACAGAAGGTAGGCAGGGCTGTCTCCTCCATGTTCTTGGCTGTCGTCCATCTTAGACCCTTGTCCATCTTGATAGTTGATCTGTAAGCCTCTCTGACCCTACGTCATACCTTAAGAAAATACTACTCCTAATGCCATGGCTGCTACTGCTACTCCTACCAAAAAACCCTAATCCATCTTGAAGACCCCGGTCCATCTTGTAGCCCCCCCTTCACCTGAACTGTAAAACTGTTTGACCTACTTCTGACTCTACGATTCAAGTGACTTGTGTGGGTGCTCCTACTGTAAAGCCCTATTCCATCATGAAGACCCCGGTCCATCTTGAAGCCCCCCCTTCACCTGAGCTGTGAATCTGTTTTGACCTACTTCTGACCCTACGATTCTAGTGACTTGTGTGGGTGCTCCTACTGTCAAGACCTATTCTACCTTGAAGACCCCGGTCCATCTTAAAGCCCCCCCTTGACCTGAACTGTAAAACTGTTTTGACCTACTTCTGACCCTACGATTCAAGTGACTTGTGTGGGTGCTCCTACTGTAAAGCCCTATTCCATCTTGAAGACCCCGGTCCATCTTGAAGCCCCCCCTTGACCTGAGCTGTGAAACTGTTTTGACCTAATTCTGACCCTACGATACAAGTGACTTGTGTAGGTGCTCCTACTATAAAGCCCTATTCCATCTTGAAGACCCCGGTCCATCTTGAAGCCCCCCCTTCACCTGACCTGAGTGAGAACCTGCCTGACCCTGTTGCACTAATGTTACTGACTGATACTACTAGTTCTTTTCCTATTACTACCACTACCATTACAAATGCTACTGCTATTGGTACTAGTATACCTAGTCCTTCCCTTTAACCTGACAATTGAACCCCTCTCTCCCCACCTTTAACCCTACTATACAAGTGAGTTGTGATTGTGCATGTACATGATTAGACAGCTAGCAGACAAAAACAAAAACAAATCACAAACTGTAAACACTGAAATATGGTTTATCATTGTACGAGTTGGCTTTTACCTCAAACAGAAGGTAGGCAGGGCTGTCTCCTCCATGTTCTTGGCTGTCGTCCATCTTAGACCCTTGTCCATCTTGATAGTTGATCTGTAAGCCTCTCTGACCCTACGTCATACCTTAAGAAAATACTACTCCTAATGCCATGGCTGCTACTGCTACTCCTACCAAACAACCCTAATCCATCTTGAAGACCCCGGTCCATCTTGAAGCCCCCCCTTGACCTGAGCTGTGAAACTGTTTTGACCTAATTCTGACCCTACGATTGAAGTGAGTTGTGTAGGTGCTCCTACTATAAAGCCCTATTCCATCTTGAAGACCCCGGTCCATCTTGAAGCCCCCCCTTCACCTGACCTGAGTGAGAACCTGCCTGACCCTGTTGCACTAATGTTACTGACTGATACTACTAGTTCTTTTCCTATTACTACCACTACCATTACAAATGCTACTGCTATTGGTACTATTATACCTAGTCCTTCCCTTTAAACTGACAATTGACCCCTCTCTCCCCACCTTTAACCCTACTATACAAGTGAGTTGTGATTGTGCATGTACATGTTTAGACAGCTAGCAAACAAAAACAAATCACACACTGTAAACATTGAAACATGGTTAATCATTATACGAGTTGAATTTTACCTCAAACAGGAACAGAAGTTAGGCAGGGCTGTCTCCTTCATGTTCTTGGCTGTCGTCCATCTTAGACCCCCGTCCATCTTGAAGCCCTCCTTTCACCTGACCTGAGTGAGAACCTGTCTGACCCTATTGCACTACTAATGTTACTGACTGATACTACTACAATTACCATCACAAATGCTACTGCTATAGGTAATATTATTCCTACTCCTTCCATATAACCCTAATACATCTTGAAGGCCTCCGTTTAACCTGACAACTGAACCTCTCTGCCCACCTTTAACCCTACTATACAAGTGAGTTGTGATTGTGCGTGTACATGTTTAGACAGCTAGCAGACAAAAACAAATCACACACTGTAAACATTGAAATATGGTTAATTATTATACAAGTTGAATTTTACCTCAAACAGAAGGTAGGCAGGGCTGTCTCCTCCATGTTCTTTGCTGTCATCCATCTTAGACCCATGTCCATCTTGATAGTTGATCTGTAAGCCTGTCTGAACCTACGTCATACCCTAAGAAAATACTACTCCTAATGCCATGGCTGCTACTACTACTACTACTCCTACCAAACAACCCTAATCCATGTTGAAGACCCGGTCCATCTTGAAACTCCCTCTTCACCTGAACTGTGAAACTGTTTTGACCTACTTCTCACCCTACGATAAAAGTGAATTGTGTGGGTGCTCCTACTACAGAGCCCTTTTCCATCTTGAAGCCCCCCATTCACCTGATCTGAGTGAGAACCTACCTGACCCTGTCTCTTACTCTATTGCACTACTAATGTTACTGACTGATACTACAACTACAATTACAAATGCTACTGCTACAGGTACTATTATTCCTACTCCTACCACATAACCCTAATACATCTTGAAGGCCTCCCTTTAACCTGACAATTGAACCTCTCTCTCCCCACCTTTTACCATACTATACAAGTGAGTCGTGATTGTGCATGTAGAACATGTTTAACCATGTTTCAAAGTTTACAGTGTGTGATTTGTTTTTGTCTGCTAGCTGTCTAATCATTATACAAGTTGAATTTTTTTTTAGGGTGGCGGGTTTAACCTTAAGTGTTTCCGTAGATTGGGGCAGTGTCCGTGTACAACATGTTTAGACAGCTAGCAGACAAAAACAAATCACAACCTGTAAACATTGAAACATGGTTAATCATTATACAAGTTGAATTTTACCTCAAACAGGAACAGATGGTTGGCAGGGTTGTCTCACTGAAAAAGTATAAGTCATTGTAAGGGTTGCATTTTTCCTCAAACAAGAAGCGAAGGTCAGGTGAAGGCATCTTCAAGGCCATTGTCTATTTTTGATAGGTTCACAACCTATATTACAGTTCAAAAGAGAAATTATTTTGTCTCAATATTGAGGAGAAAGAGCGGAGAGGCAAAAAACCCCAGTTACAAATCACCACCCTCTCTCTCACACACCCTTGCTTTTTATTTACTTCCCACGGTTTTGTACCAGCCAGTAAAATGTCACTATTTTACTCGGTAACGGGACTCCGTATCCGTCCCTCTTAGTACTACTACTATTAGTATTAGTAGGTTTTAGTACCTAATTGGAGCCTAGGATAATTAGGATTTCTCTACGCACATGACCCCCAGTCATACCGTTTTTTAAAGCAAGACCTACTCACTCGTCTTGTCTCTCTCTCCCTCGGTATCCCGTCAACCTTTAGAGGACTCCAAAAAATATCGAAGAGACCAGTCCTGGAAAAGGTCTCGAATGCTGTGGCCACAGTCTCACCTGGGTCTCCGACATCCGCTGGAGTCCTCCGGTATATTGGAATCCGGCTCGAAGGACCAAGTTGATAGGTTCACAACCTATATTACAGTTCAAAAGAGAAGAGAAGACAAGAGAGATTATTTTGTCTCAATATTGAGGAGAAAGAGCAGAGAGGCAAAAAACCCCAGTTACAAATCACCACCCTCTCTGGGGGCCCAGACCGTCTTTCACCTCTTTTATTAAAGTTAGGGAACCCTAGTTACATACACATCTGAAGGGGGGCATATACTTTGCAAGCAGTGTAAAAACATATATATGAAATATATTCTGTTTTTGCATTTCCACAAGGTCACTCTTTCCCTTCGCACAAAACACCCCATGATGTTTCTGTTTTAGGTTTCACAGTGACCTTCTTCCCGTGGGATCCTGCACTCTCAAAAGACATTTTCTGCAAGACTCAAGAACAAATATTAGTGCAGATTACATAGTTTACATAGTTGAATATAATGACTAAATAAAGTAGTGAACTGACTATAACCAATAGTAATGACTAAATAAAGAGTGAACATTACATTACAGTACCTTTAAAATGAGCAGTGAGATAACATAATATACTTGAATATATATTTTGAATCCATCAATTTTGTTAGTTGACCTAGTACCCAGCCAACCAATCCATTCTACCATGTCAGCCCATAACAACCATAAGCCTACCAGATCAAAATTCCAAATCAACCAATCCAGTGTTGCACCACTAACACCAAACCAATACACCAAAAAACACAACAATTCACTGCAAAATCAACAACAAATCAACATGCAACAGCCACCACTCCACAAACTTAACTAGTTACAAATCCACCAACAACACAGACACAACAAAACTGCTGAGAGCACCAAACAAGCCAAAAACAACTCCTGACTGACGTCACCATAGATACACAACACCACAACCATGTTACAAAACAAACAGAACAGACTAAACAACGGGAAAGGTCGGCGGGTTTAACCTTACGTGTCTCCGTAGATTGGGGCAGTGTCCGTGTTTACTCATAGCAGCAGAATTCGTATCACTAATACAATTGTTTGTTGCAGCCACGCTGGCAGCTCCCTGAAGAGGAGCTTCCCGCCAAATCGCAGGCAGGAAACACGTAGGCAGGAAACACGTGGGCAGGAAACACGTGGGCAGGAAATACGTAACGGATGTGACGTCCTCTACCCCGCCCCCCCCCATGTGATCTGACTGCACCGTAGTCCGCGTCGCTTCTAGTCCCAACGACTTTACCACTTAGCGTTCCGACGGCCCGCCCGCGTTACAATTTTACAGCAATGTACGTGTATTTCTGCGTCACCCACACAAACAACCTACACATCAAATGAAAGCTACCGCATTCATCTTTCTGAATATGTAAACCATTTACACCTCTAATCACCACAGTGCTGACAGGAAAGCCGTTTTAACAGAGAAGTCAGAAATGTGGATTTTGACTTCACTTACCATTGAGCGCTCTGGTTCTGTCAAACATCAACATATTCACACAAAGTTGGTCTCATTCATTCCGTAAAGGTCCAGAGAATATAATCCAGTCAAGAAATTATGTCCACAAAGGAAGTTAGAGCCTGTCCATGTCCAATCTGCAGCAGGAAAGTGAAATATGTTCCGTCACTTCTCTGCATTTCTTCTGTCAGTTTCAGGCATAATAAACTTCTGACAGCGCCAACTTTGTTCCTCAGCGCAAACAAACTTGTTAGCTTGTGATGGACACCAAAGTTGGCCAATAAGGTGGGGGCTGTGGGTTACTGGAGCCGTGGACAGTGAACGAGAGCTACAGATGACTGAAAGAGTACGCCCCACTCTCCCCCTTGTAGAATCAAGCTGTTACATCACACACGTTTAGTGATGTTTTCCTCTTAAAGCCTATGAACTGCGGAACACGCTGATGCGTGACATGCAGTGGTTTACTGTAAACAGACGGAGTTTGCTGGGCGCGTAACAAGCCGAGGCTGGATATAAAGATCCGCGCGTAAAATTACGCGCGCGTGTTGCGTAATTTTACGCAGCAGTTTTGCGTTTTAAACATGACGAAACGGACAAAACAAAGGAAGTGCGCGACCGAGGACACTGTGGATGTTTGTACAAGTTAAACTAGAGGCATCTCGGACCCGGAGCGGTTCGTGGAACCGAGTGAAGATCTCATGGTGGACTCAGGAGTAGAGGGACCTTATGATTTGATGGAATGGATGCTGTTCCTGATCGGTAAGCGTGGTTTATTCTGCTATTGATTTAATTGTGGGTCAAATGTGTATCATGTGTAATCATTAATCGACCACCACCAATTATCATGCACACACCACTTGGGTGAAGTGTCTTGCCTAAGGACACACTGACAAAAATTGGTCGGAGTGGGTCTCAATCCTCCAACCTTCAGGTTGCAGGACCAAAGCTCTAACCACTGAGCCACTGTTGCAGAATGAGTGTTTTCAGTTTCCAGCGTGTGTTTGTTTACATTTTGAAGTGTGTGTGTGGTTTGTAAATATATATTTATTTTGACCCATACCACTTGTTTTGACTTATACACACTGTATATACACTTTATATACAAATATACATTTTATGTTGTGTTTTGATATGATATATAAATGTACAGTAATAGAGCAGCTGGGTATGCAGATACAGATTCCTCTCAGTGTGAGTTTTCAGTAGAGCCCTCACTGATGTCTGTGGGTTGAAACATTCAAAAGTTATTGCACTTTTTCCAAATGTTCTCCAAATGTCTTCATTCAGATATGTTTGGAGAGGCCTGGACTTACTCATGATAAAATGATTGTAAAACTCTCATTTTTATAGGTATTGACCTCAAATTTGAAATGTAAGTGGTAAACAATCTTGTCAGTTGAGGTATGGTGTATTTTTGGCCCCAGCTCCTACTGCAGCTTTCTACACCTTCATTTTCACAATTTTTTTTGGCGAGGATGAGAAATTTGTTTTAAAAATGTGTGTTCCAAAGTGTATAAATGCTCAGCAGACAAACTTACAGTGATTCTGATGCCTGTGGGTAAAACTATAGGGTGTTACCTTTACAAAGACCCCAAACTTCTGCATTTACTACTGAGGGTTCAATAATGGTGATTATTTTAATTTGGAGAGGTCAGAACAAAGGCAATTTCACCAAAATCACTCGGAATGCTAAGCCGTCAACACATTTTTTGGAGTTTTAATATTTGCCACAGCAGATGTGTAAACGTAGTTTTAAACACTCAATAATAAAAGTATGTCGCTGTCGTTTCGCTTCTCTCTCGCTCACTAATGTGCGTCTGTCTGTCACAGCTTCAGACTCCACGTGTGTCTTAACCTTAACACAGGGTTCACCAACCCTGTGCCCGCAGGCGCCATGTCGCCCCCAAGCCCCACATGAGTCGCCCGCAGACCGGTTCTAAAAATAGCACAACTCACTAATGAGCTGCATCTAAAATTTAATTTTATTCTGTTGCTATTTTTTTTTATCACCCTTGCGTTTATATAGATTTAAAAGTGACAATATCTTAAACATATGTTTATTGTGCGCGTGACAAAACCAGTGCTCCGCTCGCGAGCACTGTGAGGATGCGCTGAATGCAGTTTCTTACTCCAAAACATGGTAGAAAATTAAGAGATCACTTTCACAACGATTTAAGACTGTAAAAGAAACCTGCACGTATCTCATCTGCGGAGCGACTGTGGTGATGGCAAAGCGGCACAATGTGGAGGGACACGTCACTACGTCTCACAAAACTCCACACTAACTCCCCACGGGGACGCGCACTCCCCACGGGGACGCACACTATGGGCAGAACAAGCCCAGAGCTAAACGCAGCTTTGGGTAAACAACAGGCTTTTTTCACGACACCGGTGCAAAAGTCACACAACGCAACCGAGATTTATTTAAAAATATGTAAGCTTATTTTTCTTTAACATTACATAATTGATAACTTTATGAAACATGGTGCAATGTATATTATTTATGTTTTGTTAAAAAGGTTTGTCAATGGATAGTGAAAATGGGACACTTTTCCTATGAAATGTAGTGATGTAAGTCATCTGGAAATTTAACTATTACTAAGATCAGTAAAGTTAAAGTGCTAAATACTGATATCTGTTTCCCTCCTTGCTCATTGTTGATAATTATTTTGAGAAATCATTAATGTGATCAGTGTCTTGCAACATGATCAGTGTGTTCACATAGATGATCATCATTTATCATTATTAATAATATATAACTAAAGGCAAACTGAGAAAATGTGTTATTTCAGAAGAGCGTCTCAAACTGGTAGCCCTTCGTATGACTCAGTGCCCATAAAGTAGCTCTCAGGTTAAAAAAGTTTGGTGACCCCTGCCTTAACAGCATATGGCGCCAAATCAAACACAGAAGGAACAGTTTAGAGTCCATAAAGATGTTCTACACAAGCTATTAGCCATGTTTTTATTTTTGGACAATCCGCCTCTTATTCAACAGCTGATGCAATAATATGTATGTAGATTCAATAGCGCAAGCATATGGTGGCGCATTTCTAGGAAAAAATCAGTTGAATTGTCATAAGAAACAACATAACATTTAAGTCTAGGAGCGTGGACAAAAGCGGACTGTGACTTTCATAACCGCGGGAAGCAGGGGTGCTGGGGGTGCAAGAGTAGCCTGTGCTAGATTCCCAGGGGACAAAACTATATCTATTCCTAACAGAGGTAAGATTACAATTAAACTAATACTCATTTAAGTGGTTTTCACACATGCTGGTGTGAAACCCTCGCTCTGTGGAGCAACCCCAGTGCACACTAGATTTATTTTGGTTATTTTACTTTTTGATCGGCCTTATTAACTTGCACCCATCATTCATACCTAACACGCAGCTTGAGCCAAGTGCGAGTCCATGTAAACTGTATTTCTCATTCTGACACTTGTGTTTGTTCACAGGTGATATTTGTTTGAACAGATCAGCGCTCCATTCTGAGGCTTCATGAGTTTTCAGTATAAATTAAAACTTTCCCCTGCTTGAATCTTATTACATGTGACATTATTGTGTGGCAGAGTGGTTAGCAGCGCTCGTGGCTCATATCTTTGAAAGTGTTTGTGACTCCAGATCAGGATCCTGGCTCAGACCTGGTTCACTGCTCCTGACGGCTTTAATCCAGAGACACTGAAGGAGAGGGCAGATGCAGAGGACACATTGCTTACCTTTGACTTTTACTGGAGCGGTTGTTTAAAGCAGTTAAAGCCTCTTTGAAATCTGAACCTGGGTTATGGTGCAGGGCCATGTCGTATTGGTCGTGATAAATCATTGTTTGCTTTGGGGGTGTTATGACATTTGGAATAGATTTGGAAAGACTGCTGCAAACTTCTAACTCTTACCAAGCAGCATGCTAGCACCATTATTGGTCTGGGGCCCAATCTGGAATAAAATGATAAGGACAGAATTTTGTATGGTGCATGGCATCAGGAAAGGCTGTTCACAGGGCACTGTAGGTCCCCCAAAAAGAAGGCTATTAATGCAGGAGTTGACAGCACACAAAGGTGTGTACTTGGTTCTACTGGGTCTGCAGCTCAGTGGCCGAACTGCAGCTACCTAGTAGAAACTATATTCATGCGATTATGTAACATTCATAACAGCCATGACACCAAACTTTATCAAGATGGTCACTAATTCTAAAACTCATTTTGAACACCTTAAGGCAGTTGCATAATAAATGGTTTAAGGCACAAGATGTTGCCTTTCTGCTGCAAGGGTTGGCAGTGGACCATTGTTCCCCATCAACACAAAGCCCACTGAAGTTACTCCACACAGACATGCCACCTGGTACAAGTGGGCAGGCAAATACCAAGCTCTGTGTCAGGGACAGAGCAGAGCTGAGTCCCATTCAGCCAAAACCACCTCAAACATCTCAGCCAGTTTTTATATGCCACTAATGCCACCTCAGACCACAGCACCAGGCAACATGACGCTAATGTTCTCTTCATCTCCACACCACAATCTGAGAACACTCCTACTGATCCTGCCCAAACACAAGACAAACCACAAAAACGCAAGCACACAAGGACAATCACCTCCCAACAGATGCACCAAGTGCGGAAAACTCCCCACCACATACAGCTATAGCCAGTTTAAAGGCAGAATTTACTACCCCAACTGGGAGACACTCAATAAGGAGCAGTGGAGCAGCGATTATTATTATTATTATTATTATTATTATTATTATTATTATTATTATTATTATTATTTGTATTATTTGTATTATGTGGGTGCTTTGAGAATAAAATTGTAACATTTTAACATTAAAGTCATAGTTTTATGAGAATTAATTCACAATTTTATGAGAATAAAGTTGTAATTTTACAAGAATAAAGTCGCAGTCAGCGCAAAGATGTAATTTTATCGAGATTTAGGGGACGGCGTAATTCACCACCACGACCAGAGTGCAAAAGAATGGCCTTTATTTGAGTTAAAAGATTACATTAAAACCTACGTACGATAGTAGATCTTTATATTGCTGGCCGTTTAAACATTAACAACTGTTGAATCATTTACCCAGATATGACACCCATGAGCCTCTGCGCGTAGCTGAGCGCTCCTGGGCAGGACATCGACAGGTGTAGGAGTCTGTGCCTGAGGTGTACCTGGAACATCCACAGATACAGGATGTGCGCAGTGCTCCAGACCCTGTACTGGGGAACGGAAGACAGTGTGCAATGTCGATCCCGCATAAAGAATTCGGGATCAGGGACTGAAACGAGCTGTCTATAAAATTTGTCTATAAAATAGCTACTAAAGTACTAGATAACAACAAAACAAAAAGAAAGAAAAACATTATATAAATATAATATAATATAATATAATATAATATAATATAATATAATATAATATAATATAATATAATATAATATAATATAATATAAATATAAATAAATATAGATAAATTTACAACAAAACATTACTTTAATAACATTGTTTTTTAATCTGTAACAGAAATTATGTAAAATGCATCAGTTTCCCTGAAATTCATAAAAAAATGTTGCTGCACGTAATCCAGCATGGCAGAGACCATGCCTAATGCTGCAGGAAGTATCAACTCCTCTGCTATTGTGTTTCTTTTCTTTTTTTTTTCCTTTTTTTGTTTTTGCACTGAGCAATTTGGTACGTCACCTTATATGATGCTAACAGTGCTCGCCGGTTTACTGAAGTAACATTCACAAAGGGGGATTATTGTTGGCACGTTTTTGCTGAAAAAAATCAATGAATCAACATGATTTATATTTGTATTTACTGTATTTGAGAAGGACTGCACTAAACTGTGACCATCTGCACACAGAAACAGGACAGCACAGTGGACATAGAGATTAGGCTACTTCGGTGCGTAAAGCCGGGGCTGCCCAGTGCGCACGGCTCCACAGGCCCGGGGGGACTTAAGTTATCTACAAGGAGCACATCTTTGAACGGTGAGTGTGCGCAAATTGCCCATGTTTACAACAGTAGAGAAGCGAAGGTAAACGAGCGGAGTATGGGACTGCACTGAGACTCCTCCACCTGTATAGTGAAGAGTGGGTTTGCGCTGAGACTCCACCTGTTAGTGAAGAGTGGGTCTGCGCTGAGACTCCTCCACCTGTTTAGTGGAGTGTGGGTCTGCGCTGAGACTCCTCCGCCTGTTTAGTGGAGTGTGGGTCTGCGCTGAGACTCCTCCGCCTGTTTAGTGGAGTGTGGGTCTGCGCCAGGGCGCAGTACGCGCTACTGACGCATCTCGGCTGTAGCGCAGTAAGCGCACTGTGTAGTGCACACATGATGTATTTGTATTGACAATCTAGCAACCAACTGAATGACGCTACACCTGATCTTGCGATGATTGGCCAACTTTATTGTAAGCGAGCACGAGTGTGGAATAAATAAATGCATAATATAACGGTATTGTGCCCGATTGTTCCGAGTTTTCATCGTCTTCATCATGTCCAAACGAAGCTACCCGTCAGGTGCGGAGAAGCGTAAAAAGGAGAGAAGAAACATTAATCTAGAGGTAATGTTGAGTGAATCGTACAAAGAGGTTAATGCAATTAATGTGACAAGTTACATTATCATCATTTTAATTCACAATGTCACCACCCACCGCTATCTCGAGTATGTCAACATGCTATTAGCACTTAGCATAGCATCGCAGCGGCAGGTGTAGTAGCAGGCGGCGGGGCCCAGCCCAGGCCCAGCGTAACACCTTACTGTGTCTTACTACGGTCTGTGTTGCTGTGTTTGTGACCGACCGTACAGCCTTCTTCTCAGTAGTGAAAGTGTCATTATGAAACATAACATTTTCATGATCGTGTTTCCTGCCTGTAAATTATGTGTGTGTGTGTGGGATATTGTTGTTAGCCAGTTAGCCAGGAAATCTGCTGTTCTGCATCTCTTAACATTAGGATCCAGGCTAAGGCGTTGTTGTCAGTGTGTCTTACTGTCGCTTCGGTGTTTGGTGCTACATTGCTCGGCTAAATTATCGAGAGAGCCTGGGCATGGAGCTAACGGGACACCGGTCTTTCACATTTGTAGAAGACCTGAGCAGCATAATAAAGCCAGTTAGTAACTGTCTTATTTTATTCAATGCCATTTATAAACTATATGTAACTATTGTATAATTATTATCCCTATCCCTAAACATTTCACGTTTTACTTAAAATTAATGCAGATTCATAGGTACAAAACTCATTGCCTATGATCCAGAGGCTGTAAAGTGTAGAGCCATGTGGCTTGTGATGGCAGAAACTTTATTTAAAAAGAGTTTAAGGAAATGTCTGATATTTCAGGGAAATATTTAATAATCTTTCAATTCAGTTGGATGTTTTATTGATTTTCAATCCATGTTTGAATTCACTTTTTAAGTTGCATAAATGCCATTTTTTATCCAGTGCACCACCACAGTGTTCAATTTTATGTATTCATAAGGTTAATATTTGGGCTTTTTGCCTCTTCCTGCACTTTTTTTTTTTTTTTTTGCATAAACTGTGTCCTTTTTATTGTTATATGTTAAATAAGTGCTAAAAATAAATAAATAACATAATGGTCACAAATAACAGCAAAGTGCCTGTGATAAAGCCTATAATTATTTCATTTCATCATTATTGTCATTATTCAGGAATTTGGATTTACATTTAGTCTGACTGTGTTTTATGTTTTTTCTGCAAAGGCTCTTTAGACAAGTTCTTTGCCATTGGAGATGAAGTGACATCCACATCTCAAGATGCTGCTGAAGATGCTGAAGCTGGTAATGCCTGGTGATAATAACTTAATATTTAAGTAATTTATCAGAGTGCACACATTAGTAATTTATTAATATAAATAAATACAATACAGTAGTCAACACATAGCCTTATGTTTTTTGTGATATCAACACAGTTTGACTCAATGTTATAGCCAATATTGTATTAAATTATCTATACTAATCTATCAACAACTGACTGACTTCAGTCACTTACTCTTGGCAGTGTTTATCATATCAAACATAAATATATAAAAGAAAAGTATATTTAGTGGGTCTTATGTTAAAACTGATTTAGTCTAAACAGCAGTTTTTTTGTAAAAAATATCTATCATATAGCTTTTACAACCTGTACGTATATTCTCACTTTAGCCAATTGGGCCACATTATAATGCACCACCTATTTTGATACCGGTACTGTGTCTGACTTAAGATTCTTGATGTCTATGGTGTGTTATTTATACAGCCTGTAATCTGTAGAGATCTGTGCAGTATCAAGATGCAATGAGGGATTTGTGTTGCTGATGTGGTGAGGGCCCCCAAGGCAAATTCTGCTTACGGCCCCCTAAAGGCTAGCCCTGTCTTCCAAGTACTCTTCGAAATACCCGGCCGAAAATGTGTACTCCTCAGTGTAGCTGAAATGGGACAGGCCTACAACACGGACCATACTACCTCCACTGTCTTTGGCCGTGTCCCAATTCGCCAAATGCACCGTTCAAAGTTAGGACATGGATTCCCTAAATGAAAATGAAAAAAAATGGAAAAAAAGGCGTAACTCAGAATGAATAAATAGTTTATTAAAACCATTCACTCCCAGTAACCACTTAATTAAGGGGTTAGAGTTAAGTGTTAGGAGCATTAACTAAGAAGTTTCTAAGCCTGAATCATCAAGGCTTTGTTCATGCTTTATTAAGGCATAAATATGTGTAGTCATTATAAAGTATTACTGAAAAGTCTTATCAATCATATACTGCACATCATTAGTATAACATCCTGCCAAGATTTGAGTTTGGCAGGATTCAGCGACAGTCCTATAGTCCTCCATATGGATCCTAAATGTGCAATAACTTCAGTTACAAAACACATTATTTCTCATTATGTCATTATTTCTCTTATTTCTCAGAATACCTTCTCACTGTGTTGAGTCATGCACTAACATTCAGTGCTCCCTCTGGTGGTTCACTGCACTGTGTGGATGATACCATGGATTGAGCCATCTGAGAGACATCTCTCTGAAAAGTGAACAACAGTTATGGTAATAAATAAAAATATTACTTTACAATTGCTTGTTGACTCCAGCCTCAGTCTGGATCACATTTCTTGGCATATATATAATAAGACATTTCATGATGAAACAGGCTCAATAATAAACGTGTCATCAGTGCTGTTGAACTGAAGGGTCAGCCTATCTGTCCTCAGTCAGTTCGTGCACAAATACAACGACATATGTCGACTCTCAGCTTATACAGTGACCCACCTGCCAATCAAAGCCCTTTTTATGGAACTGAGAGGAAGTCATTAAGTGTACATTCACACTCCGCCAATGAGACAAATCCACAAATACTAGCCTACAGAAATGCCATTTGGTTTAGGGCCTTCTTTCAATGAACGACCGTAAAAACAGAGGCTTTTTTGTACAAATATGCTGTGGAAAGAATGCTATGCAAAGAAGCAAGTACAATGTTTTATCATGTAAACATTATATACAGTTAAAATTCAATTTAAACAAGAGAAGCAGGGAGTTTCCCACCTGCCGACAAGTAAGTGGACAAATCTAAATTTCCACAAGTTATAAGTCATTATAAAGTAAAAGTACAGTCTCCACAGAAACTGTTTATAGGAACATAACATACATTATAATACATTATTTGTATACTACTTGTATACTAATTGTACAATAGCCTATATTCCGAAAACACTTAAACAGGAGAAGTACGAGTGTCCCACCAGTCGACAAGTTAGTGGGCAAACCCAAATCTCCACATCCTATTAGAAAGTATTAGAAAGTGTACTGATAATCATTTAGTCCACACTTGCACTTTCTGTTGCTGGTGAGTTGAGACACCTGTATACTGCGCTGTATACAGTACAAGTAACAGTTTTTGTTTGTTTGTTTTTTGAAAAGTGACACGTGGAACAAATTCATTGACTAAACATAAAAACTGCAAGTAATGTAGCCTACATAACTTATTTCCAAAATAATATAGGTTATCGCTATAATATTATATTCTTATAATGTCAAAATAAAATTTTAAAATTCATTTTTTACATTTATGGACTTATTATTATTATTTTTTTTTTAACAGAGAAAGGAAACATTTAATGGCATTAACAAACATAATGATATAGACAGATGTGTGACTAGCAATAAATGAAAAGCGTTGTCAAATGAGAGAGCAAATAAAAAAAGAGAGCAACTAAGATAAAAGTAAATAAATACAAGAGAGCAGGGAAAGAGAAAGAGAGGGGTCACACAAGCAAGGTAGGTCTTCAGATACAGATTCAGTTACTGCCCCGATTGAATCTCCCATAATGCTATGCTAAGGTGCGATTCAAACTAGAGACCTATATGATATGGTTTCCATTGTGAAGACACACTGGGGTGCAGACAAATAGGAGCAGAGGTCAGCACCACTGGTCCGTGCACAGCTCCTCCATGCCTGACCCGTGGATTTGATGATGAGGTTTTGTTTATGGTGACAGGTGGAGTTAACCAAATGTGACCTCTCTCACACAACAGATAGCTCTTGTTACCTTGTGATAATGAACTGTGATCAAAATCGATTATCTCTTACATCACAATCAGAGCTTTGTTTTTGTCCATTTTTAGCACTAAAACAACATCATCCACAAGGCTATATATTTATTGATGACCTAATTTTTCCGGGTCACGGTGAAGGTCAAGTCTGCTTTATAATACATGCATCATTATGAATAAATTAAATTAGACATTAAACTCATGTTCAAGTAATTTCATTTTCAACAAACCTATAATACAGACTTATATGGAGGATATTGCTATTGTACTGTCAAAATTCTGAATGTTTATCATGTTTTTGGTTAATATTTGTGCAGTTACTGAGACATTCCACATGAAACTGGTAACAATGTCTTCTCTATCAACATAAATTAACATATTTGAAATTATTTACACACAATAGACACAAATGCTATGCAAAAACAAAATTGCTATAGGCTCACCCCTCCATTTGATATTTTGACGTAAATGTTACCTACAGTTTTTTTTAATCCACAAATTAACTTGACGGAAAGGTAGCTGTTGAAAATGGTGGGTATAGAATATATTAAGTGCTGAGAAGAGAAAAATAGAACATAGACAATATTGGTTAGATAAGTGCCTCATCACATCAACACCTGGCCAGGTGCACTGAATGATAAGTAGAAATTTACCCTGAACAACGTCAGTGTTTGGGTTTTTTTTCCTTTGGAAATGAAATTGTAAAATAGTCTTTACAAAGACAGAAAACACATGAATACATGAAAAAAAACCTTATAAAACAATAGAGTATATTTCTTTTACCAGCAATAAAACAACGAACCAAGTCAGAACCAATGTGTGCTTATTGAAGTGTCTCGGGAACCACACCCATGTCATTCTCTTAGAAATTGGTCCATTCTAGTTTCATGGTGAACAAATGGCACGTTCTCTTAAATTGCAATTTTAAGCTATATATGTAAATAAAAATAGAGTTTACAAGCATCAAACAGACTAAGATTTTGCTTTTGTCCTAATATGAACTGTCAGTTTGATCAGGCGCCACTAGAGAGCGCTCCAGACCACACAGAGATAGCCATCTAAAAGGGTGTGTTGCATTTTCCCTATGCCTTAATTCTGTTTGGTTGTAGACCACTATATTGATTACAGCTTGTATGACCAAGCATACATATCTTACAAGGGGTAAACTAATAATAACTTGATTGCAAAATTAAATGTATGCATTTTGTTCAGTAAATTGTTACATTTATTACAACATGCAGAGTGAATAGCTTGTGCAATATTGGCAGGTATCTACTTTAGATATATGACACCAGTGTTGGGAGGAATACTTTTCAAATAATTCTGAATAGTTGAATTAGAATGTATTCTGTTACATGGTAAAAATCAGAGTACTGTATTCTGAATATTTAGAATACTTTCACACTGAGTTGCATTGGGCTGTAATGTAAAAAAAAATAAAAAATAATAATAATAATAATAATAATAATAAATAAAGTATAGGATTAAAACAGCTATATATATTTGCACCATTTACTATGCATTAATTTATGCAACAAAAATGTATCATTTTTTCATGAAAATCAAGGCCTTACCTAAAAAAAGCATTGTTGACAGCAAAAAGCATTGTTTAAAGCTTGAATATGCTACTTTACATATGCATTATTACAGTATTTTGATGTCCATAGGTTGTGAAACAAAAGAGTGAATCTAGAGTATTTAAATCCAAATAATTTTACATATCTTAAAAACAGTTGTTTAACTGGGCAAAAGTGAAGGGGCTCAACCTGCCATATTTTTTTTTTTACCAGGAATAAAATCTGCCCGCTAGTAGCTACCGTTCAAATGTGACCAGTAGTATGAAGAGTCTTGTCATTCAGAGAACCAAGCTTAGAACTTAATAAAATGTTTTATAATATTGCTTTTTTTTTAAGCATTAAACTAGTTAGTTTGAACTTGTACTTTACAATAATTAGTTGTTAGTGATCACATTTTAGCTCATTAGAAGGCACCAGATTACATAATGCTGTAAGGTGACACTGATTGGCTCACCTGGCTTGTATGGACAGGGCATCAGTGTCTTTAGACGGAACCTGTTTCCATTTCTTACAATGTGTTTCAATATAAATATTCACTACTGTCAAGTTACCAATGACAGTTGCGGCTAATTGTATCTTACTCATTTATACATTGACCCATATAGCCACATGTTTTACTATGCTTTTCAATCATCACTTTTGAGACTTATAATTGTATAGGCTTGGCTATTAAAACAAAACTGTTGTTGTGATTTTGGGCGTTACAAAAATAAAATGAATTGAATTGAATCAGTGTGTGTGTGTGTATCAATGCATGTGTGTGTCAGTGTGTGTGTATCATTGTGTGTGGATCAGTGCGTCTGTGGATCAGTGCGTGTGTGGATCGGGGTGTGTGTGTGTGTGGATCGGTGCGTCTGTGGATCAGTGCGTGTGTGGATCAGTATGTGTGTGTGTGTGTGTGTGTGTGGATCAGTGCGTCTGTGGATCAGTGCGTGTGTGGATCAGTATGTGTGTGTGTGTGGATCAGTGCGTGTGTGTGTATCAGTGTGTGTATCGGGGGGTGTGTGTATCAGTGCGTGTGTGTATCAGTGTGTGTGTGTGTATCAGTGTGTGTATCGGGGGGTGTGTGTATCAGTGTGGATCAGTGCACGTGTGTATCTGTGTGTGTATCAGTGCATGTGTATCAGTGCGTGTGTGTATCAGTGTGTGTGTGTATCACTGCGTGTGTGTAGGGGTGTGTGTGTGTGTGTGTATCAGTGTGTGTGTGTGTATCACTGCGTGTGTGGATCAGTGTGTGTGTGTAGGGGAGTGTGTGGGGGTGTGTGTGTGTGTGTGTATCAGTGCGTGTGTGGATCAGTGCATGTGTGGATCAGAGTGTGCGTGAATCTGTGTGTGTGTGGATCATTGGTGTGTGGATCAGTGTGTGTGTGGATCAGTGTGTGCGTGAATCAGTGTGTGTGTGTGTATGTATGTATGTATGTATTTATTTATTTGTTTATTTATTCATTCATTCATTTATTTATATATTTATTCATTTATGTATTCATTTATTTATATATTTATTCATTCATTCGTCCATTTATTTATTTTTATGTATTTATTTATTTATTAAAGATATACATTAATAACAGACAACTCAGGCGGCTTCTTTCCCAGAGATTGCTCCCAGTAGCGTTAGCAACAGGTTTAATTGTCAGTGTTGCTAAGCGGCTGCTCCATCAGAACTTGGCTCCAAATTGGCCCCTATAACTGCTCTAGCCTCGATGAGCTTCATTTGACTGGAGCCGAACGCTGTGGGTGACGTCACACTTCTTTATACAGTTTATGAGATATGACACATGTAGAGGTAATTCAATAACTGTTACCTAGCAACCATAATGTTAACAAGGATCAAAACTTGTCTACATTACACAATAGTTATGATTAGACTAATAAAAATGGATTACAACAACTTTATTTTGTTAAGTCAATATTTAATCTGTTCCTTAAATATGTCCCCTTCTCGTAAATTGTCCCTCCATTTTGGATGATGACATAGGACAGAGTTATTTAATTTTAGAACCGCTACTTCCTGTAATTTTCCACATCTCTTCTCAACTTTTTCTTTCTATGATAAACATTTATCACAGGTTACAATCCCACCAAACCAAGTAATAATTGTAAAAACATAAAAACTTGCCATATGCACTTTAAAGATCCTATATCACACAAAATGGATTCTTGTGAGCTTTGTTATAATGCTGCTATCTGCTTAAACACAAACCCAAAGTTGTGTTTTGTTTCATTCACACATGTTTGAGTAATCTTGGTTTATTAGTCTGTCTATCTTCAAATGTTCTGTCCCCCTTGAGATGTCATGAAACAGTAGTTTGCAAGTTAACAGCTCCTTTTGCCTTTAGTTCAGTCGAGATGGGCAATTCCAATTCCTGAAATCATCTAAATGATTCTAGGGAAGGTGTATTACCCCATGACATCACAAGGTAGAACGAAGTATTTTCTGGTTGAGAGAAAAATATGGTCTAAATATGCAGGGTTTGTGTGTTAAACGTGTGAATTAAATAAAACACAACTCCAGGTCTGTTTTTGATGAGGAAACAACATTATAACATAGATCAGAAGTTAGGCTCATCTCTAGGAAATGAATGTAAATCAGTGTAATGCATGGACAGACACTCCAAAAATGGGTCAAATGTATATGCCCCCATCTTTTGCATAGACTGGTTACCGGTTGCACATGTGATAAGTGCGCCCACGTGCTAATGACTTCACTGGTGTTAAATAGCTGTGCAGGGGCAGTTACACACACATGGAAGGCATTTGGTGCAAGTGTTGGCCAATGCTTTGGGCCTGATTGAATGAATAATGAAGATGAATACAATCACAGCTAAAGTGGAAACACATGACAGCGAGCTCTGCAGCGGCCACGATACAGCAAGGGCCCAAATCACATTACTCTGATCACAAAACAACTGCAAAGTACAATGTTAGGGCTACTCTACTGTGTCCGACTGTCAGATGTTATGAATTTGGTGGCACATATAGGAAATAAAGTCACAGTTACTCAAGTAAGGGTAATGTTACTTCAATTACTCAAGCAGAACAAAGTAACCTTGCACAGTAAGATGGATTGTCGTGATATTAGTGAGTCAGAAGAATCTATCTTGGCATGCCCCTGCTCGAAGGATAATTGGGTGGGTGGACCAATCATAGAGCAGCATTGAGATTTGTGTGGAAGCTAAAGGCCACGCGCCCAAGTGAATCAAAACAAACATGGTGCCAGCGAAACACTTCAGCCGAGTTTAGCATCAATATGGACTATTTTATTTGTGAAAAATGTGCAGAAGGTAAGCGCTTTGTGCATTTGTGGGCAGGAAAGATGGATGTAACAAAAGTTACATTTTTCATCACGGAACATCATGTTCCGTGTTTTCTGTACGCCTTCAGCGAGACCCATCTCAGACTGATAATGTGCAGAACTCAATTCAGAGTGCTACACATATCAATCTGGCATGAGCTGTGTTAAAACAAAGTAGTGGTCCAAGAAATTACATATTTCCTGGACCAGTTTGGGGAAAACTACTACTAAGAGTAAAAGCAATTGTCGGGATGATTTATGATTTTAAGTTAAATTAATTTGAAGGACAAAACATGAATGAAATAATGCACAAAATCTGGTAATTTCAAAGGATAGATGCAAAAATGAGAAAAACTAAATCATATCTGAAGGAGCAGGGCAAGAAACACAAATGTTCTAATTATTTCACATTGTCAACTAGCTTTTGTGACTTTTGTCAAAGTTATATTATATATTTTGTTCTGAAAGATACGAACATTTTTGAGAAGAGATCTGCATTTCAGAGACACATGCTACAAATTAAAATCTGTGGTTGGACCAACCCAAGTTAAAACGGTGGTTTATTTCACTCTATGATCTGATTCCAGACTCTTCTGGAGTGTAATGTAGAAGAGTCTGGCTGGTCAGGCAAAAGTCACAGGAGGCCAACTCAGTGCAAAGTTCATCGTCCTTGGTCATGGTGGGGATGATGGTCACATGATTATAGTTTGGATGTCTAAAACACAAATAGGTATTAGTTAATAGAAGATCCACAGAGGTACCAATGAAACCAAAAAGATGTGCTGGCTGGATAAAGGAAATACCAATATTATAAAGAAGATTGAAGTTGAAGTTGATATTATTTTTGCCTCCTTACTAAAAAACTTGTCCCTGTTGTAAATGTGTTTGTCAGACTTGAATTGGCTAAGTTTTTGTTTATAGTTGAATACTTCATCATGCCACCATAATGTAAGACAGAATGGATATTTAAAAGTCCTATATTATACAAAACTGACTCTTGTGAGCTTTAAACCATATTAAAATGTAGTTACCTTCTCAAAACAGACCTGGACTTGGATTTTATTTGCTCTGTTCCACCTTGTGATGCGTCAAGTTAACAGCTCCTTTTACCTTTAGTTCAGTAGAGATCAGCAATTCCACGGCTGAAATGATCCAAATGATTCTACTGAAGGCGTATGGAGTTTCAAAACACAGTGGAGCACTTCCTGTATTACCACTTGATGACATCACAAGGTGGAACAGAGTGTTTTCCGTTTGAAAGAATAACTCGGCCTAAATCTGCAAGGTTTGTGTGTTAAACATGTGTGAATGAAAGAAAACACATCTCAAGGTCTGTTTCTGATTAGCAAACAACTTTATAACATATATTAGAAAATAGTGTAATATAAACATAGAGCTTGTCTCTATGGAGATGGAGATAGCTTAAGTAACTTCCTTAGTGTATCTTAAGTATGTTGTAATATTAAATAAATATAATATAAAGCAGTTTTATCTGTATCCAATCTGTGTAGCTTTAGGATCCTTTAGATTTGGCCACATTTTCCATTGGTTTAGTCCATGTGGCACAGGTCCAGCTCTATGGCCACCTCACCTTACGCTCTGACTCCAAACCAGACGCTACTTCATCCAGACTTAGATGGTATCTGCCCAATGAAATATGACTGTTTCATATGTTATTCATCGAGTTACCTAAAATTCGTTATAGAAAATCACGTTACTAAACTTGTAATCATAGTTAACCTCCTACCAGAATCTTCTGGCTGATGGGTGAACACTTAACCGACTGCACCATTGTCACTCCTTTTCTGCCACTATTACTGCATTCTTACCTTACAGTACATAGCTCTAGCCCTTTTTTTGTATTTGTGTAAACTGGTCAGCGCTTTGAAAAATGGAGATCTTCAATGGGGCGAGAGAGAAAACTGGAGTCGGTCCTATCTGATCAGAGTTATTCTTTCCATTCTCGTCACTGCAGCGCTGCAGTTTTTGGCTTCAGTTGTGTCTTGCAGCAAGGCTCATGGCTATTTCAACAAAACTATTCTGGTCTTAAAGGTCCTATATATCGCAAAATTAACTCTTGTGAGCTTTTAGCCATGTTGGAACATTGTTACCTCCTAAAAAACACACCCAGAGTTGTGTCTTTGTCCAATCACACATGCTTGAGTTATGCTCCATTATTAGTCTGTCTACATTTCCAAAGCTCAGAACAGCTCCTTTTACCTTTAGTTCAGTAAAGATTGGAAATTCCAGGGTCAGAAAATAGCATAATATGGACCCCTAATATAGTTTTTAGCCTAATCAACTATACCATTAATATTTTTTTCCTCAAACAACTCCACAAACTGGCTCCCTGTACGATGCCACATCCAATACAAGGTCCTCATCATTGCCCACGAGTCCCTCCATAACCTATCCCCTCCCCTATCTCAGTGACCCCCTCCATCAGCACTGTCCCACCCGCCACCTCAGATCAGCCGACACTAACTTCCTCACTCCTCTCATCAGGACAAACTGCTGGATCTTGAAACATCGAGTCTTTGCTGCTAACTAACTTCCACAACCCACCAGGAACTTGGACTCATTACAGCATTTCAAATCGCTACTTGAAACTCATCTCGATCTGGCATCCCGCCCTGATTTCCACTGTTTTCTTATTGTTTGTAAAGCGTCTTTGAGTGTCCAAAAAAGTGATATATAAATCTGGTGAATCATTTTAAGTTTATTTTAGTTTAGTAGTTGTCGTGGTAACCTGATCACAGAGCAATGAACAGAACATACAAACTCCACCCAAAAAGACCTCATGTGATCCAGGAATTGAACCTTCTGGCACCTTCTCGCTGTGAGGCTTACGAGCTAACTGTGTCACCAATATAGTGTAATGAGCGTCCACACGACCAGTAAATATAAAATAGTAACGCCTTAATTAAGATGTGATGTGGCTAATATTCAAAAAGTAGCTCAGTTGGTAGAGTGTTTGTCCAGTAATTTGAAGGTTGGCAGTTAGAATTCCACTTTCGAAATAAATATAATTAGTAGACATGGTTGACAGACTAAGCAGCTACCACCAGACGGCCCTCAAGAATCCATACATTTATGTTGCAAATAATGACTGGAAAGTTTTTTTGGAAATTAAACGGTGCTCTGGCATAGATGTGTTTTATTTCCAGAAGCTAAATATGTGCTGCCTACATTTGTTTTTGAGTCAGGTATTAGTGTGGACATTTTTTTTTTGAGGTACATTTGAATGGGTGTTTTACAGACTAAAATACTCCTGTTGTCACATTAAAAACGTTGATTATGGCAAGAACTTCTCTTTATTACATCTGCTGGATGAAAGAACGACCTGTGAACGACTTTTAAATGTGCTGTGAATGCTCATTAATATGCGCATTTACACAAAATCTCCGCTAACATCAACATCAAAATGATCCTAAAACCTTCTTTTTATGGTCTATTCTTTAAAGTGACCAGATTTTGTGCATTATTTAATATTCAGTCCTTCCAAATTGTCTGATGTTTATAAATCTGATGTTATGTCCAGACTGTTTCTCTTATGCAACGCTAACTTGGATCACTACTTTGTACTTCTTGAGTAATATGATTTTGAAGTAAATGTACCCTTCCTTAAATACATCTTTTGGCTACTACCGATAGATTAAAACTACACACCTTCCAGTTAGGATGATAAATAAATAAATAAATACAATTAAAACAAGTGGCACAGAGTTTTCACATATTTCATTGTCAAGTCACATCCTATGAACGCACAAATAAGACCATGAACAGACTAACAACTTCAAGATGTGCCCCAAAAACAAAATGCTAAGTGATCTAGCACGCTAATATCAAATAACTGCTTACGTAAGTTCCATTTCATTCAAATAACTGTAACGCGATTTGCCACTATTCTCTGCGAGCTTCAAATTGTCAAAGAGCCGTCAGCTTTGCACATATTTTGGGATTACATGCAAATTCCGTGCAAAATGCGATCTATACAAATGCAAGTGCAGGATAGAGAAAGCATAGCGGTGATTTGTGGTCAGTCCTCTCTTTTCTGATGTTGCAAGATCTGGGTTTCCAATGGGGAACCTGATACAGGTCTGGTACTGTAGATCCAGCGGAAAGTTGCATATGGAATTCATTCACCACATAAATCCATTTTTCATCATCATCATATTTTTTGTCTTTTCTATTGTAGTGTGGAACAGGGAGCGGTGGGTAGTTTGAATGCCCTGCTCTTGCTCAGTGTCATCGCTCTGGTGTTGGCACATTCTAGCGTCGGAAAGGTAAGATTGAAGAGTGGATAGGATTTTAAGTAGCGAAAGGTATAGCATTACACTTTCACGAAAAAATATATAATACAAAAAGTTTCATTTCAATATAAGTGTCAGTGGAGAATTCAAAATGCAATCGCTGAAGAGATTGTCCATTACTTGGTGGTTAGAATTCTCACCTCAAAAGGCTGCGGTGTCAATTGCGGAGTTTGCATGTTCTCTCTGTGAACATAAAGGCTTTTTCCAGATGTTCTTCCATCATACATGGGAAATAAGCTAGACTAGTTAGACTTCAGATCTGCTTTGTAACTCTAGCCCACTGCTCCTGATGAGTTGCTACAGGACATGGATGGGTCACATGCAGAGAAGAATAAATAAAGAATACCATGTGGATCTTGCACAAACTTATTTTTAACAACATGGAGTTACGTACTTGATATGTTTTAAGGACCCTCCACAAGAAAAGTTACATAAGGCTTGTTTCCATGGGTCCGAAAGTGTTTATTCTTTCTAAAGAGAACCATACCCAGTGTGGTACTTCCTTCCAAACTGGCTACTGGTCGGTTTAAGCTTGGAGAGGCTACGAACAGCAGCCAGATGATTGGATAATGAAACAAGACAGTAAAAGGAAAATATATATAAAAAGAGAACAATAATGTCTTGTCAAATGCTGACTTGATCTTGTTGCTTAGGCAGAACACCTCTCTCCCTGTAAAACTCCCCATGCCGAGGAGCTCAGAGAGCCAGAGCCAGTCAAAATGTAGTCTCACCAAGAGTCTTTGAGATCAATGTGCAGCCAAACATCTTAAGGTATGACACACAAATACAGATCTGACTTTGAGAATCTCAAAGTTACCAGTCCAAATGTGCATATTGTGCACCTTGTGGGCCCTAGATGTGTTGACCTGTATATACAGTATTATGATAAGTTACAGAATGTGAGACAATGGATATGGTATTCAAAAGTAAGCTTTTGGTTTGGACAGAGCTGTTTTAAATGACCATATAATCAACATGTGTAATCACAATGAAATATAATACAGCCCTCAATCATCTGCAGCCCATGTCTTAAAGTACCAACTCTGTTTATGAAAGTTATGAAAGCTTACAGAAGAAAATTAGAAAAATGATCAATTCTGCTGATGCGCTTTTCGCTTTAGGCAGATTGTGGTTTGGGTGCGAAGCTTCACCGAACACAGACCACATTTATAACTAGTATGCATAGAACCAAACTCTCCAGTTTCACTAGCAGCTGAATAGGAGCTGATAACAGTTGGTTTAGACTGCAAATGAATTTAATGAATGTGCAAACGCCTGTGGTCACTGCCAGCCCCAAACTTTCAACAAACAATTTGGGAGAAATAAAGTGTGGCCTTGGAAAAGCGATGCCACTTAACTCCTCATTTGTAGCATAATTACACTGGGTCTGCATTGATCATTACTTCAGCTGTCAGACTGGCATAAATATACAGCCAAGTCATGATTCATTGTAGCAGTGTTTTTTGTAAAACACTGATGGAGTGACATGTGCAAGAGACAAAACACAGGAACTGCTTGTAAGAACTTTTATATGCTGTGGTTGAGGATTGTCAAAAGAATTGATACCAGTAATTTACTAAAACTATAGTACAAACTGGATACTCATTTGACAAGTATTGATACTGAAAAAAGGGAGAAAACGGCAAGATAGGACCTTTCCTGAATAGTTTTGGAAATGTCTTGATCTATATCAGAACTGGGACCATGTGGCAATATTATACAAGTAACAATTATTTTTTTTCATTAATTTTTTATTTCAAGAAGAACACATATTATACAGACACATTATACTTATACTGTACTATACTTCAAATATATTATTAAACAAGCATTATTATTCAAAGTCCCTTAAGGTGCTTTTCATAGACTTGCCATGTTCTTTGGTTCCATAACATTTTGGTATATTAAAAAAGTAAAAAACAAAAACAAAAAACAAAAACAAAACTATTTGGAAGAAAGAGAGCTTACAAGAAAAACAAAATGCAATCAGACAGTATATATGCATTGTACAGTAAAATAATAAATCTTCACCTGAAATTGGAGAAGTCATAAAAAATCCGTTCTAGTTGGGATGATATTGGGGTGATCCACTTGTTCCAAATACTATAACATTTGTTCCTTTGGATATTTATTGTGTAAGTTAGCTTTTCCATCCTAAATATTTCAGATACTATATCAATCCAGCTATCCAATGAAAGTGGAGCAGGTTTTAGCCATTTTTTTGTGATGTTCTTTTTACTCGTCGCTTGGGCTTGCACAACTATTATTTTTGTATTTTATTATCATTGTCATCAAAATCAATATTGTATCGTATCATGACAACCCACTGCCTTCACACTTATACATACACCACATCCGTATTTTAACAAGACCAGGGCTACACACACAGAACAGAAGTAAACATTAAATGTAAAAGTAAATGCGTTCAGCAAATTTACATAAATGTTGGATTGCAGTGTGACTCTGAAGTGCTGTATGTTTGCTGGTTTTCTCCCCGACAAAACCCACAATGTCAATGAAACGTTCTGCACTGACAAAGGCGCCTACGAAGGTTTGAACTTTGAGAGTGTGAGAAAATGTTAATGCCTGTGTGAGAAAAGTGTATAAAGTGTGTGGTGAGGGGTTTTATAGCCAAAAACATATAGAAGAACTGTAAAAAATAAAGCTGATACTTAATGGATTTTGCTTATTGTGGGTTATTTTTAGAACATAACCCCACGATAAACGAGGGACCACTGTATTTCATTATTAAAGTTAAATAAATAAAAATCTCCAGTAAGAACAGAGCTGTGGGCGGGGACGGGGGTAAGCCATGGTTCTGAGCACACAAGCCTCAGATGCAGGTCAGTACAAAATTACTCAAAGACGGAGGAATCAAAATACAATTCTCGGGAAGCTAATGATGAGGAAACACAGAACATAGTTAAATGTTCATAAGTCAATTTTATGCAATATGTCCTCTTTAATGTTACAAGTTTTACTTCATCAGATCTGAGAATGGGTTGACTGTTTTTTGGCCTGGCGGTGCCTCCGTACTGGCAACACCCCAACAAAAATATGAAATATTTTCCGCTGCTTGTGAAAAGAGATATTTTTGTGATAATGCATACTTCTCACAACACCATAGCATAGGTCAAAAACACAATCTTGCTTCCAATTTTACGCAACATGTAAAGCTTTAATAGTACGGCCATTGCCTGACTGTTACGCTGGTTCGCTAACGCATATGATACAGTATGATAAATCGCAAACACAACTTTAGCCTCCAAAACGTAAAGATTTATGTTATGCATTCTTCTTTTTGATGACCCTGAGCTGATGGCAGGTTCTTGGAGCGATAAAGAGCCAGTGGGAATCGTGTTATTGTCAGGGGACAGTGAGGAGGCAGCAGAACTAAAGGAGACAAAGCATTATTCGGTCTGAAGAAGACAGTTCATGACAAAAAGCATTTCTCATTCTGACAGGGAGCAGAGTCTGGGCCAAAAATGTAGACTACAGATTTGAGATTTTATAGTTTTAGCAGACTACACACTGCGCGGGCATAGTGGTAACATATGTACACGCTGTTAATAGGTTAATAATAGAAACAGGTCCATTGGCTTTGTGTTCAAAATCACAGAACTGACAAGCAGATTTTCATTATTTGCATGCTTATTATTGAAAATGTAGGATCCATAGTTTGAATTATTTGAATAATCAGATGTAAGTACAGCAAGTGGGTGGAGCTAGGGCATTCAAGTGTCAAATGCAGGGCAGGATTACTCAAACATGTATGGATCAATCAAAATACTGTGAATATGTTCTGTGAGTATGCGTTATATTATGTGTCCCCTTTAAAGAACCATTGTTGTGGCTTGAATTCCCTTTTAAACATGTTTTTGGCCATCTTGGGATTAGCATTTCACAAGTCCTTTAGGCAAATATAGCCATGTAGTTCTTGTGATACAGTTTCAGTGTGTGCATTAGAAGTCCAGATTTTTACCTATGATGCAACAATCCAGGCAAAATGCAAGCAAAGCATTTTTAAGTGCTCACAAAAGAGATCTTTGGATTAATGGATTAATGAAAGTGGGAATGGAACAAAATACAACTTCAGATATGTTTGTGATAAAGGAACAACAAAATAACATGATTAAAAGTTTGGATAATGTGTCCTTTAAAGTATGTTTAGATTTGACGAAATAAATTAATGTAGATTTTGAGACATCATGGAATAAAATATAGTAAATCCAGCTGTTTTTCTGCTTACGTACTCTCTGATATATTTTCTAACAATGAATATACTAACTTGGAGCACGGAGATGTTCACCCATCTGTAGCTAAGACCATTCCCATTTTTATTCTCTTTATTGCATAACTTCCACAATATTAGATTAAGCTTGACTGAAACTCTAAATGCATCCTGGCTTTTCAGATGGATCCCATACTAGTGCATTGTGTGTTTGTGTTGCTGTTGGCGCATATGCTGATAGAGCAGACCCAAGACTCCTCAGCGAGATGTCCTCTCTGTAGTGTCAGCCAGGCAGGCGGCAGAGTCTGGGCCAGAGCCATGTGTGCAAGTGTGGACCACTATTGACTGATCTCACAGGCTGGATACGGTGGACAAAAGTTGGTGAAACGATATTTTGAGCTTGACTATCGTTTAATTATGACACAGGTTAGTGCAGACATGGACAAACTACAGCCTGGGGGCCCACACGGCCCTTTGGGTTTATTAATGCGGCCCGCTGAACGTGACCAAATTATAATAAAATAGGTAAGGATAAACCTTGTTTCCCCAAAAGATGGCGCACTTCAGCTATCAGCCCTTCTGCAAAAATGAGCTTATCAAAGAAAAGAAAAGTAGACAGTGAGCAGCGAAGTCCGATCAAAGGCTGTATGCGTAATATGCCAATAAACTGTTGTGGTTTTCAACTACGCTAGCAAGCAGTCAACACAGGAACGGCTCAGAGGTTGGCAGCCAGTTTACAGATTTAATTAATGCATTTGGGAAACTTGGGAAATTTTGGGAAATTTGTACAATGAGCCTTACATATTCATGCTTTGCTACATGTTACAGGCCAAATATATATATATATATATATATATATATATATATATATATATATATATATATATATATATATATATATATATATATATATATATATATATCGGCTCCTCTGTCACATTTTAGGACCCATTATGGCCCGTGTGTCAAAGAGTTTGCCCACCTCTTTGTTAGTGGGTAGTTCACATACACATTCATACAATACAAACGATATGGGTGAAGTGTCTTGCCCAAGGACACAAGGGACATAT
Source organism: Periophthalmus magnuspinnatus (assembly GCF_009829125.3). NCBI lineage: Eukaryota > Metazoa > Chordata > Actinopteri > Gobiiformes > Gobiidae > Periophthalmus > Periophthalmus magnuspinnatus. Next base: position 25,196,624 of record NC_047144.1, read on the forward strand.
GTATTTCTTGTTAAACAAACATTTAGGCTGCTGTTCCATCGTTGGCCAAAATCACATTTCAAATAGGTTAAAGATGCACTATAATTTTTCTGGTTGAGGGTCTGCTACTAAAACAATGTTATTGCTTTGGAATGTTCCACAGTGTGGCATTAACACAATGGAGACAGCTGGCCAGGAGAGACGGCTCCGCTTACAAAAAAAAGTGCATGTTTTTCAAGGTAGTTAATAAGCAATAAAACACCTGAAGAGAGATAATACAGTGGAACTTACAGGCAAAGTTAAAACATCTCCATGGAGACAACAGGTAGCATACCCTCCACTAGAAAAGTTACACAGTGCATCTTTATGGCATGGTATAATAGTAAACAAAGGGCCAATAAATCTTTTTATTGGCCCTTTTTTCTTGTGCTTTTTTTTTTACATAATCTTTTACTGTTATTAATTGCATGCTGTTTTTAATAACCTGTCTGTTTTAATTATTTCATTTGTCTTCGCTATGATTCACTTCGCTTGTCTTTGCTATGATTCACTGCTCAAGACTTAATGCTTTTCTACCTTTTTACCACCCCTGTAAATGCACATTTATTTTTATTTTATTCTATGTGTCCTCTGTAAATTATTTAAATTTACAAGGAGCCATCTGTACATCATGGCAACGGACAACAGATGAAAACTAGCCTGTTGGCTAATTCTGGCATGTTAAACAGTTACTGTTGGTCAACATGCACTGTCCGCTATAAATAAATAAATAAATACATAAAAATCACTCCAGCCTCATAGCGAGAACATACTGGGATACTGGACTGGGTTTGGCCTTTTTTTAATGGAGTTTGCATGTTCTCCCTGTGTTGTGGAGCTCCACGTTCCTCAACCACAAAAAAAAAAAAAAAAAAAACAACATTTACAATCTTGCCAGTGAACCTTAGAGAGAATTTCCTTGTCAAATAAACTAAAAGGTTTAAATGCTAACATGATCACCAGTGGGGAAGCCTGGTAAATCTTTTGAGTGAAATCAAATTAGCTTCACTGTCTTGTAATAGCTGCTCGCCACATGCAAAGATCTGGCATCGGTCGAGGAACACAGTGATCTTTAGCTGACATGTCCTGGGGGGCGGATTTCACCCTCAACCGACCCAGCTGAGCTACACGGAGATGGCAGCACAACTCTGAAACTCAATTAGACATGGCACCGACTTCTGCTTCGAACAATGGCAGATGGGTGTAATGCAATAAGGGACTCTGCTTGAGAAGATTTCATCAGCTGTCCATTAGCTGTCTTTTTAAATAATGAATTCAGACTGGGGGAATCTTTGAATTTTTGTGCATTTTTGGAGTGGATTTTGGGTTGCAGCAGATATGCGTAATGCTGTGGCTGTACAGCGCATCACATTTGAAAAGGTATTTTCTTTAAAGGTCCAGTCTTTTCTTTAGCATAGAATGGCATTATATATCTTTATTCAAGTTGAGCTTGAGCTTTTTATAGCTGAAAATACCTTGAAAACATGTATTCTTTTTGAGGGTTGGCTTTCCATGCTTGTCCCCATGGAAATAAATACATTAAATGCCATTTTACATGACATTCTCGGAAAAAAAAAATAAAAAAGAACACACACTATACAAGTTAGATAGTTAGATAGTGCATAGTTTAAAGGTATACAGAGTAAAATAAATCTGGAATTTCCCCACTGTGGGACTAATAAAGGCATATCTTATCTTAAATAAATAAAGAAATCTAGTTACAATATTTCACTCTAGATACAACTACACTATTGTCTATATAGCTAATGTAAAGTGTTTTTTGCTCGCTATTTATGTCACATTAAGCAATAAAACACGAAAAAAAAAAAAAAAAGACAGAATCCAAACTGGGGAAAAAACAACAAAGATTATTTAAGTAAATTTTGCAAAATAATACTAGTAACTTCACTGATCACTTCCTTATTTTAATGTATTCAGTAAAAGCACCAAAAACAAATTGTAGCCATATTGGTTTGGTAATTTGTTTTGATTTGATTACTCCATCTTTTCTGTCAATTCAACAGCAACTGCTACTACTACAAATGACTGTTCATAAATCCATAAAACGCATGCACTGTCCTTTCACTAAATCAGCACATTTGAGTATGCAGCTCCTGCAGAGGCCTGTGCGTGTCAGCAGAGCACCATGTAAAAAAGCCTTGTGATCCGTGATGCACGTCTGTTATTGGAAAGACATACTTAGACTAACCGCAGTGTAACACACTGAAAAAGTGAAGACAATGCGCCCTCATGGCTCACTTTAGTTTGTCAGTGTGGCTGGCAGAGGCAGGGAGGGCATCTGGTGTGGAAATCCTCGCATCCTGCATCCTGCTCATGTAAAGTGAGCAATCAGATTTCAACTTACATAATTAGTTTAGTAGATAATGTTTTCTTAAATCCAGGACAAATTGGCAACTATCATAAATACTGCCATAAAAACACGTCCATAATCTATTGAGAAAATATGATCCAGAGATGACTTGTAATGTGTAAGAATTGTATTTCTAAGAGTACTTTTTACATACGATATACACTACTACTAAAGGTTGAAGGTTAGTTTATTTGTACTGATGGGCAAATCTGTTTTGCAGTGAAAAACACACTTTTAGGACTGATTAACGTACTAAAAGTAAGAAAAACATTTGGCCACCCTGTTTTGAGTCTAGAAATTATTAAAGATTTGTAAGTTTTTGTATCTTGTACTTACCTAAACATGAATATATCTGTTTCAATTTAATACATTTTGGGCATTATTTATGTTTTGTTAGACAGGTAACATTAAAATAAATCTATAGCTGTTACTTAAATAGCTGTTAAGATCACAGTTTTTTACTTGATACTTACACTTTAGTAATGTAGTAAAACAATGACAGTAACAGTACTCTAACTTGAGATTTTAAATACCAAATATCAATTTATTAATAGTATACTTTCATTGGGTTGTGATCTGTTCAACCATTCCACATAAGGGTGACAGTAGCTCGGTTGGTAATGTGTTTATCCACTGACCCACAGGTTGGCGGTGCAATTCTAGCTCCCACAGATGAATGCCGTCATTGCGTCCTTGGGCAAGACACTTAATGCACTGTTGTATGAATGTTTATGTGAGTGGTTCCTTGATGTAAAGCGTTTTGAGTGCCTTGAAGATGGAAAAGCGCTGTATAGAAACGTGAACATTGACCATACGGAGGAGGGCACCATATGCTTAGACAATGTAGATGGTGAAAAAACAAAGAAATGGAAAGTAGCAATTATGAAAACATTCCCTACTCAAATGTGAGGGGGATTCAACTCTCCTTATTGCCGAGTTTATGACAGTGACAATATACTAATCCATAGATGACAGTTTTACTTGTTTTCATACCTGACAGTTTCGACTGCTCCTCAGAGTGGTCCCAGGTGTGTGAGAGTAAAAAGTCCCCCTCATCCCGGTTCAATCCCGTCGGCATGTGTCCATATTTTAATAAGTTTGATGTTCTCTGTCCCAAGTATTTTTGCTCTGTCCCAGTCCATAATGTTGTTCTCTCTTTCATAATGGACAGAAATGGCCGATTTGAGTAGCTCCTGTTCTGCTTTGTGTTTTGTTTCTCGTGTGCACACCTTTGCTGTTTCCTTCTCACATTCTGTCCGATATTCCACTTTCTGTCTACCCAATCATGGAACAGCACGTGACAACTCCGAGGAAGACCACTAGTGAGCAGTCGAAACTTGGTCTGAAAAAAGAATCTGTTAAAATAAATAATTGGAAGACCAGATTAACCTCATCGGATAAAATATGCTGGTGTCAGGGATTCAGTGTCTGCCCCAAAAACTCAAGGACTGCCCGTTTGATCGCAGGTTCATGTGTGTGTGTGTGTACCATCTGTTTTTGAGATATTGATTATACATTAGTTGCATTAGTTACTTTATTTTTAATGCACATTTTGAAACGGCAAAGTCTTTAATTTGCAAACAAGCTTATTCGCTCACTTCAGGTGGATTTTGATTAATGTGAATAACAGTGAAAGTGCGTTTTGGGACGTGTTAACGCATTTAGCCGTATTAGCTAGCTGTTATTTTACACCTGCACCGGCCCAGAGTGGGAACAGGTGATGAACAAAGCCAGAATTATCCCATTATGCTGGTTATTGTTTAGAGATTTTGGTCATTTTTATGTAAGATTTATAAGATTTGACCTATACATAACTTCTCTGCCTAATTATTCCGTTAAACATTTTGCCTTTATTTTTTGCAGCTGGTATAAAGTGGCATAAAGTAGTATCGATATTAGCATTTATCGCAATATTTCTCTGTGCAAATATGTCGTACTTCAAAATTTGTTATCGTAACAGGCCTAATGCTAAGTTCTGGACACATTACAACTGTATGGAGCAAATTGCTAAATAACAGGGAAAGGCAAAACAAACAGCAAAGCAAAACTAATCAGACTAAGCATGATGCGCCCTCTATAGGATTAACAGCGTCACAGCACAATGGACAAGCAGCCCGTGTAACCAGGTAATCAACACCCAGTTATGTGCTTGAATGCTTTGACGGAAACGTGAATAAAGTTGCATTTATTATGTGCTTTTCTAATGCAAATTTTGTAAATATACCATATATTGTACATGGATGGAAAAGTAGTTATTGACTATTGGCTTTCCTAACCCCCACAAGTTTTCTATTAACTCCAAAACAATGGAATTTCAATGATGTTTGTGGATACAAAATAAATGTTTATGCAGGTCACAATAATTCACCAATGATCAATATTTCAGAAACGAAGCATGCTGCTTGACAAACAAAAATAAATCAATGAACCAGACAACTGACTCTTTTCCCTCAACCTTCTCCATCTTACATCACATTATCAGTTTCCTGGCGCACGTTAGTGATGTCATCATCGTGTCCCGGAGGATGCTGAGGTCAGGAGTGATAGCGGGCCTGGACAGTGTAGCGGGCGGTTGGCAGGTTGAGCGGGGTTGTAGTGATTTCGGAGGAGCAGACTTCGCAGATGTGGAAGTGTGTGGGAATGGCACAGTGTGGGGTGGCAGGGATCAGACTAAATACTGCAATACAATACTGTCTGAATGGAGAAGACTATATACAGGAGGTGCCAATATAAGCTATAATTATTTTATTAGACACTAGAAAAGTATAGTGTTATTTTATTATGGCTATGTTGGAAAGTGGAGTGTCAAGATGAATCGATTTTACAAGGAATGGTGATTAACGTTGACATAATATAATCATGCACATTCTGAAGGAACAATATCTGTACAGCCAGAAATAATCCAACTAGGAAGACCTAATGAAACTGGTAGCATATATATATATATATATATATATATATATATATATATATATATATATATATATATATATATATATATATATATATATATATATATATGGGGATGGTGACTGTGAATGAGGGTACATTCTGTGTAGTTGACAATGTGAAGTATTGGTATTATGCAAAACTGACTTTTTGGAGCATTCTACCATGTTATACCATTGTTCCCTCATCAAACCATGTCTGAAGAGGTTTTACATGTCATCCATGCATGTTTGAATAGTCTAGCGATCTCTCCCGGGACCTATTTGAACCCTCATTATGGTTAGCTGTAAGATTCTGTCCATTGCTCAGTCCACAAGCCTACATCACCCATGCTCCAGCACAGACATTTTCTATATACAGAAGCAGGATACAAAACAATACATTACAACTTCACAAACCAATGTGCAGCAGTTTCATTAGCTGAATGCACACTGATTGTGTTGTGATACCGCTCTGAAACGGGAATGACTTTCACTTGGTGAGCAAAGGGAGGGGTGTCAAAGTGTCAAATACGAAAGTGAAACTTATAAAACATATTCAAATGTTGTTTTTGGAAAATACAGTGGCCCCTCACTATATCGCGGTTCACGGCCTCGCTGTTTCGTTGATTTTTTTAGTGCAATCTTACATGTTTTTTTTACAGCGTATGATCGTGCATTGTGTTCTGCGTCCTGATTGGCTAAGGGACTGTAGATCATTGTCCATCAGTCTCCTCTGTGCGGTGTCTCCTGTACAGTACAGAATGTGTGTACAGAATTTCCAGAAAATTTTGATCGACACTACAGCGGAGCGACACCAGGACAAAGAGGCGCGGTCACAGGAACTGTGAAATACACCTGAGTCACTATTAATTAATTAAACGAGATGCCTGTGTGAGAAAAGTGTACAAAGTGTGTGGTGAGGGGTTTTACAGCTGCAAAAAATGTAGAATAATTGTAAAAAATAAAGCTGATACTTTGCAGATTTCTATTGATTATTTTTAGAACGTGACCCCCCAGGATAAACAAGGGACCTCTGTATAGTATTTCATTTTCAAAACAATAAAAGCGAACTTGCTGATGTAAACATGTTATGTGGTAGCAGTTAATACCCCATACAAGTGTAATGCCCCGTCTTCAAGCAATTTTGTTCTTTTGTTTGAGACAAGGTTTTGTGTTGTTTCTTTTGTATTTCACTGACGACGTACTCATAGTTTGCAGAGTTTTTGATCTAGCCATTATAGATCTATGTGAACAATGTTATCTTAAGACGGTCATTGATCTAACTCATAGATCTCCAAATCCCAAACAGGAATATAGAGCTCACAGCATTTCAGATCAGTGGAAACGATACCCCGCTCACAATAAGAATGCATGTTTTTTAAGGAATTTGGAGCAATAAAAACATCCACAATGGAAAACATGATAGATAAGTCTAATGCTATGCTGTGGAACATTCAGGCAAAGCAATAAGAACAGAAAATTAAGAAAAAGAAACCCCTCTCCTCTCTCTTTTCAGGTGCAATATTGTGCTGTATTCAGGCACTTATAACTCTGCACGGGGAATTCCCTCATTCAGCTAATAACTACTTTTATCAGCTGTTAGCCTGAGTCAGCACGAGCATGTACTCCCCCTCCACCTCTCTTACACCCACCCCCATCTCCCAACTCCCCCACCTCCCACCTCCCCCCTCTCCTCCAGGTGTGCAGTCCTGTGTGTGTCTATGGTCGCACACAGAGATGGCCCGAGCAGCTGCGGCGAGACTGACTTCTGCATTCATATCTCTAATTAGACCTGTTCGCCCTGTCATCACGAGCTCACCCAGTTATAACCCCCGTCTCACCCTCTCCTCACCCCCACCCGCCTCGTGCAGGTGTCCCGAATCACTGACCCCCCCTCCCGCACACACACACAGACACACACACAGGTGGTCTAAACAACCAAAGCAACCAAACATGGCTAAGCAAAATGCCAAAAAAGGCCAAAAAATAAACTAAAATTAAAGCATGTTACATTTTGGTTGTGCTTATTGCACAAAAAAATTTGAAAAACGTGCATTCATACTGTGACCAGGCTTGCATCTCCACAAACCTTACGATTATTTGGCTTGGAGCAGGGCCTCCTCCTGTTTGTTTCCTTGGATGTTGTTCCTTTGGCGATAGTATTCCATAGTTATATTGTACTTTTGTTTTGATGGCACACACTTTACTTATTGTATTTTTTATTTCTTCATTTTCACTTCTGAGCCTATAGTAATAAAGGTGCATTGTGACCTTTCTGGTGGTGGTTTTGCCACCTGCTTGTCTCCATGGAGATGGTATTGCTTTGCCTGAAATGTTGTACTGTATGGCTTTAAATTTTCAATCAAGTATGTTACAACACTCCACAAAGTTACATGTGAGATCTGTGGAGGGACGACCACGCTCAGAGTAAAGACACATGTTTTTCAGGGTTTTTTGTTTTGTTTTTGTTTTGTGATGCACAGATCCAGCTTTTTTATTTCCAGTACCGATATCAATACTTTGGCTTTCAGTATTTGCAGATATTCGATATTATCCAGTACCACTCTATGGAAGGAAAATGGCACGTATTTCTTTAAAATCCAGTTAACTTATTACACAAGAGATCCATTTGTGTTATGCAACTATTTTTTATCCTTCAAATAAATACAGAACTGCTTCGTATGAAAAAAGTTCAAACAATATGAGATGTTCTAGGTAAAAAAATAAATAAATACAAATTATTATTATTATTATTATTATTATTATTATTATTATTATTATTATTATTATTATTATTATTATTATTATTATTAACAATAATAATAATAATAATAATAATAATAATAATAATAATAATAATAATAAACTCAATTTGGAAGTCTGCCTTATCCAACTATTTTTTCAGTATCAGTGCTGATTTTCACATCTCTTATAAACACCAATAATTGAATAAATGCATGTTACATATGTTTAATGTCATACTGTGAAACATTCCAGACAAAGCAATAACCATGGAGACTGAAGCTGGTGGTGTATTCTCCATCACAAAAGAAAGTAACTTTATGTATTTATTTTTCTCTGATTTGATCTACTAAATGTACAGCGATCATGAGACACTCCTCAAAATGAGCACAGGATGAACTGCCAATAATGAACTACGGGACTAAATCAGGTTTCTGGACAGAACTATGGCTGGAATGAACCTCGATTACACAGTCTAGACTCACACCTCCTCACCTGACCATAAGACTATCACAGAACAACAGGAGCGGGGCTTTGCTTTGCTTGGTTCTCCGTTAGCTTACCCTGTGTGCTTAAAAACCCCAAAGAGCAACAACCCACTTTTTGGGAACTCAGCATGATACTGGCCAACGATCAGTTCTTTCAGACCTCTCGCGGTTTAATCTCACACACATGTTGTCAAAGATCCATCATAGACCCGCCTGGCTTTCTACTGTTACTGTATTAATATTTGACAACTTGTGGTCAGCCTGGCCCCAGTTTTTACAAGGCCCTGAGCACGTTTTGATTTGAATTTTTATAAAAAAAACATTGTCCGTGGTGGTTTGGCTGGAATGTGGTTTATAACTTTAAGAGGAGCATGGTGTTAATTTGTGGGTATTTAAATCAAAATATTAGATATTATACACAACAAACTTTTTTCACCATGTTATAAAGTTGTTCCCTCATTAAAAATATAATACTGTTACAAAAATATATAAAGGGATAAACTTCTGGAATTGTATTTCAGAGAACATTATAGTCCTTAAAGAATATATATTGTGGTTTTATTATAATCTACACCCATGTATCAATATTTTATCATTCTGACATACTGATCCAAAAGTCACCATACATTTCATCACACTAACATTTGTGCCAAAATGTCTAGACGATGCTGTTGAATTATGTTCTATCACTATTTCTTTTCTTTTTTTTAATTATTTGTATAGTAACAAAATCTCGATAACAAAAGTAAGGTTTCCCCATTAACCACACACACACACACAAAAGGCATAGACATACATGTCAAACAAACACTTACAAGATACAAAAATAAATAATACACAAATAGAAACTCATAGATATATGCATGCAGACATCTCATATATATATATATATATATATATATATATATATATATATATATATATATATATATATTATCATAGTTAAAGATTTGAAAAGGCTCAGGGGTTTATTTTTAACACATTCGTAGTTTGAGCAAACAAAACTAAACAAAAGAGCTAGAAAAAAATAAATAAATATTTTTTTTTTTTCAATTCAGCACAAATCTTTATCAAAATCTGTACATTTGAAGCCTCATAAAATCTGAAAATCTGCATTGAATACTTTTACTTTTTACTCTTTAAGTACATTTTATACACGTACTATAATACTTTTACGTGAGTGTTTTTCTTCATGTGATAATACCTCTTCCACCACTGCTGAGGACAGAATAAGTAAATATCAGCTTGGTATGTATGGGCGGTGGGGGATTTAGGATTTCTCAGAGCAATGCTGTCTTGAATGCAGGAGCATGAAGATTACTCAAATATGTTGTTAAATAAGAAGGGAAAACTGTTATTACATGGTTAAACAGTCATAAAAGTGTAATACGTCCCATTTAAATATTTACTTTCAGCGTTTTGACGGCTGTGGGAGTGAAGAAGGTGAGAAGGAGCGGATGAACGGTGATGGTTCTGCTGCTGCGGTGGAGTTGAGGCCGTGAAAATGAGAACGAACAAGTGGAGAGGAGGTGATTGGTTGAGAGTCAAATGTTGCAACCTGTAATTGGCTGAAGGTGATGGACAGGTGAAATAGGAAGTCTAATCTTGGTTGAAATACATAAGCTGGAGATGAGAAGGCAATTTGTCCAACTTCGAGTCAACAATAATAAAAAAAAAACCTAATATATAAAAATCCTTGTGTCTGGGTTTCCCTCTGTGCTCAACTGGATGGAATTCAGCAAGAAATCAGAATTTGGAGAAGAAACAGCATAAACCACATGCGAGTGCCAGGGATAAAAATAAAAGTTTTTCTGGAACCGTTGAAACCACAATCCATTGTTGTGTTTTCAAGTTGTTGTCTTTTGTGGAGAAGAAGAAGACTGCTGGAGGTAAACCCATATGATGGATCTGTCTCTGGTTTAGCAACACCATTTAAGCACATTGTTGAAGGCCATGTCAAGAGTTTTTGGACAAAATAGTCTTCGTGTTTTAGTGTATTTCTCTACAATTTGAAAAGTTATTCCATCCTGATTTTGGAGCATAAAATAGAGGCCAGCAGAGGGTCACGCTGAAGAGTCAAGCAACTTAACTGAGGCTAAAAACGATACCTGCCACAACTTCCAACATGTGTGGAAATGGTAAACGGTCAGATTTTTATATACCGTATTTTCTGGGCTATAAGTCGCTCTGGAGTATAAGTCGCACCAGCCAAAAAATGCATAATAATGAACACATATAAGTCGCATCTGAGTGTAAGTCGAACCCCCGGACAAACTATGAAAAAAATGACACAAATAAAAATAAATCGCTCTTAATACAAATTTGAGTAGATACATGAAAAGTGAAAATTCTTAAAAGTTGATTTTGCATTATAATTTTTTAAAACTTTGTTCACGCCTACTCCTACCTGCGACAGCTTTAACACAAAATCCTCCGCAGTAATCCGACCCCAGCCATAATACAGTTACATAAAAGTTTGGGCTTATTCTTAAACACATCCCGCTCTGTTTCCAGGCTGCTCTCTAACCCTGTCACTGTAGCGTAGCGTCAGCATGTACCTGCCCCTGTCACATACAGGCTCAAATCTGGGCCTACTGCTAATTTCTCTGTAATTACACTCTCTTGTAGCATTCTCCCATTCACTGCACAGAGGGCCAACACTAACCAGAGCCGTCTGACTGTCAGGAGGGAATTTCCCCAAGCGCCTCCAACCTGGGTTTAAACTCAGGTGAAAGAGGGACCAAAAAGTTTAGGGAGTGAGGCTATTTTAGAATGTAAGGTGGATTCAAGTATGGCAGACTGAAAAATAGGAAAATTTTAGTTTTAGTGGTAAGATATTGTCTCATGTTTATAGTCCCATAGACCCATCCATGTGTTTGTAAACAGAATGTCTGCATTCTAATATGGTTCCATACATTAGCTGCAATGCATTTTCAATGGAAGAGTTAGCGTTAGCCACAAAACATCGCAAACTATGAAAGAACAGGGCTGTGTTGGTGTCTGACGATCACTCGACCAAAAGTGAGCAGCACCAGAGCCTTGTTAGAAAGTGCTACAAACAGTTGCACTATTTTACATCGATTATTAACGTTAGTGTACATGCTAAAGAATATGTTATAAACAATATATTGTGAAAATATAGCGGGACAGAACAGTTTGGCATTTAGATTTTTGTTTCATTTATTTATGCACCACAAATTCTACTTAAAATCAAAGTCAGACAAAAAATGGACAAAAATAAAAGTATGTTTTTTCATTTTAGATGATTTTTTTAGCACTGAAAAAGTTGTGTCCTTACAGTGAGAGGGCTTGCGTCTCCACAAACCTGACTCATATTTGGCCTGGATGGGGCCCTCCTCCTGCTTGTGGCCATGGAAATGTTGTTCCTTTGGCTATGATCTTCCACAGTATGGCAAAAATGTATCTATCTCCACGGAGAAGTTTCCGAAGTATAGTTTTAACTTTCTGGTACTACAGAACAATGCAGGTGATGTGCCACCTCCATAAGGTTACATACTGTACCTTTAAATGAGTGTCTTTAGAAACTGGAGCTGGATGTTACGTATAGGCTCGTTTTACACATACTGAACATATAAACAACAGCCATTTGTCTGCACATTGTACAGATGTAAAAAAAATAATGTTTATTTTGCTCACCTCCTCTTATAATGAGTGGGATATCAGTACTGACTGTGTGTACAATTCTACTCTTGGAAAGGTCTGTTCTATTGTGTCTTTGAGCAAGACACTTCACCCAAAATGCCTGTGTGGAAGTGGTGCACGACTGTGACTGCTGGTGGTGAGAAATGCCATTTGCTCAAATTGGTTGTCATCATTATTTAAAGGTCCTAAATTACACAATATTGACTCTTGTAGCTTTAAGCCATGTTATAATGATGTTACCTCCTCAAAAACATTTGTGTTTTGTTTCATTCACACATGTTTGAGTTATTTTGTTAGTTTATCTTTATCTCAAAATGCTCTGTTACACCTTGTGATGTAGTTGTTTTGGTAGTTTTCAAGTTAACAACAGCATTTTGCTTGTAGTACAGTAAAGATAGGAGGTTCAGGGGCTGAAATCATCCAGATAAATCTAGTGAAGGTGTATGGAGTTTAAAAACACAGTGGAGCACTTCCTGTATTAACACATGATGACATCACAAGGTGGAACAGAGTGTTTTCAGCTTGAGAGAAGAACTCAGCTTAAATCTGCAGGGTTAAACATGTGTGAATGAAACAAAACACAACTCCAGGTCTGTTTGTGACGAGGAAATAACATTAAAACATAGATCAAAAAATGGAAAAATATAGACCCTTTAAAGGGACACTATATAAGCATCTATCATTTATTACTATTATCATTATTTACTAATTAGTTTATTTATTTTTGCCATCTTTATTCTCATAATTTAGCTGGTTATTCCTTATTGCCTCATTGTAAGTGATGTATGTGACTCTTGTAAATCTCCAAACTGAATCTTAATCCAAAAAGTCATTTGAAATGTACTCTGCACCTCTTGAGTTTCTCACTTGACCGTTTTAAGAGAAATTAGGCTAATTGTGCATAAATAGAAAATAGCTTTGGTGAATTTAGCTCATTTTGTTTGTGTAAATGAGCCTTACGTAAGCCCCGGACCAGAGACTGATCTGTAACTGTAGTGATTTTATCTCACACATGTGCGGGCCAGGCAGCACTACTCTGAGACCAAAGACAGTGAAGAAAAGTTTATATTTCTGTGTAACTTGTAAATTTTAGGTTATAGGACAGCACAATATATCACAAAAATATCATCTTTCACAACAACCAATACCACAAGAAAATAAATATATTGCCAAAATTGTTCAGTTTTTTGTAAAATAAAATGTAAAAAATAAATAAATAATAAATGTCCAACTTTATTTCAGTGTTTAAAAGTCATATATTACACAAAACTGACTCTTGCTTTAAGACATTTGTGTCATTTGTTTGTGATTTTAATGTGTGAATGAAACAAAACAAAAGTCCGGTTATGTTTCCAATGAAGAAACAACATACATCAGAAAATGGTATAATATAGGCTTTTTGAGTTTGACTAGTAAATAAGGCATATACATTTTTCTTTTAATTTAACTTGAACTTATTGGGTCAAAAACTATATTAAACTATCACAATAGTAGTGTTACAATATCACAAAACATATTCATACTTCTGGGTTAATCCTAATTTTGACATGGTGTGTGCAAGTGACAACACCCATGGATCATTATGTTATAATTTATACATTTAAATAGCAATAATCTAAAACATATATATCTAAAACAACTTATTAAAAGAAATAAATCCACTGATTTCTCACTGTATAAACCTGCGGTGCCCAGTGGGAGCTGAGGTAACCGCAAATGTCATCACAACAAAGAGCCATGTAGCTGTTGGCCCTGCCCATGGAGAGCTGCACATCACACTAGCGAGCAGCAATTTTCTTTTCATTTGTTCCAAAATGACTATGCAAAGCTGCCCAATCCTATGAGTATCACTGATTGAGAAAATTAAATTGGAGAATGAATTACCTTATTTTCTGGAGTATAAGTCATACTGGAGTATAAGTCGCACCAGCCAAAAAATACATAATAATGAAAAAAATAATAAAAAAAAAAATCACATATACAGTTGTCCCCCCCACCTTTCGTGGTCTTGCTGTTTTTTAGTGCTATTTTACATGCTTTTTACAGTGTATGAACATGCATTGTGTTCTGCGTCCTGATTGGCTGTTGGACTGTAGACCATTGTCCATCAGTCTCCTCTGTGCCGTGTCTCCTGTACAGTACAGAATGTGTTCATCCACATTTACGTAAATGTTGGATCGACACTACAGTAAAGCAGTGCCAGGATGAAGAGGCGCAGTCAGAGGAACTGTGAAATACACATGAGTCACTATTAATTCATTAAACAAGACAGAAATGTGAGAAAATTTTAATGACTGTGTGAGAAAAGTGTATAAAGTGTGTGGTGAGGGGTTTTACAGCTGCAAAACATATGTAATAAATGTAAAAAATAAAGCTGACTACTTTGCCTATTATTTTTAGAACGTAACCTCTGCGATAAACCAGGGACCACTGTAAATTGCACCTGAGTATAAGTCGCACACCCGGCCAAACTATGAAAAAAAGGTGTGACTTACAGTCCAGAAAATACAGTAAGTACAGATGGTGGTGAAAACGGGGGTTGATCGGCTGTGTGGCGTCTTGAAAATAAGTGATTAAAGATTGCTCAAACATGCACAAGTCACTCCAAAAACAACCTCAGGAGTGTAAATGAGAAGGGGAAACAACTATAACATGGTTAAAAGCTCTGAAAAGTCGATTTTGCATGATAGGTCTGCTTTAAAGGCATATTTTTGATATTTAATGAAATACTGATGAATACTGAAAAGAAAAAAACAGAATGATTTGTGATATAAAGTCAGATTTTGACATAAATAGCCTCTTTCAACACATCTGACATTTGAAACACTTAAAAATAGACTGCTGTCCCATCAGATTGCTTGGCTCATACTTCTCAAACCCTGACGTTCGTAGCACTGTAGAGTCTTAAAGATAGCCCGTGGCTCGTCCGTCCAGCCACTATAAATAAAATGATGTCACGCTCCGTTTCACTATCTGATTGTGAGTAATGGTAAAGTCCCCGCCCACGCTGCGTTATTCTAATAGTGTTTTTGCAGCCCCTGTTGGGACAAACTACGCAGACAGGCCAAGAAGTTCAGAGCCTGAGAACAGCGCGGGGGCGAGGGGAGCGCTTGATGTCAGGCCAGAACAATATGAATATTTCAAATGTACAAAGAAATGCATTTAAATGCTTTTCCGTCCTGTCCGGGTTTTGGATCGCTAATGTGTATCCAGTGGGAATAATGTGTGATTTTGGTGCTTGGTTTTGAAATAACAAAAGTTGAAGCTAATTTACTGTAGCATTTTGGAACTATATTGTACACATCTAGGAGGGATTATTAGAACTTTGAAAACAACACTAATCATACTTGTTATTGTTAGCGCGAATAAAGACTTTCCACTTGATAAAATGTAATATAATCCCAAAATGAAAAGTGCACTATATAACTTTTCTGCTTGTTTCCATGGAAATGTTATAGCTTTGACTGGAATCTACAGTATGGCATCAAACTGATCTGTTTTCCATGTATTAAACGTCATGTACTTTGAAAAACATAACACTTACTGTGAGTACGCTTGCCTCTACACCGATATGACCTATAACTTGACCTGGGTGCGTCACCCAGGTGACACATCCATGGTATTGTGGAACATTCCAGTCCATTTAGATATTCAAATTGAAACGCATGTCCATTTTGAGTGTCTAGTGCTCACGCTTCACAGCAAGAAGGTTTTGGAGCACGTTCTCCCTGTGTCTGGGTGGGTCTCCTCTGGTTTTCCCCTATCAACCCAAAAATGCACAATAGGAACAATCCTCCAGCTAAGATATCGAGATGGATTCCTGGTCGCCACAGTGCAGCGGCATCCCAGCACTGAATGATGGGTCAAATACAGAGGACAAATTTCCCTCAGGGGACCATAAAGTGTACATTAACCTTAACCTTGAAGCAGAAATAGAACTGACCATGCTTAGGTATATATATAATGACCACTCTGCTCCTGAACCTCTGGCCTTGGCATGATGCTGGATCAAGGGAAGGCTTTTCAATAGAATTTGGCACTTTAATTCACTTTTATTTTCTGGACTATAAGTTGTACTTTTTTCCATAGTTTGTCTGCGGGTGCGACTAATACTCAGATGTGACTTATATAATTTCACATCTTTGTTGACAACTGCCTGAGGGCACTCTAGGCTTGTGTACCAGTACGTACTACTCCTGTATTGTATCCAGCATTGAAAATTAAAAATTTCAACATTATGATAATTTAAAAGACATGTGAGAAAATGGTATTCTGTGCCAAAACTTGTGTAGTGCTTATAGTAAATTGTGCAAAATAATAATAAAAAAGATTGTCCCCATTTGACCGGTGCTTTAAACCTGTTCAGTGAAGTTTTTAGCAGTATTTAAGTCATCTGGGTGTTTCTATATAAATGTTATGACTAAAGAACAAAGAATGATTTATTATGTGTTCAAAACATGTATTGGTACACTGCATCCATTATATAATATCGGCCACCGTTCTGCCAAAAACAAGTTACTGTTTTTATGACTAACAACAGTGGCTTGTACTTTGGATTAGGGCTTTGGCGTGAGGTGAGGGTGCTGACAGTTGTACACTATTCTTATTAATCAACTCAGATATAATAATTAAGCTGAAGGAGCTGTATGCAACTGTTTCTAGTGGCTAACAGCTTGTGTCCATGGAGATGTTGTTGCTTTGCTTGGAATGTTCCACAGCATGTCAGTAAACTTATTAGTTACAGGTGTTTTTATATTGCCCAAAACTACTTTCAAAACATCCTTTCGTACTGTGAGTGGGCTCGCCTTTCCACAGATATGACCAATAAGTTGATATGTTGTTCTGCATGCATATAGATGTCATGTATAATGTCGTGCTGTGGAACATTTGAAGCAAAGCAACAACATCTCCATGGAGAAAAGCGAGTAGTAGACGCTCCATCAGGTAGGTTACATATCTTTAACACTTTAAGGTCAACTTAGTCTTGTTCTGCGGCTAGAACTGTCCTTGAACCATTTTAAAATCCATCTAAAAACTTTTTGTGTATTTGGAACAACAAAAAATGTGGCTTTGGGGAGATGTAAATGTATGTGATTTAATGAGAGGCAGACAGTGGTGGGCCTGAGGGAGGAGCTGCCCATTCCTGCTCACTTTGAACTCTCTGTTACACAGCAGCAAAGCCTCATGGGAAATGTATGCCTGCAGCCTGTGTGGGTCTCTGAAGGAAGACTGAGGCAGAGGGAAAGAAAAACAAGAGGATGAACCCTTCTGAAAGTTTTGGAGAGTGATGCGACTTTCTTTACTTTCATTAGTTATAGAAACAATTTGATAATATATAAATGATGAAGTGTCGACCACGTTCATTTTCAAACTGCGACAAAGAGAGTAGGTGCCTCATAAACCACATTGTTAAAGGGGCTGATTTATTTTCATGTAATAAAGTAAAATTACTTTTGCCTCAGTACAGTATTTTGTAAAAGCAGCTCTTATTCTCAAAATGAAACCACTGTGTACTGTCTTCATTTAATTATAAAGTGTTTTTATTGCCAGCAAATCAGGAAGTATACTTGTCTGTGAGCAAAAGTCTGTTCTGGCCTGAAAATATATTTAAAGAAGATATACTGTGCTTGTCTGTTATATAGCTATAATCTGTGACACCTGAGGATCATTAGGGTATAAATTGGACATTTTAAATTGCAATATTCATCTAAAATGACTTAATAAATGAAACAAGTTCACTAACTTCTGTATTTAAAAAACTACAAGGCCCAGTGGGAACTGATGTCTGTGTAAATGTGGTCACAACAAAGACTTCAGATGGATAGCTGCAGACCACGCTAGTGAACAGCTGATTTTTTTTCTTCATTTGTGCCAAAATTACTACACAGTGCTGCCGAATCAGCGATTAAGGAATTTCAACTGGAGAACAAAGTAAGCAGAGAGCAATGGGCGTGTACCTGTGGCAATGAAAACGGGGAGTGATCAAAAATTGGCTGATTGCAAATAAGCGATTAAAGATTGCTCAAACACACGACTCACTCAAAATGCAACTTTGGGTAAATGGTGGGGGGAAACAACTATAAAAGCTGTAAAAAGTCTATTTTGCATAGGTCTGTTTTAAATATATTTATCATCGCTCATTACTGTAAATAATTTTATAATAAAATGGATCCCTTAACAAAGTGAGGACTAAGTTATAATGGCCGCAAACAGTTTCAGTCATGCGTGACATTTTGAACACATGCACAGGTTTAAAATAGGCGTTTTCAGACAGCGAAAGGAAGCAGGAGAGACCGCCCACACAGAACTAATCTGCTATCGGCATTCAACTATTTTATCTGGATTTGCAGTCAGTGACATCCTTATATGGGCAACTTTCTGTCTGCTTCCAGATGTTCAAATATCGATTTATTTCAGCGTGAAGCGACTAAATTCTCATAAAGAATGAATGAAGCTGAGTGAGGATCCGCATTTTTAAAGAACAGGAGTTAGCCAAACAGCAGTGAGAAATTAGCCTATTGTTAGATACAGACAACAAGCAGTAAATAATAATAATAATGCCTTACTCTTGTAACACGCTTTACAGGCTTGTTGAAGCTTTTCAAAGTGCTAAACTGTGATCATTATTCATTTACTCCACACTTGGTGGTGGTAAGCTACTTATGTAGCCACAGCTGTCCTGGGGTAAACTGACGTAAGCAAGGCTGCCAATCTGCGCCATCAATAACCTGATGATATTCTGTCCAAATAATATAAAATTACAAATGGAAACATCAAGACAGTACACAAATAGGCCCAAGAATTTTCCCTTCGTTTTTTTTTTTTTTTTTCATTAAGACTGCCAAAATGCGCCTTCTGTACTGGATTTTAGCACACCCATGTGTCACTAGTCACAATCACATATCAAATGACCAATCCAACGTGTTTGACTGCCAACAAGCCACGTTCACAACATCTATAGTCTTTGCATAGCTTACTTTTTTGATAACTATCCAGCTGATTTGACAGTTTTGGAAGATGGAATTATTCTAACCACAAATGACCAATGACTAATGAGGCTTGGTGTGAGACATGCTTGGCCGTCTGACAAACATGACAATTGGGAGTAGTTTATCTGCAGTCGAAATGTGGGATCTCCTCAGATGAAAAATGAGCCTCGTGCGATTTCTGTATTAATGGCCCTGTTCCACTAATGATTCACTCCTTCAGTAAAAGTCGACTCTGATCACCCACACGCCAACACTAAAACACTAAGCAGGCATCCATTCTTTGTGTTTCTGGCCTGACTTTAGTGTTAAAACCAAAATCGAGCACATAGACCCTGTTGTAGTGAGTAATTTATTTTGACCAGAAAGTACACGAGTGGACATGTAAAAATGGTGACATGTTCTGACACTAGTTATAAACTTTCCAAGAAATTTTCACGGGACAAATGGAATAATTTTAGGCTGAAAATTACTTTAACATTTAATCCAAAAGGTCTTGTACGTTTTTCCACTTAACTGTAGGTATAGTAAATTAAGCTCACCAATTTCAGTGAGTCAAAGGTGCAGCCTTGTGGGACATCATTCACAGAAGATAATAATATACAACTATACTTTCTCAATCATTATGGAAAGTCTGGTGAATAACAAAGAGGTTTATTGACTGGGAAACAAAAAAAGGAAGGGGACAGCTGCATTAATACAAGTAGCATTTTTATATATATTTAATTCTATGGCTTAAATGTGCAGCCTTACAGAACACCTTTTCATATAGATAATAAAATAACACAAGTATTTTTTTTTTTCAGTTATTACGAAACGACTGGTGAGTAATAAAGAGGTTTATGGACTGATTGTCATACGTAGAAAGCAAATAGACTGTGCATTAACACAAAACGCATCAATGTACATTCAAATCTGAGCGTTTTATACATTTATCCACTTGCTGTAGAAATAGTAAATTAAGTTCACCAATTTCAATAGGACTAATTTGCAACCTTGTGGGGCACCTTTTACATTTAGAGAAAAATATATGGTGCTACCTTTATTTTTGTGTCATTATAGAATAGTGAGTAACTCAAAGGTTTCTTTTGACCAATTGGAGCATACCAGATTTGAAGTTTTGCATCTAGAACATGGCAACCTGGAATAAACTAACTAGTTATACATAAAGCTATAAAACTAGCTATACATAAAAAAAAAAAAAAAAAAAAAAAAGAAACAAACAAAACTGTAACATGTGTGAGAAAGGACCATTTATCACACTTTTCCCTCGCTATATCGTGGTTCATCTTTCGCGGTCTCACTGTTTCACAGATTTTTTAGTACAATTTTCATGCTTTTTTACAGTGTATAAACGTGCATTGTGTTCTGCGTCCCAATTGGCTAATTGACTGTAGACCATTGTCCATCAGTCTCCTCCGTGCTGTGTCTCCTGTACAGTACAGAATGTGTTCAGACAAATTTACATAAATGTTGGATCGCAGTGTGACTCTGAAGTGCTGTATGTTTGCAATTTGTTTTCTCCCCGACAAAACCCACAATGTCAATGAAACGTTCTGCACCGACAAAGGCGCCTATGAAGGTTTGAACTTTGAGAGCGTTTAAACAAGAGAGAAATGAGAGAAAATGTTAATGCCTGTGTGAGAAAAGGGTTTAAAGTGTGTGGTGAGGGGTTTTACAGCTGCAAAACATATGTAATAATTGTAAAAAATAAAGCTGACTACTTCAGTTTCGCCTATTGCGGGTTATTTTTAGAACATAACCCCCGCAATAAATGAGGGACCACTGTATCTTATCAAATATTAAAATTATAAGACATATAAGTCTACTTTCTACTTTCAATAATAGGTTTGTTGTAGGTTGACATTTGACATAACAAAGAGCTGAAATAAATGTTTATAAATTGCATTACGAAATCCTTTTGGTCACATTGGTAACTATAGAAACACCATCCAGCCCTATAATTACGGCAGTCAGACGCAGTAGTAATCATACAGTGTGACACATGCTGCTGACTGAATACATCTGAGAGGACTGTGGTGTTGTGAGATGTAGGGGACTGATCTCTCTCCATTTCTCTTTTAAAATAACATGTTTAAGTGCTTTGCTGTGGTTTAACATTAGCTCATCCTGACATTTGAGACCTCTGTAAATGTGGTCAGACATACATCCCCGTGTGTGGCCCTCACTCTGCAACTTGAGATAAGTCTGGGAATGTTATTTATGGGATTGTACTTTTATGCACATGATGTTCCCTCTGATCAATTTTAAAAGTTATGTTGTTTAACAGAAGTGATACCTGATGTTATTATTGTGAACATTTACCAATTATAATTTTGCAATTTTTGAATGCAGTGGTCCCTCATTTATTGCGGAGGTTGCGTTCTAAAAATAACCCACAATAGGCGAAATTCGCGAAGTATCAGCTTTATTTTTTACAACTATTCTATGTTTTGCAGCTGTAAAACCCCTCACCACACACTTTATACACTTTTCTCAGACAGACATTAACCTTTTCTCACATTTCTCTCTTGTGGCACGGACACTCACAGTTAAAATGTATGTTTGTCAGGCCAGGCTACTTTTTGTATACCATTCTACTGTTTGCAAACAGAAAGCGTGCAGTCTATTAGCTAGCGCCAATGCATTTTTAATGGGAGAATTAGTGTTAGCCTCTAAACATCAAACTATGAAAAAACAGGGCTGTTTGGTGACTAACAACCACTCAGTCACACGTGACCAACTCCAGAGCCTTGTTAGAAAACAAAACCATCTGTAGCACTGTTTTGCTTTGATTATTAATGTTAGTGGTTAGCGGATAAATGAGCGTACATGCCAACAACTACCTAATAAAAATGTCTTAAATTTAACATAACGCTGGACAATAATTCATAAAAAATATAGAGGATCACAACAGTTTGCTGGGAGTCAGATATTGACAGTTACTACTTATTGGCAAATGTAACAAACTCAACCATTTATCTGTGCTATCAAGCCACAGAATTCATGTTTTTAAAAAGAATGGGGCAGAAGGTAAAGCATCAGTACCAGGCCATGTGTGCAGAAATAAAAACGCCTTTAACTGAAGAGATAGATCAGTGTAATTCTATACTGTGGAACATTCCAAGCAATGCATTAACTCTATGGAGGCAAGGAAGTGGCCAGGAACCAACCAGGAAATACATAATGCAGCTTTTTAACTTACGTATTTTATAAAGGAAATAATAAACTTATTTTACAATGCATCATGTCAACGAGTGCTAAGAGTGGGCGACAGTAGCTCAGACTGTAGAGTGTTTGTTCACAAATTTGTGATTCTAATCCCGCTCTCGACATAAACGTCATTGGTTGAGCGGTCAGATCCATTGACCCACAGGTTGGCGGTGTGATTCCAACTCCCACAGGTGAATTCTGTTGTTGTGTCCTTCGGCAAGACACTTAACCTACCTCACCCCCAGTGTCTGTGTACATTAGTGAATGAATATATGTGTGAATGGATGAGTAGTTAATAATGTGAAGTGCTTTGAGTGCTTTGAAGGCATTTACCAACATAAAGTAAAGTAAACCTATAAGAAAAAAGTTGATGTATTGGCTGCAATTGCTACTTATGTTACTGCTGCAGTCCATTTCTCTTCAACTCAGTAGCGATTCTAGCTTTGAGGCAGCTCTGATAAAGATGTTATTTAAGGGGCTCGGAACTTACGCAATTACAGCAAAATTACTGAGCCCCAAATGATCATCGAACAACCAGAATTACATTAACAGACGGATAAAACTAGTCATGATAACCACCAGCTTTACGAAACACTCCACATGGCTAGTTAAGTCAAATGATTTTGTTTTTTCCCACATTTCAAAAATGAAATTAACATCTCAAAGACACCATGCCTGTAATGCTGTACTTACTGTCAAAGTTTATAATAACCTTCAATATGTTTTGACCACACAGCCAAACCCATTAACCCAACAATTTCTTCACTATTACCACACGGTTTATCGACAAAGGTCATCAAGTGGAAAAAGTACATCATGATTTTACCCTGAGGCTTTTAAAATTGCCCCATTCTGGCAGTGCCCTATTCTGGTATTTGTAAACCACACATTAACCACACACAGCATTAAACTTTGAGACATTAGCCTGTGTTAGCTTAGCGACAGTCACAACCCAGCGAGCCTATTTGTGCTCATTTGTCACTGCGGTCAGTCCCCATAGACTTCCATATTGTTCAGGACGTGTTAGGGCCATGTAAAGTTTGAATTAGACCAGGCGCCTCGCGATAACCACTGGGGTAAAATTAGGTGAGGGGACTTGTGTTTTCTCACACTCTTCGTAAGGGATTAGATGACGTTTTAACTTATAGGAAAGGCTAATGTACATGTTTCAAACGGGTGATTGCTGTAGGAGCTGTGTTTTATGTTGCATTGAGAAGGGGGTGGTCTACAGTCAGATTGTAATGCCCTATTAACTCTACATGTGTGGATAGTGGGCAGTAAACTGTTAGTGAACCATATGGGCTAGTTTAAAAGCAAAATGTGTGGGGTTGTAGAATTTTAAAGAGTATTTTTATAACGTTTATTTTATTATGTTAAAGGTAGTTAAAGATGCATAAAGTGTAGGTCTGGTTGCAAAGCTTGTTTCCATACAAAGACTGTAATTGAAATTTAATACAGCTCAGATACACCAGCCTATAACAAGTGATTTACCATAGTTTTCGCACAACTTAATTAGTGGTGGTTGGAGTGGCCGATGGCGCAAATTGGCAGCCTATCCTCTGTTAGTCTGCCCCAGTGCGGAGTGAACAAATAATGCACAAAATTGTATACTACCGTTGAGTGTCTGGAGAAAACCATTGATTACAGTTACATTGCGTAACATTTCTGGTGAAGTGTACAGCACCTGCTTGTCTCCATGGCGATGTTTTTGCGTATCCATGAATGCTCCATGATATGACATTGCGTGTATCTATATTTGTGCATACATCAAGTTAGAGATCAGATCTGTGGAAAGGGGACTCTGCTCACAGTTAGAATCCAGGCTTCTGAAGGTGTTTTTGAGCAGTAAACACACATTGAATAAATACGAGATCGTTTAGTTCAGTGGCATATTTTAGAATAGTACATGACAAGCAGGTGGTGCACCATAAACTATAAAGGTTACGTAGTGGACCCCTAACATCTCCTTCTTCTTCTCCTTTTTCCTTCTTCTCCTTCTACTTCTTCTGTCTTCTTCTTTTCCTTCTTCTCCTTCTACTTCTTCTGTCTTCTTTTTTCTTCTTCTCCTTCTACTTCTTCTGTCTTCTTTTTTTCTTCTCCTTCTACTTCTTCTGTCCTCTCCTTCTTCTGTCTTCTTTTTTCTTCTTCTCCTTTTACTTCTTCTGTCTTCTTCTCTTTCTTCTTCTTTTTCCCTCCACTTCTGTCTTCTTCTCCTTCTACTTCTTCTGTCTTCTTCTTCTCCTTCTGTCTTCTCCTTTTTTCTTCTTCTCCTTCTACTTCTTCTGTCTTCTTCTCCTTTTTTCTTCTCCTTCTGCTTCTTCTGTCTTCTTCTTTTTTCTTCTCCTTCTGATTCTTCTGTCTTCTCTTTTTTTCTTCTCCTTCTTCTTTTCCTTCTTCTCCTTCTACTTCTTCTGTCTTCTTTTTTCTTCTTCTCCTTCTACTTCTTCTGTCTTCTTTTTTTCTTCTCCTTCTCCTTCTACTTCTTCTGTCTTCTTTTTTCTTCTTCTCCTTCTACTTCTTCTGTCTTCTTTTTTTCTTCTCCTTCTACTTCTTCTGTCCTCTCCTTCTTCTGTCTTCTTTTTTCTTCTTCTCCTTTTACTTCTTCTGTCTTCTTCTCTTTCTTCTTCTTTTTCCCTCCACTTCTGTCTTCTTCTCCTTCTACTTTTTATGCCTTCTTCTTCTCCTCCTTCTGTCTTCTCCTTTTTTCTTCTTCTCCTTCTACTTCTTCTGTCTTCTTCTACTTCTTTTTTCTTGTCCTGCTTCTTCTTTTTTCTTCTCCTTCTACTTCTTCTGATTCTTCTGTCTTCTCTTTTTTCTTCTCCTTCTTCTGTCTTCTTCTTCTCCTTCTTCTTTTTTCTTCTTCTCCTTCTGCTTATTTTTTCTTCTCCTTTTACTTCTCATGTCTTCTTCTCTTTCTTCTTTTTTCTCCATTGCTTGTATCTTATTCTCCTTCTTCTGTCTTCTTTTTTCTTCTTCTCCTTCTACTTCTTCAGTCTTCTTTTTTCTTCTTCTCCTTTTACTTTTTCTGTCTTCTTCTCTTTCTCCTTCTACTTTTTCTGTCTTCTTCTTCTCCTTTTTCTTCTTCTTACTAATCATTTCACACAAATTTAAGACAGAAAACCCTACATGTGAATGCATTTGTGATATTTGTTGATCCTATGCAATAAGGATTTTAAATGATTTACCAGCTCTAATTAGGCTCTGTGCTTTATTACCAGACATCTCCAATACATCTGCTCCATTTTATTTGCCTTCTGGTCCTGTGACTCACCATTAGCAACCACCAACCAACAGTACCTCAACACCACTGTGACTTGTTGGTGGCCCTTATAAAACCCAGGTCAGAGAAACACTTCTGTTGACTAATTGGACCAGTAGCCGTGGCAACCTCATGTCACCATTAACAGGTGCCTTATCCGGTGGCAGCTCCTGGGAAAATCTGACCCGCAACTTCCCGAATGGCCTTCCACACCAGAGCTAGCCGGCAATTAGCCCCTGCTCACAGCCTGTTGTCGATGTTTACGAAGTGTCAGAGGGAAAGGAGGCAGGCCTGTAGTGGTCCGCGGGGTCAAATGCAGAGGTCAACTATGGAGCAAGAGGGAGGAACAGCTAAACTACAGGAAATGATGCTAACTAGGGTAATTGCTGTTTACCTGTTTGTTGCATGGGCCAAGGGGCTGTGGTTTAGATCAGGCAGGACGAGCATAAAACCAGAGAGACAAGGAGGAACTTATTATTAGCACGGCTTGGCTCATAATGTGTTCCATGAGATTACGTTAGAGTTGGTTTGGCGTAGAATGGGTTTGTAGACATTTTCCACCTGGGTAACTTCAACAAAATTGTAGTGATGGTATTAATTGTGGCATTATGCAAGTACAGTTTTTGTGTGTTGCTGAAGCGTTTGTTAATTTGTTTTAAAGGTTGATGGCATTTCAGGTCAATCCCGAAAAGGTTAGGTTTAAAGGTTTAACTTTAATCTATAAAGGTGTTCCATGCGACTTTTCCAATGAAGAGTCACTATGGAATTAAATCTATTTCAGTGGAGACGAGCCTGCGAAGCTACAAGTCAAAGGTTACGTCTGTGGAGAGAAAAGGTTGCAAAATTTGTCCCTATGTTTCTTTTTTCAAATTCCTTCAGAGCAACGTAACATTGCATTGCTCTTGTTAAGCCTCATTTCATACCAGATATTTTGTATATGATCCAAATGAATAATCCCAGACAATATAACATTCTTACTGCAACACAAAACAATAAAAGCCTTGAATCATTACCAGAAGACGAGTGTGCGCCCAGTTGAAGTACTCTGATCATGTTACAGCCTTCAGTGTGCTTTTTAATCATTTGCGTAGAAAGAAATGAAAGTAAAGAACGTGGGTGGGTAGACTAGCGTAAAATTGTACTCAAGTAAGAGTAACGTTACTTCAAAATAACATTACTCAGGTAGTGAGTACTACTCAAGTAAGAGTAACTTATCAGGACATAACATCTGATTTATTGGAATTGGCAGTTAATGTCATTGGAAGAACAAAACATTAAATAAAACAAAATTAAACTAAATCTGCTTTTTTCAACTTACTCACAGTGGGAAGAGTAAAACCAAAACTTTTACTCATGAGTACTGTTACTTCAATAAATAAAAACAATGCTCTGGAAAGTATGCTGTACAATTGCTTTAAAAGGTTAATCACGTTAATTTAACTGAGTACTACCCACCTCTTTTGCTATGTTCAGTGTACTTGCGGACATACTAATTTCAATCATTTGCATTGAAAGAACTTAAATTATACGGAATGTGCAGCACGATATATACTTATGACAGTGTATCACAGAGTATGCACTGCAGCTTTGTCCAAGATCAACATTGGACACGCTCACTTCGGGCCGCACATATTCCTCCCCTCCATAGTGATATGTTGAAAGCTTCTGCCACCAGGGCTGTTAGAACCATCTGCAGCGAGTGGAGCGTCCTCTGGGGTCCATTCGAACCACGTCTGGTCTTTTCTTTCTGTCTTTCAGCTTGGATCTCAGTTTACCTCCTCGCTTCGGTCTAGACACAAGAGAGAAAGAACAATGGGGCTGCCAAGTCATGAGCTGCGGATAAAGGTGACACAAAAACAACTGCTGAAGCTATTGACAATAAAATACATTGGTGAGTAATAGGTGATGTCATTCATTACCTACTTTTACTTACTAAATAGAGGAGATTGGCAGATTTCAAGGAATTGTGAAGTGTAAGGTTAAAGTGCATATGGTTTTCTTGTTTTTTGAATTATTATTTGGTTTGGCAGTACAAGTCATAAATATCAGAAAAAAATGAACTTAACTTAAAAAACTATGACTTTTGAAGAATTTGGGGAAATTCTTAAGTATAATGAAGTTAATTATGTTTTAGTGAATTGACTAGTCATAAGCACTTTGAGCAAAAACCCTGTGATTAAAAACAAACTACTGACTGATCCGATATGGTCGCCATCTTGAAAAACAGATACAAATTATGATCATTCAACAAACACTGCCCCCTGGCTGCGGTTTCAGAGGAAATCAAACTTCTATCAAGCAAGACCAAAAGCTGGTGTGCTGTTCGGGTGTTGTTAGCATTAAAGACGTGAAAAGCGCTTATAAACTCATAATGGTGATTAGGGGGTGTGTTAGGAAAGTGAGGAAAAAGGTTTAGACCTCTGCAAAATTAATTCATTTATTTATTTAGAAGGATAGCTCCATGAGAGGGAGTCTGCAACACAATAACAGAAAAATAGCAATTATAGAAAGGAAGAGAAAAAGCTTCCTGCTTGGAGGAGGTTTGTTAGGGAAAACAGAATTATCAGAATTATTTTGGTCCTACTTCCCAATACAATGTTGGAAAATGTCCAGGGTTTTAGAATTTCATCACATTTCTTGTTAGTTTGCCAATGAAAGAGGTAGCAGGGAAATGGTCCTGGTTTGGAACAGTGTTGGGAAGATCAGGAGAAGAACCTTGGGGAGCCCCTCTGTGTGGAGACTGTCTCCAGAAGGTTGAAGACATACAAGATCAGAAAGCTTCTCAACAGCAGAAGGAACGTTGATCTCTCAGACTTATCTTACCACTTCAGCGACGACATAAGAAGACTGGCTAGGGCGATAACAGTGGCAATCTGTCATCTGCTTTTCCTACAGACTGCCAGCTTTGGGTATCATGTTGTTGTGTGGTTTGGTCATGCGGATTTGGCTCAAGACTTGGGAAGTAACAGTCTTTTGATCAACCTCTTCACTGCCATTAAGGACGTGTTTATGGATATTACATGAAGGGGATGCGACCTGATTAGTAAGTATGACAGAATTACCTGGCTAGAGAACGTGGCAAGGACATTACAGAACCAGGAAGCTGAGGCCTTGGACCAATGTTGCAGGTAAACAGTTAAACAGTTCTGAGATTGCCAGTTTGTGACGGAGCCTTGTCATTAGTGACATCACTGGATGACCTCAGATATGGGGCAACAATTTTAGGTAATAGAGCTAATTGAGGACAACCAGGTCCAGGAGCACCACCTTGCACTGGTTGTTGCCAGTTGTGCAGGTGACTTGCGAGGCAGAGGAAAGGCTGCCACTCTGGATTGAGAAGCAGATGGGGGTTTAAAGGGTTGTTAAGGCAGGAAAAGAAATTTTATTAGGAAGCAAGCAAGCCGGCGTCCTCCAAGGAGAGTAGGGAAGAAGAAGAAACTGCACTTGGCAAAGGAAGGTGGTGCGGATCTAATCAAGAACTGTTGAGATGTCCTGGACAAGGGTTGGAGCTCTGATGGTGGAAGGACAGCGACAGGAGCAAGATGTTTGTAGATGTTTAAATACTAATACCTTAAACAAGTAGATCGATGAAAATGATTGAACTGAGAAGGGCAAGTTGTTCCATTCATTTGGAGCTTTAACATGCTCTGCAGCTAGACTTTAGACTTTACTTTATTGTCCCCAAGGAGAGATTCCTTTCCACATACACAGAGCACGTCTGACATATACACAGATAAACACCAAACATCACAGTTACATAAACACATTACAAAAACAGACATTATGCCTCAGCGGGGCCTGTTGTTTAAGAAGGCAATGGCTGCCAGGATCAGGCTTCTACCGAACCGTGCCCTCCCGCACCTGATCGCCCTGTACCTCCATCCTGAGGGCAGAGGGATTAGATGGTCCTGGAGGGGGTGAGTGGAGTCCTGTGTTATGGCGAGTGCGAAGCGTTCAATAGCCCGATTATTTAGATCTGTGAGATTGGGTGTGGGGAGTCCTATGATTTTAGCAGCTATGTGTGTTAATTTTATGAGTTTGGTCCGGTTTTTAACAGTAAGCATGTTATAGAAGCAGGTGGAACAGTACAGTAGGATGGGCTGAATGATAGATTTATACAACAGTAATAACAGGTGTGGAGAAACATAGAGTCCTTTGAGTTTTCTTATTACTGATAGTCTTTGTTGACTTCTTTTATGAATGTCCGTGATGTGATGTTAAAATGTAAGTGAGTTGTACTGAGCTAACTTGTTTTTGGGTGTATTGGGTACATTAAAAAAATACATGTTCAGTGTAATATAGGTAATATACAGATCTAACGGAATCAAAAACTTTTTTAGTTAGATTTTTCATATTTTTAAAATATTTAAAATACAGTAAAATTAGACAAATACAAATAGATACTAATGCAGAGTAAGCAGTCATATTCAAACATGTGGGAACCATTTGTACACCTACTCCCTGCTTTCTCTGTGACAGCGCTAAGCAACACAACACACAGATCTAATACAGCTAATGAATCTCTTAAATATATGTATCTGCCAAAAAGTCTGAATCTTCCAGTCCAGTATAAATGAGTCAAACTGAAAACATGCAGCTATGACTAACTAAAGAGAAGCTTCAATTTTGATGTCCACGGTTCATTTGTAAGATTAATAATACACATTTTGGATGTGAGAATGTAGTACATCTGCTTTTATTCAAATTTAAAAGTCCAAAGAACAAACAATGTACAAAAATGCGATGTACAAAATAACTTTTTCAGGAGAGAAGCAGGTAGCTACACCAGAAAAGTTACAAAAAGTTAGAAAAAGGTTGAACATTTGCCAGTTTAATTTTAGTATTTATATGAAAAGGCTTGAGAAGTGATGATTTGTTGAGGGGCAAATGTAAGATTGTTTTTTTTCCATGTGTACTTTAAAACCAGTAGTTCTGTTGATACGTCCTAGCCAGCTTACTAATACCATAATCCATCATTCAAAAACCTCCAAAACCAGTGCTTACATTGACCTATTCATACTCCTCTCATGTAGGTGCAATTGTGGTCTCCGGTCATTGCATAGAAATCTGCCTGTGAATATGTTTGCGGTTGCTAGGGAAACAGTGGGGTCAGCTGCCCTTTGCCTATGTGGACAGCATTTGCAATAATAAATAGAACAAAGTATTCACATGCATGGTCTGATGTTGACTGAGATGGAGTCCAGCTGCTGGGTAAGTGACCCCATGCAACCTCTACTCTGTGCTGACCTAGAACAGGCACAGTGGAGTTAACCCAATTTAACAGTTTAATTTCAGTCACTACTCATGTGCCAGGAAGACTATTTCTGTTGTCGCTACTTCCTGTCACCTGTCACTGTCAGCCAATCACAGCCGACTATAGTTACCTCTGAACCAATCACGGCTAAATGCTCTCTCGCTCCCCTCCCTCTTTTTGCTGTTTACTCCATTACTGTTATTTTGTTCCATTATTCACCCGCACGATTCCATGGAAATAAAAAGTTAAAACCATACTTCGTAACATTCTCCATGGAGATAGATCAGTTATTGCCACACTATGAAAGATTATAGCCAAAAGAACAACATCTCCATGGAAACAAGCAGGAAGAGGCCCTCTTCTAGGACAAATAAGATTCAGATTTGTGGAGATGCCAGCTCAGAGTAAGAATCCATCCAATGTTTATTTTTTGGCTACAATTTTGTGTACTGAGGCTGTAACATTTACTGTAAGCCCTGTTCTTTTTAAAAGGTCAAACAATAATCAAAATGGTAACAAGGACAAAAACATGTATATACAAAACAGTGAACAGAAATCACCAATGAAACTTAAAGGGACAGTAGGTAATTTTTCTGAAGGAGGGTCCATCACCTGTTTATGTTACTGATTAGCCTGAAATATTAATTGCCAACACATTACACATTTATATCACCATGCTACTGTTGTTTTGAAAATACTATATTTGCCAAAAACAACATATTAACATTTGATAAATTTCCGTTACGTTTTGAGTCCCCCTTCCCTACTCCCCCATCAGACCGCTATCAGAACACAATCAGCGGGGTTGCATTGCTAACCACACGGAGGCTTTGAATATTGCCCGCGAGATCGCTAGATTACTCAAATATGCATGGATGTGTACAGTGGTCCCTCGTTTATCACGCAGGTTACATTCTAAAAATAACCTGCAATAGGCTATAATCTGCAAAGTACTCAGCTTTATTTTATACAATTATTCTATATGTTTTGCAGCTGTAAAACCCCTCACCACACACTTTATACACTTTTCTCACACATACATTAACATTTTCTCACATTTCTCTTTTGTTTAAACACTCTCAAAGTTCAAACCTTTGTAGGCACCTTTGTCAGTGCAGAACGTTTCATTGACATTGTGGGTTTTGTCGGGGAGAAAACTTGCAAACATACAGCACTTTAGAGTCACACTGCAATTCAACATTTATGTAAATTTGTCTGAACACATTCTGTACTGTACAGGAGACACGGCACTGAGGAGACTGATGGACAATGGTCTACAGTCCAACAGCCAATCAGGACGCAAAACACAATGCACGCTCATCCGATTGTAAAAAAGCATGTAAAACTACACTAAAAAAATCCATGAAACAGCAAGACCGCGAAAGGTGAACCACATTATAATGAGGGACAACTGTAATTGAAAAAAAATTGAACATAGATAAGCGTAATGCCATTGTGGAACATTCCAGGCAAAGCAATAACATCACAATGGACACAAGAACATTGCATACCCCCAATCAGAAAAGTTAAATAGTGCACCTTTAATTAAATGGCTCCTAAAATATATTACTCAAAAAGAAAGACATTTCTTTCCCCAGACTTGTACATTTTAGATTTTGTTAACCTGTTTCCCATTTTGATCCCATTTTATTTTTGCTCTTCTTTGCTCAATCTTTTATAGCTACTGTCTTGATTCCATCCATCCCCCTCACCTCATAAATCTTAATCCGCACTGCTCTACCCTTTTTTGGAGGGCTGACATCACCACTCATTTTGTGAATCTCTGAAGACACAAGACAGACCTCCTGGAGCTCTGTGCTTATAAATATGACTAGCAGGGGTGCAAATATGCATAAAATCAACAGTCCCTTCAAGTAGAATACAATGTGATGACAAAAGCAGACAGCAGTCAGAACTATTGAGAGGGAAAGAGAAAACGGCTCGACCCATCTTTGAGAATATCATTTTATTTTATGTCAACCTCATTTAAAGTGAGCTCAGTGGATATTGACATGGGCTGAATTTGTGCTTAATTTGTAAATCAGACGTTGTGAACAAAAAAGCGGGTTTGGGACCAGTATCCATATAAGGTCAAAACTTTACTAGAATGCACGCAGTAGGTGAATATAAGCACTCAGAAATGCCAAAATATAATGCAGTTGACCATTTTGCTAAATTCTAAAACATATAAAAGGAAACATATATTTGTCCAAGGGCGTTTTAATACATGTGTCACGCCAGGATGTTCATTAATTCTAACTCAAGTCACCATCTCAAGTCAAACTCAACTCCATAACTCCAGTCTAGATACTGGATCAAAGAAAATAGTGGAAAGAATGCAAAAAGAACACACTTAAGAGTTACTGGGTCCAATTAAGCCCTGTGGATGACAATTTTTGTAATTTAGATCTTGTTTTGCCTGTTTCCATAAAATTGCAAAGAAAAAGTAGAGCAGCAGTTCTTATATAATGCCACTAGGGGCTGGCTCCAAAGCTTGTTAAGACTGTTAAGTAATAATGCCACTTCCAGATTGGAGAGACAAAAGACCTTTCAAAATCAATTTTTAACCACAAATTTGATCAGATATGTAAATAATGTTGCTGCTTAAAAAAGAGTCAATTGTTAGCATGTCTGTTGTTTTCAATCAGTTGATGCACCTTAGACCCAAAAGTGACATCACACTTAACTATCCTATAACAGTGACGTTTTACTTTATTATCCCCAGTGATACTCTTTTAGGCTATGCTAGATAATGTGACGAGAGGCCCATCCTTCTACAAGTGCTTTTAGGCCACCTACCCAGAGCCACTGACGGCCATAGTGCAGTGCCCAGAGAACCATCTGCACGTAGCGTTAAAGTTGACCAACTCAGATCAGAGCAGCCTCACCATAAGGTCTTGTTCATCATTCACTTTGTAGCTTTCTGTCCTGGAAGCAATTTTCAGATACAGTCTCTCCAGAGCCAAAGAAGCACAGGTCAAACATATGGAAGTCTGTGTTGTGTACAGTCAAAATGTCCATAACAATGATGCTAAATGACCACCTTACAAATGGAACAGGAAATTAAGACAATAGTGGACCATCTATTTCACTCATACAAAATGCTGCTGGTTATAAATGTGAGTCAGAAAACATGTCTCCTGAGCAATCAAGACTAATGCATTAACATTGTGGACTGGAACAGAGCAATACATAGACCAGCACCTGTATTTCTTTCTGGTAGAGACAGCTATTTTTGATCATTTTTATCTTAGTGTTTATAAGTGCAAAAGTTAACATGCCACTCTTAAGTTTAGCTGATCATCGAGCAGATAGTTTCTGAGTCTTATGAATACTTAACCTTTTTCAGTATAAGCAACTGTCTATTACATTTTTGGAATACCATAATTCATTTAACGAACTTGGTAGTGATTGGGCCCAAGCCAAGGGACTACTCGAAGATGACAAAAATCAAGTAGTAAACAAGAATGAACATGCCAGCGATGGGTATAAAAAATGAGAACTTGATAAGATCTCATTTTGATTGAAGAGCCCAAGAAAAAATTTCGAAAGACAGTAGCGACACAAATCGATTCTCATGGAGCCAATGGGAGTCAGGCCAAAAAAAAAAAAAAAATCCCCAAAAAAACATAAAAGATTAAACTTGGCATAAAAAAATATAACATGTCCAGACATGAAAAAATAATTTTATGGCCCTAAACCCTAAAGGAACTCAGCCATATTGGATCAAACCTGAGACAAAAGCACACATCATCCAACTCAAATTTGGACAAAAGACAATAAAGTCATGTGCGATTAAAGATTATCATTTTGATTTTTGATACAATGTTGGCTGGGGTTGTGGTGAATTTTGATCAAAATTGACTATTCTGGATAACAAAACCAAAAATCAATCTTCCACAAACATTGTTAGATTTAAATGGACCCAATAAATTGTGTGTCCTATAGGAAGCTGGCCGAAACATGGGACCGAAGAAAACAACATACACCTCAGACTTTTGATATCTCCTCAAATGTTTATCCAATAACCATCAGACATGGTCACAGCACAGGCAGATGTTGTCACCAATCCAGGACTGACTTCTGACCTGGAGTCCAGATGTCTGACCAGACTTGTCCAAAATCAAGAGGAGAAACTACCCAGAGAATGTTCTCATTCTATTTTCCTCCCTAAAAAAAAAAAAAAAAAAAAAAAAAAAAAAAAAAAAAAATAAAAATCTTTTTTTGCAGATTCAAATAGTAAATATTTGATTTAGTATAAAATAGTGTTTATATAAATGCGGAGCTGCTAGAAAAGTACTCTGAATTTATTTTAAAAAGTTACTCAAGTAAATTAAGCTGAGGAAATGTAACTATAGAACCTAAGCATTTCTGAATATGACCTGACCAGCCTCTGCAGCCCCTCTTCTCATCCCTCCACGTCCCCATACATTTCCTCCACACACACTGCTACTTCTTGCATCACGAGTTACGCACTTTCACACCTGGGAATGGTCCAGGCTGACAACATGTGTTTTCACTGTGTCGTACATGTAAAGAAACACTTACTGCTTAACTAGCCCAGTGTTGAAACAATAGCCCGCTCCCACTTGTGTGAAGTTAGCTCGTTTTCCTCACACAAACACTAAATCACGTCCAGGAACTTTCCTTTGTCCACAGCTGTAACGGGAAACACCACCAAATGTACGGTAACACTTTGGCTCCAGTCCACAGTGACCAACCACAAACTGGTGGTCTAATCGAGCATGGATAAGATGCATTGGCTATACTATCAGCCTATACTTTTTGGCAGAGTTTATCATTTAAGTGGCTATACCCTATTTTCATCCATCTAGTTGAGGAATGGTTGTCTTGCCCCAGTGCAGACATATTGTAAAAAGATGCTCTCATGGTCAAAATGAGACAGCTGTTTGCATCTAATTATTGTAAAGTGTTTTATCGTCCCAAAACAAGGTGCACTGTTAGCATTCTTGTTGTTGTTATAGCTTTACCTTGCCTTGGAAAGTTGTGAAACTCATTGCAGTGAATAATTAGGATGCTCGGAATTGCATTAGGAAAGTAAGGAATAACTTTGGAATGAGTCTTAAATAAACTAGTTCTGATTTTCACATTTTTAAGAAGGTGAAATACGGTGCCTTTAATATGGCTGAAGCTGCAGTTAGTAGCCCACTCTCTTCACTTAAGGGTGGTGGCTTAATTCCCACTGGCTGCAATGCAGACTGTTGTGTCCTTGAACAAGACACCTCACCCACCTCTCCCGCATAGAAATATAAGTGAATGAATAATACACCAAATTGTAAGAGAATGCATTTTTATTCCAGCAATTGCAACACAGTCTTGAGTTGAGTTGAATAAATTTATGTTTTGAAGTTCCAAAGTGGGGATTTTTTCCATGTATTTGAGCAAAATGTGTCTTGCCCCAATACAAATATAGTATTTTCTGGACTATAAGTCACACTTTTTTGTTTGTCCGGGGGTGCGACTTATACTCAGGTCGTATTCACACTAGCACTGGTTAGTACGCTTTAATCGAACTCTAGTTCTTTTGGCCACAAAGTCCGGTTCGTTTGGTCAGGTGTGAATGCGCAATCGAACTCTGATACGGTCCAAAAAAGCGAACTCTGGTCCGCCAAAAAACCTAGGTCTCGGTCCGGTTGAAGTGAACTCTGGTACGGTTCGAATGCATATGTGAACGCCAAGCGGACCACAGGCCGCTCCAAAGACAGGAAGCGGATTACATGCAGAGCATTCTGGGTAAATAAAACCAAAACAAACACGGGTGCAAAGCTAGCGGAGCGGAGGAATGGCTCGTGGTCAGACGTGGAGTGAAGAGGAGGTAAAAGCCCTCATAGAAATATGGTCTGATGAAAATATATGTCAGTTACTCGTGACCACGCACAAAAACAACGAGGTTTATAAATTAATAAGTGAAAAAATGAAAGCAGTAGGATTCCCCCGCACTGTAGCGCAGTGTCGGACAAAAGTAATTTTGTTTACATTTCCCTGCGGAAAAGAAGTTGCGTTGTATTGACCAATAGATGAGCGGCGTTTCTTCTTCATGGTTTTTTGTCTCGTTTCCTTCCATGGTTTTTGGTACAGCGCCACCACATGTGAAGGATTAGACAAGCTTCTCAAAAGGTTTGGTTCGTTTGACAAAAAGCAGTGTGAAAGCAAACCGCTCCAGTTGAAAATGTTAACAATGTTTCAATTTTGGTCCCGAATCGAACCGAGTCTACTGGACTATTAGGTGTGAAAACGACCTCAGACGCAACTTTTATGTAAAATTATTAAAATATATAATTTCACATCTTAATTATTGTTACACTGCATGAGGGCACTCTAGACTTGTACCAGTATCTACTGCTCCTGTATCACTGAAAATTTTGAATTTCAACATTATGATAATTTAAGAGACATCTGAGAAAGACTGAACAAAAATGCCCCTTAAAAGAAAATCGTATTTTGCTGAGTCTGATGCTGAACTACTCTGGAGCGAAGCATAATTCGGAAAATACAGTATTTTGTATGGGCAGCTCTGGGGTCAAAATATGTCTGCTGCGAGTTGTCTGCGTCTAAATAATCAGGAGGTGCGTGTTAGCATGTAAGTTGTTATTAGCTTCACAGTAAGTCCTCACTGGTCTTTGAGAGTTGTGGAAATTAGATGAAACGATTTATAAAAAAGCACTCAAGGTATTAGACAAAAAGCCCGCAAATTGTCATTACTGCAGAATAATTGGCAAATGGTCACATTTTTCTATAGCGCTTTTCCACCTTCAAGGCACTTTAAGCACTTTACAACAAGGAACCACTCACCCATTCACACACACATTCATACACCAGTGTACGCAGACACTGAGGGCGAGGTGGGTTAAGTGTCTTGCTCTAGGACACAACAACATCATTCATCTGTGTGAGCTAGAATTGCACCGCCAACCTACGGATCAGTGGACAAACACTCTACCAACTGAGCTACTGTCGCCCCGAAATACAAATTTCTTATTTGGGACACAATCAAATATGCAAATTTAATATTGGTATATATAATGTTTTAACAATGTGGCAATAAGAGCAAAAAGAGCAGGCTGTAGAGGTGACTACTCTGTGCCGTTTAGGAAAAGTGCTTTTGGACAAGTTTTTTTGCTTCTGGAGCCGGTCAGATGTGAAACACACTGCTGCTCGTACACAAGAGCTCACAACAGCATTTTCAAAAAGATTTAAAACAGTGACTGTTCCAGGGTCAAACATGTCACCACATGTAACTAAATTATACTTTTATATTGAGGAGTTGTTGGTTTATGTTGTATGTATAGTGAGTGTGTTAACTGAGTGTGTTGTGTGTATAGTGAGTGTGTATACTGAGTGTGTTGTGTATATAGTGAGTGTGTATAGTGAGTGTGCTGTGTGGATACTGAGTGTGTTGTGTGTATAGTGAGTGTGCTGTGTGGATACTGAGTGTGTTGTGTGTATAGTGAGTGTGTATAGTGAGTGTGCTGTGTGTTTACTGAGTGTGTTGTGTGCATAGTGAGTGTGTATACTGAGTGTGTTGTGTGTATAGTGAGTGTGTTGTGTGTATAGTGAGTGTGTATACTGAGTGTGCTGTGTGGATACTGAGTGTGTTGTGTGTATAGTGAGTGTGTATACTGAGTGTGCTGTGTGGATACTGAGTGTGTTGTGTGTATACTGAGTGTGCTGTGTGGATACTGAGTGTGTTGTGTGTATAGTGAGTGTGTATAGTGAGTGTGCTGTGTGGATACTGAGTGTGTTTACTGAGTGTGTTGTGTGTATAGTATTTGTTCTTGTATGATTGTTGTTCTTTTCTTTGTCCTGTAGAGTGTCTGACGTCAACCTGCCGAAGGAATGAAGATGGAAGTGATCCACGTTCATTCATATGTGTCGTACAAATGAATAAAATAAGAAATATGTATTTTTTAAAAGACATTTTTCTTTTTAGAGTACTTTTCTAGTAGCATATTTTTACTCCTACTTGAGTAATATCGGTTTGAAGTAACAGTACACTCTTTCCACTGTAATTCTACAAGTGACAAAAGGTTTATGTTGACAATATGAAATGATATGAACATTTGTGTTTCTTGCACCGCTCCTTCAGATACAAAGTAGTTTTTCTCACTTTTGAGACTGTTCTTACCAGATTTGGTGCATTATTTAATGTTTTGTCAAAATTATAAATCAGATGTTACCTTCTGACACTTACTCTTTAAGTTACTCTTACTTGACTTGACTTGACTAATTTCTTGCACTACTACTTTGTACTTCTACTTGCGTAATATTGGAAACAAAGGAAACAAAGAAAACAACAGAACCAGTCAGTAAGGCTGAATGGATGCCATCGGGCTGAAACTGTAAACAAAATCTGTTTACAGTTTCAGTGTAATTAGCTCTTCCCTTCAGACAGATATAAGACAGTGTCCAGCAGCAATCTGATCAGAACTGAAGAAGCGGCTTAGATGAGCAGCAAAACGTCTTCACTCCTACAACTTTTTGTCCAGTTGACAGATTTAACTTTGGCTTTTTACTTACACTTACTTGAGTAAAAATTTGGCTCCAATCCCCACTTCTGCTTGTCGCTTGCCCCACACCACAGATCTAAGTTTAGCATGGTCGGCGCAGTCCGCAGTTGTGTTATCTCCCCACATGGCTCTGCTGACTGGAGGCCTGGCTGGCTGCTGCTCAGGGCCAAGGGTTGAGCCAGAAGCCAAACAGATGTTCTCATAAAGCAAACACAGCAGAGAGATGTCCAGTTCTGTAGAGCAGAGGTGGAGATAGAGTGATGGATAGTGGAAGGAAAGGGAAAATTACAGCAGGAGAAAAGGAGGGGGCGTTGGAGGAGAAGAAGATCTATAGAGAGCTGGATGATGGGAACGGTTGATTTAGACATACGTCAGTCTGCGGTTTGTCACGCGTGTATGATATCAGCCACAAGACACACTGTCCAACGCTCTCTGCTCTGTGCCACTACGGAAAAGGCTTTTATAGAGTCATTCACACTCACTTAATGATTGTTAATGTGGACTTTATTGTCACTGTATGGAAATGTGCTCGCTCTGTCTCTAAATTATCTTTATGATGACGTTACCTGGAATGTTTTTTGCGGTAAAAAAAAAAAATGCCAAGAGTGCAAACTAGTGATCAAAGTAAAGGGTAAATACATATTTTTGAGTTATTTTGAGTTTTTTTGTTTGATACATCCTTGCTTTCAATGAGAATCTACAATGTAATAGCAGAAATATAAATAAAAAACTGTGTCCAAACTTTTGACTGCTAGTGCATGTTGTGTACTGTATATGTGTATTTTTATGTACAACATTACACCCTTCTCCAGATCTTGAAAGAGACTCTTCAGTCGTATTGCTGGAGGATAAGACTATTGTGAATGTTTTTGAAATTCTATTGCAATCCCTGTTTCCAAACGTGTTCAAGTTGCAGCTGTCAGGGTTCATTTATCTTTGTGGGGATCTTACTAACCAGCCACCTTCAGATTTAGAGTTTTTTCCACTTTATAATTATGGTCTCCAGTAAAACAGTCAAAAGTTATCGTAATATGGAACAGCAGTAACACAATAAATGTTTCCACAATGTCAGTGGTTCAATTGCTTCCACTTCTGCTCACTGTGTCCACGAGCAAAACACCTACCTCGCCTGCAGTGTCTGTGTACACTGATGTACACTGCCTGGCAAAAAAAAAGAAAAGTCACAACCTGGATTTAACTAAGCAAATAGGTACGAGGCTCCTATTGGATAATTACTGCATGGACGGTTATCTATATCTATCTTATTTAACCCCAACTGGTGCAATGAGTTGCTTCTCATTTCTTAAACAACCAAGTGGACAGACACATCCTGCGGTCGTGGAAAAGATGTTAGTCTGAGAAGGGTCGAATCATAGGCATCAAGCAGAGAAAACAGAACAAAAGGAGATTGCAGAAACTACTATAATTGGGTTAAGAATTGTCCAACGCATTATTACAAACTGGAAGGATAGAGGAGAGCCATCATCTTTCAAAGAAATGTGGCTGGAAAAAAATCCTGAATGATCGCAATTGGTGATCACTTAAACGAAAAATCAAAAAAAAAAAAAAAAGAGTAGGAATCAGGGCCGTGTTTAATAGTGAAAGTAAGAGCATTTTTTTAAAGGCGGTCCTACGAAATATTAGCGTGTGTGACCTTTTTTTATGGTTGTGACTTTTTTTTGGCGAGGCAGTGTATTTGTGTGGGAAGGTGTACGTGTTACCTATACCTTACCATTACAATAGGTTGTTGCCATGTTATAATGCTGTTATGTTTAATACCCTAAATAAAAACCAGACAAATCTCTTTATCAACATTTCCCAATTTAAAGCACCTATATTACGTGAAAACTAACTCTGCTGAGCTTTACATTTTTAGGCTGTCTGCATCTCCAAAGCTCAAAATGCTCCGTTCCACCCATGACGTCATTAAGTGGTGGTTTTAAAGGTTTTTTTTCAGTTGAGATTGGAACAGAAAGTTTGCAATATCCTCCGGTGCACTGAGAAGCGAAGAAGTTCCAACATGGCTAAAACAAAAGCTGTAAGTTCAGAGTTTGGCAATTCCAGGGCTGAAATTATTCAAATGATTCTAGTGAGTGTGTATAAACTTTGAAAACACAGTGAAGTACTTTTCTGGAACTGAATTTTTGAGTTTGGGAGAAGAACTCACCTTAAATATGCAGGATTTGTGTATTAAACATGTGTGAATG
Organism: Periophthalmus magnuspinnatus; assembly: GCF_009829125.3. NCBI lineage: Eukaryota > Metazoa > Chordata > Actinopteri > Gobiiformes > Gobiidae > Periophthalmus > Periophthalmus magnuspinnatus. Next base: position 25,238,283 of record NC_047144.1, read on the forward strand.
AAACAAAACACAACTCCAGGCATGTTTTGATGAGGATAGAATATTATAGACATAGATTTTAAAAAAATTTTAATATAGGCCTTTTAATCCTAACGTTGATTTCTCAAGTCTGTGTCCTCAGTCCCACAGAACCCCGCTGAACTTTCAGTGTGGGTCAAACACTGCAGGAGGACAAAGTGGAGCCTATGCCCCTGGGTTCATATTTATGTTGGAGGCGCCGCGGTGCCGGACCTAGCCGTTAGCTAAAGGCAATTACAACTATACTCCACCAATATCCCCGCTATTACCGCGCGCTAATGGGCCTAACCTCTCATCGCACACACCAACGCAAACACAATCAGCTCACACACTGCACTCTGTCCACACTGGTTAGACTACATTAGCTTACATCTGTCACGTTAGCCTAGCTTGTTGTTTTTCGTGTGGTTAGCTTCAAATCCCCCAATCCAAAAAGTGTGTATGAGTGGAGAAGAAGGGATTGGGCCTGTCACAAATGGTAGTAGAGTTCATTATGAAGGTTTGACAGTTTTAAATGATGTTTTTAGGAAAGCAAACAAGGAAAAAGCCAATAAAATATCATTAATGTACTCCATAGATTAGCAATCAAAATAAAGGGGGTTGTATGTTTGGATAAGGGCGTGTTGCTTCAGAATGGGACTTAGGAATTGCAACTTATGTTCAGTATCATAATGTTCCGATTAACAAAGATCGATATTTTCTGATTGGTTCATTTAAAGGTCCAGCGGCGCAAGATTTATAATTTCGTGAACATGGCCTGTGTCCCCAGATTTATTAATTTATTTGTTTATTTAAAAGGGACAGAACAGATGGTATGGTTACATTTACTGATGACATGTCTACAGGCCATGTGCAGACCTGGTCCCTCACATAAAACACACAAAGGCAGATAGTGACATATAGACATACAACATGAAGCATAGTACAACATGTCTATAATAACATACATTCAAAATTGCTTTAGTGCTCACAGGTTGATTTAGTTTTCAGCCACTTTGGTTCCGGTCTGTGAGCACTTTCAGTTTTTCAGGTATGAAGTTTCAGATCTGTGGGACTTTTACACTGGACATGCTTTGTACTCTTGATTCTGGGTAATAAATTTAGTTTTGTTGAGTTTCTGTATTAACATGTTGTGGCTGACAGTGTCAAAAAGCCTTACAGAAAACACTTCTCCAACCATATTCCCTAAACTTTTTTAATAGTGTCTGTCAAATAGCAGGTTGCCATTTCTGTGGAACATTTTGCCAAGTTGTTTCGGTTATAATTTGGTGTTTTGGTCCTAAAGAAGATGATTCAATCAGAGTCTCTCATTTAATTAAACCTAAAAGGATTGTCTTTGCTCTGAATGGTCACTACCTAAACCCCAGCACCTGCAGCCAATTATTAATCAGTGCTAGTGCAGCCTCTGCAACTCAGTGAGGGAATTCTGGAGGTTCTGAGCTTTTACATGAGGCCTGTCCATATACTGAGAATGAGAAAAACATGTATGTGACCTCTATCTGCAGGTTTAGGCACTGGCAACTCAGATACAGTTGTGATTGTAGTACTTTACCTGTTAAACAGCAAGAGTTTGGGCTATGTCCAGTTCCAACTTTATATATTAAAATTAATCAAAAACCTACATCTAAATATTAATATGAAAACGTTCTGATTTAAACTGGAGCTAAAAATACTGAATGAATCATAGAGACATGCTCCACCTCTGCACCCCTGGGTCTCTCCCAAAGCCAGACATCACAAGCCTCTGTCCAGAATCACTCCTGCCCCGATCCATCCTGATGTGTCCAGCAGCATCTGTCTTAGATTACTCACACAACAAGATCCTCCTCCACTCAGTCTGTTAAACTGTTACGATTTTTTTCTCTAGTTTACAGGGCCTCCATAAGCGACCAAACTGTACTTTTGTTTTTTGTTTTTCTCAAAGCAAACTCACATTAAATTCAGGAGCATAAACATTACGTGAAGGTACAGTTATGTAACTTTCTGGAGGTGGCAAGTCACTTGCATGATTCCATAGAAATATGGAATCATGCAGGAATATGGTGCCACTTATACTCAGATGCGACTTATATGTGAAATTATTCAAATATATAATTTCACAACTTCATTATTGTTACACTGACATCCACATTCGGGTGCCCTAGACTTGTGTACCAGTATCTACTCCTGTACCACTGAAAATTTTAAATTTCAACATTACAGTAATTTAAAAGACATCTGAGAAAGACAAAAAAAAAATGCCCCTAAAAGAAAATGGTATTCTGCTGAGTCTGATGCCTGAAGAGGCAACAATGCTTCATCTACCAGAGCAGGTGGAGTTGTTCAGAAGTGACACTGAGGATGAAGAATTCAATGGATTTAATGATTTGGAGTGAGATCCAGAGTAAACTTGTCAGCTTGTTTTTTATGCTTTATTTATCTGATTAACTGTTAATATCTTATGTTAACAGACATATATTCAGTTCTGTCTATTCTTCATGTAGCTGAATAAATATAAATGTGTTATGTTAGCGTGCTGTACTGATATTCCGCCTGTTGTTCTCTATTTTATTGTTATTATTATAACTTGCCTTTTGTAAAATAAATTTCCCCAAAAATGCAACTAATGGTCCAGTGCGACTTATATATGTTTTTTTCTTCATTATTATGCATCTTTTTGGCTGGTATGACTTATACTCCAGAGCGACTTATTGTCTGGAAATACGAACTAAATAAATATTAAAATAATAGTCGTAGAAGTAGCTGTTTTCAGATGGCCCTAAGCAGCTCAGTCACATACTTTGAAAGACAAAAAAACCTAACAGATTAGGTTATATTTTCTTGTGAATCATGATGTTTATAGTCAACATTTATGTATTATTTAAACACTAAAATTGCCAAACTATCTCAAATTTGAATGTTAAATATTTTTACAAATTTGCATGATTGATGGGAGAAAATATTAATATCAGCCACCACTGATATTAATATTTCTTTTTGTTGTTTTGTTTTAGTCTAGCTTTAGTTAATGTGTTCCTTGGATGTTGAGTTTGTTTATGGTCTGGTTTGAGACTCTAGGCTTGAAAAGGGGAACTTGGATCTAATCTCCACTAAACAGTTTTAGTTCACGGAAATATCTACTTTTAGTCAAACTGAGTAACTTTAGCCATTATGATTACCTTTACTTTAGTTTGAATCATCAAAAATGTGGCATTGACGAAAACTACGATGAAACATTTTAGTCGCGGAAATGAATGTTGCTTTCCAATAAGCCACAGTGCAGTAGCTTGCATGCAATATATATTTATTCTTGCGCATATGCTAACATGCTATGATAAACCATGGAGCCCAGTGACATAATGTGGCCAGGCTGAATACACAGTGAGGTGGTCCCTTACTGACAGATCTGAGCCAGTCCTGTTCACATGTGTACAGTGCACAAACACACAGGTCTAAATGGAACTGGGATGTAAATAATGGGACTCACAGGCAACAGAGGGGGGAGATTTTGCCCATCAGCCCCAAGCTCTGCCATCGTGTCCTGGTTAGAGTCAAAGCAACTATTCTAGACAAATGAAGCATAGCGTTTTACACAAATGAAAAAATCTGAAAAAGACATTGTAATTAAAAGTTGATTCTATGTTCAACCGGGTTAACGTCAGCAATGCTTGGGTTTAATAGTAACAATTTATATCTTGTTTAATCACTTTCAAGGTAGTCAGAGCGTTCACCCATTTGTACACAGACATGAATGAAGCGCACATATAATGCAATCTCCTTTTATGAGCTTTTAATAACCATATTAACAGTGTTCCCCAGTGTATTTTGATCGATCCATGTATGTTTTTGTACTGTCTATCACTGTCCTGTGTTGGAGCGCCCAGAAAATTGATGTTTTCTTACGCCTTATCCTCACTCACAGCCCTGTACTTAGCTACGGTTATTTGAAAAATTAAAAATCATACACATAAAAGATGTTTAATAGCCATTCTTTAAAAATAAAACCATGTAAATTTAAATAGGCTGTTTACTGTGAAATGCCACTTCAGATCTGCAGAAAAAAACAAAAAAAAAAACAAAACAAAAACAGAAAAAAAACTAACATAAGACGTCTTGAACCGGCAACCCACCAGCGTTGAACTCTCTGGTCCCACACTATGCATATGGTCATTGTTATGCTAACTATACTTGAATTTCTGAAACCACCCATCTTTTAATGAAAAAATAGGATAATATTTTGACAAAAATATTAAAGAAAAAGTTAAGTCAGTCTTTTGGCATTTCAGGAATCCAATGACAACCCTGTATCTCCACTTCAATAGGTCACAGAGAAGTGTATAAGCAAACGCATGTTCTTCAGCAGGTCTAAGTCCAACCACAGTCTCCAGCCCTAATCCTGGCCTTACCTAGTCTTACTGTGGTCTTATCAACACTTTTGGAGTAGGGTTTCCTCCAGCGCGGCCTGTATTTCATTAAGAGGCAGAAGCTGAGATTTTGAGCTCTGATTTTTGGCTGATAACTTGTACAGTGGATGAAGTCGGGCCAGAGTGCAGTGTGCGTGTGTGTTCCAGTCTTGGGTTGGTTAGCCAAAGGAGCACGCACATGGGGAACATAATCTGTCAGGATATCTCAAGTATAAAAGAGGATCTGCCACTTGACCACCCGCTGTGAGGAGAGAGGGGGAATAGCGTAGATAGTAACAGCAACATACAGAAATGTGAAATGTACTATCACCTTATGAGTTTATAGGATCTATTGGCCAATGACCAAAGTTGAATTATCAGAGCTTTTCTATGAGGAGTTTGCATGTTCTCCTCTTTAGGTGCTCTGGCTATTCCCAAAATATTCAAATTAGCCATATCCTGCAGCTAGGTACTCCTTACAAAGATCTAAACATCCAGAAAAGGATGCCTGGTAATGCAATTAAGGAGCAGTGTCTCTACTCCAAGCTCCATGCGGATAATCTTGACTGCACAAGAATGTATGTTTATTGATGGGTTTTGTTGTGATCATAGTGAACAATTCCAAATAAAATGCATCTTTTCAATGGTCAAAACAGCAAAAATATTGTCTATAAACAGGAGATGAAAAGAATAAAACCCCTGAATACATTGCTAAAAAAGGCACTCAAGTCTTAACTTTTGGGCTTTAAGATATTTGATCTGCAGTTTGATCCCTGCAACCACCAATTAATTCTCTTGTTCCTTGAGCAAGACACTTCACTCACCTTGTCTGTGTGAAACTGGGATTGTGTGATTGGTGATGAGTGAAACGTAAAATACAAGGAAGTGTATGGTTTTAATAGTAATATTTTGTGTCTCATAGTATGTCTGTGTAAAACCTCTATTTAAGTTTTATTTTACCAGACAGAACATTAAGAAGAAATTCTTACAGTTCCACGGCAAAAGCAGGTAAGTTCTTGGAAATGGAAATGTAAGTTAAAACCATACACATTTTCCACGGAGATAGATTCATATACAGATGACCCTCGCTATATCGTGGTTCACCTTTTGTGTTTTCTGTTTTTTGTGCAATTTGGCATACTTTTTTTTTTTTTTCCTTTTACAATGTATGAACGTGCATTGTGTTCTGCGTCCTGATTGGCTAAGGGACTGTAGACCATTGTCCATCAGTCTCCTCAATGTTGGATCGCAGTGTGACTCTGAAGTGCTGTATGTTTGCAAGTGTTCTCCCCGACAAAACCCACAATGTTGATGAAACGTTCTGCACCGACAAATTTCAGAACCTCTTTGGACTTAAGTGTTTCTCTGCACGGAGCGGCGCCTCTGTGGATACCGCTGGAGGAGAGGCACAAGAACAACACATTTAAAGAGATCATCGAGGAAGAGGGATATAATATATGAAGATTTGAACTTTGAGAGAAATGTGAGAAAATGTTAACGCCTGTGTGAGCAAAGTGTATAAAGTGTGTGGTGAGGGGTTTACAGCTGCAAAACATATAGAATAATTGTAAAAGCTGACTATTTTGCTAATATCGCCTGTTTCGGGTTATTTTTTGAATGCAACGCCTGCGATAAACGAGGGCCCCTGTAATGCCATACTGTGGAATGTTACACCTAAAACAAGATTTCCATGGAGACAAGCAGGACGAAACCCTTCTCCAGACCAAGAAAGAGTCAGGTTTATGAAGATGCAAGTGTACTCATGGTAAGGAGGTATGTTTTTCTATGTTTTCCAAGATGAAAAAAACAACAACATGCTTTTATTTTAGTCTATTTTTGAATAAAAAGCTACACAGTGGTGCTTTAGATGCTCTACTTTTTACGTAATTTACCAGACTTCATCAAGTGACTATATTTGGACCCCTATGCCTGTTCCCACTGTAAGCCTAGAGCCCACCGCAGTCGTCATTTACCCACTTTGGCAGAGCAGCGCATGATTGACAAGGTGGATTCTTTCTGCATTTGCCCCGGATTTCTATAACTCATCCTCACAAGTTAAGATTTATTTTAGACATTTATTTAGACAAGTCTCTTTGTAAATCCGCGAAACCCTTACAATGTCTGCCACACAGATAAATCTAAAAGCGAGTGTCATACCTGGCCAAAGAAGAGATGGCTTGAGTACATTTCTGGTTGAGATGATACGGTATTTGGACATGGATGAAAAGTCAACTAAAATGTAATAAAGTAGCTGCGAGTGTGTCTTAAAGTCTTTGGTGGTAAGCTGGGATCGTGTTTCAAAGTGCAAAATGTAGTGTAAGCCCAGCAGACGCAGACTAAACATTGCATTGGGTCTATTGTTGTTCTGCACTGTTAGGCCCTCCCTGGAGGATTTAGCAGGAGCCGTAACCCTGTGCAGCTAAAGGAGACAGCCAATGGGAACGCAGTCTGCTAATGACCACGCCACCGAGGTCACACCACAGCTAGTTCACAAAGAAGGAGTTTAGAAAGTCTAGAGGTTTGGTTCAGGTAGGTTTCGAATATGGCGGACTTAAAAAAGCTACCGTAAATTTCGGACTACAGAGCGCACCTTGATATAAGCCGCACCAGCTAAATTTGAAGAGAAAATCAATTTTGTACATATATAAGCCGCACCTGAATGTAAGCCGCAGGTTTTCATATTGTAACATGAGACATTTACACAGAAAGACGGTGCACCGACACACTTTTTTTTAAACTGTGCCTGAAAATTGGCACCAACACGACAACAACACGGGATGAACACATCTGCAGGTTTATAAAATAAAGCTGCACCAACACGGAAAATCTGCTTTTATTTCCTCTGAAAACTTTTGTCGTCTTTTACATTGACCAAGTTGGATTCATTGATGTCGAGCTCACGTGCAGTGGCTCTATTTCAGGGGTCGGCAACCCGCGGCTCCGGAGCCGTATGCGCCTCTTTCAGCCTCATACTGCGGCTCTGCGTGGCTTGGGAACTGACACACACACAGCTCACAGTCCTGCGTAAAGAGCCCTGATTTTCAGACGCTGTGCGCACAGGGGTCAGGAGCAACTTTCGCCCGTCCCTAATGACACACTAATAAGCTCGTCCGTAGATGTATCATGAAAATCCTGCTGGAAATCGCCACAGAAATCTATTTGATGTAGTAGCAAGTTTATTATCTGCTCTTGTCTCCGCGATGACGTTTCACGTACAACACATCAGACACGATGCACAAAAGTAGAGCCACAAGCGAGTGAAAATGAGCCAAAACAAAAGTCTTTGGAGAGCTTTTAACAAAGGGGAAAAGGACAACTGAGGAGCCAGAAGAGGAGACTACGACCTCCAAGAAAAAGAAAGATAAATTTAACAGACAATGCCTACTTAAAATCTGGGTTTGTCGCTACAGGTGACTCACGCGCACAGTCCGCTCTACGTAACATACGGGAAAAGCAAATAAGGCAATGAAACCTTCAAAACTGCTTTGGCACATGGAGAATAAGCACCTGGGATTAAACGATACGCTACGAGTTTTTTTGTTGTTGTTTTTTTAAAGAAACTGCGGAGTAGAGTAGACATAATCACATAATCAGCGCGATGCATGATGCAGCGGTTTGGTGAGTTGTATTTTTTTAATGCACTTAAGTTGTTTTTGCCATATTTATCTGCCACGTGTAGAAGGCTTGTCCGTGAAAGTAAAACCTACATTATTCCGTTACATTATTGTTATTATACAGTGTTATCTTCATTTTAGATGTCAAAAAGTATTTGCGGCTCCCAGTGTTTTATTTTACGTGGAAAGTGGATCCAAATGGCTCTTTGCGTGTTAAAGGCCGACCCCTGCTCTGTTTCCTTTCTGTTTCTTTATCTTAAAAACGGCATCATATCCATTTCATGATGCGCAAAATGATCGTTCAAAATCAAAACTAGTGAATTCTTCAGAGCAGAATCTTTCCCCACGTCTGTCTCACTTTTACGTTTACAGCTAGAGAGCGCCCCCCAGGGGCCGTTATCCAGTAAAATTCCATATATAAGCCGCACTGCTGTAAAAGCCGCAGGGCTCAAAGCGTGGAAAAAAAGTAGCGGCTTATAATCCGAAATTTACGGTAGCTATATTTTCACACAATCAATTTTACTAAAGGTGCACTATGTAATTTTACTTGTAGATGTACCACAGCATAGCATTAAAATATTTATATAGATGAAGCCAAGCTGGTGACAGTACCAGGTCAAGTTACAATGTTTAATGCCATATACTACTATATATACAGTATATACTACTATATATACTGTACTATTACATCGCCATGGACGTTCCCATCAGAAAAGTTACATAACCTTTTAAGTAGTTGAAATACACTGAGAACTCTATCACCACAAGTTCAGTATGATTAAATAAATGTATGAAAAAATTAATCTTGACAGAGGAATTGCAGTTTTACTTCATAGTACTTTTAAAGAACTCTCTGCAGTTACTCTTATTACTCTTGACATGTACTTTTCCCAAAGATTTTGTTTTGTACTCTCACTTGAGTCATTTCTTGGACCACTAGTTCATAATTCTACACATGTATGTTATTTTGAAGTTAACTGTAATCTTTCTTAAGTAGAATGTTGCTACTACTACTACCCACCTTTAGTAACTTAAAAAAAAATATATATAAAATGCCTTATATTACACAGAATTGATTCTTGTGAGCTTTAAGCCATGTTATAATGTTGTTACCTCCTCAAAAAACGTTCCTGGACTTGTGTTTTGTTTCATTCACACATGTTTGCACACAGTTCCAGCTTGTGATGTCATGAAGTGGCAATTTCCAAGTTAACAGCTCCTTTTACCTTTAGTTCACTAGAGATTGGCAATTCTAGACCTGAAATCATCCATATGATTCTAGTGAAGTTCTGTGGAGTTTAAAAACGCAGTGGAGCACTTCCTGTATCACCACATGATGACATCACAAGGTGGAACAGTGTGTTTTCTGTTTGAGAGAAGAACTCAGCCTAAATATGCAGGGTTTGTGTGTTAAACATGTGTGAATGAGACAAAACAGAACTCCAGGTCTGTTTGTGATGAGGAAATAACATTATAACATAAAAACATAGAAAATAGCGTAATATGGGCCCTTTAAGTTTGTCTTCTCTTTTCTTATATATCAGCTGCTAATCAATCAAACATGTTAGCATTGCATCAGACTCATGTTATTCCAGTTAATCCACAACTAGTCACTCCATACTCAAGGTATGCAGTTTCCGACACGTGCCATTCTGTGGTTTTTCAAGACTTGCGCATACACCAAGAAGCGATATTACTGGAAGGAATAATCATAGTTTACTGGAAAAGACATGCTTTCCAAAAACATACTCGATCAGCTGAGAGGTCAAAGGCCATGCTCATTTTACACACTTGTTCCGTCTTTTTTTTATGATGGCTGTGTATGTATTTGCGTATATTTGGTCATCTCTACCAGATTTAAAGCTCTGGCGCCAGTGAATCATCCCACGTTAACTCGCTGATTACCTATCATTACCCAGGATCGCTTTCAGTAGACACCCTTCCATACAACGTCCCACAATGACCCTTAACATGTCAGCGCCCGCTTGAGTTTTTCCAAATCCGTGTTGAAAATAAACAGCTAGCGGGCTAACCATGTGCAGATAGTGGACCTGATTGGGACGGTAACATGAGAATTCAGGATGGGTAGCAACGAGGTACTGTTTAGTTGTGTTGACTAGTTACAGAGAAAAAGTGTTCTGTTTTATGAAGAAAAAAAAGTTAAACAGGAGATACAGCGCATGGCAATGGGCGAAAGTAGCAACATAGGTCAACCGGTGAGTTTTCCATTGCTAAAAGTTTCCCACAATGCATTCCGCAAAGTTGTGGACAGTGCCGTCGTAAAAAGCTTTCTGAAAGTTGAAGAAGAACAGCTGGGTCTAGAGAAGTTTGTTAGTTTTAACCAATTTACCTGGAGTTGTTTTGTTTCATTCACACATGTTTGAGTAATTCTTCCTAATGTAATTATAAATACATTTTCCTGTACACAATGTTAATATGATAAAGTACCTTATTTTTAGCGTCTTGCATTAAAAACATAACCTCAACATAAGCTCATTTTAAACAGCTCACTTACCTTAAGCATTCCGAGCATCCTAATTATTCAACGTAATGAGTTAATCTAACACGGCTCATGCCAGATTGACATGTGTAGTACTCTGAATTGAGTTGTAAACGTTTATCAATCTGAAATTACTCTCAATGAAAGCGATCGAGAAAAGGTGGAATATAATGATAAGTGTTTAAATCTGATTGGTTGAACCATCACAACATAGCAACAAGTCGAAAAATCTAACTTTTGTTACATTGTTTTGACAGAAAAGTACAGACATCTTCCACAAATGCATAAAGCGCTTCCCTTCTGCACATTTTTCACAAACAAATAGACTGAAGTACATCTACCGGCGTCTCCGTGTTTGTTTTGGTTCACTCGGGGGCTTCGTCTTTGGCTTCTCCACAAACCTCACTGCTGCTCAGTCATTGGGCCGCCCGCCGCTGAGCAAATTTAAATCTTGCAGCGGGAGTATGTCAAGATGTATTCCTGTGAGAGAGAAGTTTTTGCTTAACAATAAAGCTAAGATTTTTTCATGTATGATTTGCTTTGCAGAAGAATAGATATTTTGTAAAACAGCTCTTACGGTCCAAACAAGACCACTGTAAGGCTGTCTTAATAATACAACTTTTCTATTGTCTGCAAACCTGGAAGTAATGCCCGTGCACTGTTAGCATGCTAGTTGTTGTTGTTACTATGAAGGCATAACTGTGGCCTTCTGAAAGTTGTGAAAATGTCCATCGCTTTGAGTAAATACAATGCAAGGAACACATTAGATAAGTGAGGAATAACTTAAGACCGCTGTAAATTATGTACATTTTTCACAAGCTTTGGTTTTTGTATGTGTAGAGTCTTGTCTGTGCAATAATCTAACACCGAGCCTTATAAAACACATTGGCAGTAGTTGTACTAACCTATTAGCCTACCTGGTGACATAAGGCTGTGAAATTACTACCAGACCCACAGCCGTGCACAATACATGATGTAACGGACACTGGAGATGCGTAGTTAGTTAATAAAGTTAGTTGATAAAGCGCCGACAGTGGCACTGGAGAAGCTAAGCTGTGAAGTGATCTGATTGTGTTATACAGACAACAGTTACTGCACACAGGGAGAAGTGAAGCAGATCCATGTGTAGTCCAGCCTGTGTCGTTCTAGATCACAGTAAGCAGACTGGTGCTAAAGCAGACGCCGGCTGAGCTGAGGTGAGAGGAGGAGTTCAGGATTTTTTTTAGAGTGACTGCATTTTGTCAGGGATAGAGGTAAATACAGTAAATTGTATATTAATAATAATTGCAGACCCATTTATGAAGTACATCTAGTGAATTTTCAGATTTCAAAGACCCTATATTATACATGTAAAGTGAAGATTTAACATTTTAAAAGCAATGGGCCGTTTCCTTAAAAAGTGTTTGTAACTTGCACGTTAAAAAGATGCTGAGAGAGCGCCAGATTCACAATGTGTTCTTAAGCAGCCAAATTCCTTCTTAAATGACAGTTTTGCTGAATTCACCAACATCCAGATCATCGTTTACATTTCATTAACATAAAAATTAATATGTACCTAGTAAGAAACATCCTCTAAACTTCTACATATGGCCAAATTTGTTATGCTTCATGAATAAGGCCCTTGTTTTACTCAAGATAAATAAACATATTTTGTTACATCAATGCCTTTGTTGCCTGTGACGATTGCCAAACGTCAGCTGACAATGGCAATAGTCCTCATTTTTCATCATTCTGAAACATAAGGCTGTGAAGTAAGCCAGTTATTATTATACTTATTCCATTCTGCAGTCAATGTATGTTTAGCCTCTGTTTAAAATGATAATATATAAGATACATTTGAATTCACAAAAACAAAAAAGGGTAGTAGAGCCATAACCAACCCTTGTGGAACACCCATTTTGGCACTTACAAAAACAACCCGTTTTCATGTTGCGGTTTTAATATTTGTGTTGTGGCTTTTACCTTATATTGAGCCTTCAGGGCCACCATAGCTCTGGCAGGTGATTCTAACCCGATTTCCTACAGCAGATCATTTTATTGTCAGCGAATACGAGCTAAACCAAAACATGCTATTCTGCGATACATCCAAAGCGTCAACACTTTTAAACTTTTTTCTCTTTATTTTCGCTTTGACACAGATCGATTTTGACGTCTTGAATTTAATTAGCCGCCGCCTGCGCACTGCAACAGTAGCGGGGGAGAGCGCAGTCTGTTTGTCTCTACACATGTTCCTACTTTATGGTGAACTCTGCTGACCGCGCTTTTGAAAACGGCACAGCGGTTGGCCCGAAACCAAGACGCCAATAAAGCTATGAGCCAGGTAGCGGCGGAGAGGAGAGGCAGACAGAACCTAGTGGAGTGTGATTGTTACATACAATAATGTGCAGAGGTGAGTAAAGAAGCCAAAAAATGTTCTCAAATAACAGTAACATTACTTCAATAATATTACTCAAATAGAAGTACAACAAAGTAGGAGTACAGGGCATTTGAGAAAGCTACTACTCAAGTAAGAGTAACTTAAAGAGTAACTGCTGGAGCGTGCCACCTGCTTTATGACTTAAAGTTAATATAAATGAAAGGACAAAACATGAAATAATGCACAAAATCTGGTGTTTTCCGAGGATAGACATAAAAATGAAGAAGACAAGGAACAAATGTTTAAATCTTTTCATATTGTCAACATAAAGAAAGCTTTTGTCACTTGTAAACTTACTCACAGTGGGAAAGGTAACCAAAACCTACTGTTACTTCAATAAAAATATTACTATCAGGGTAAAAGTACGCTGCTAGAAAAGTGCTATTACTTTAAAAAGTTAGTCAAGTAGATGTAACTACTACCCACCTCTGATAATTCAAAGGGACGTATTCTGCTTTGGCTCGCATCTGTCTATGTGTTGAAGGAAATCTATATTAAATGTGTGAATGTTAGCGACATCTGGTAAAGTAATCCACATGAGCTTCGACCTGCGCTCAACGCTTCATTAAGTCTCATTAGCTGTGCAGTGTCTGCTCTAGTGTTCCACCAAGGAAACTGAAAGATCGATTTAACATGCTCGATTCCTAACCAATTTTGAGGGAAGCAAATTGTAGGGATTTATAAAGAACCTGCTGGGCGTTCGTAGTTAGCTATAGGATCAAGATTTACAGTGTAGATGTAAGATGAAGTCATGGTTTTACCCTAAGTCTGGCTTGTCATGGTTGTTCTTTTTCAGTTATGTAAGGAAAAAGTTTGAAAGCTTTCATTTAGCTTAGCAGAAAACAACAGGTTAGGTCATGCATGCAGTGGATTGGATACATTTCGAGCAATATCTTTAAACAATGTCACGTAATTTACGAAATGTTCCAAAGAAGTATTGATTTTAACACATCAGTAAGAAGGAAATTCATTGGGGACAGAGGATGCTACTTAAATCTTAGCTAGACATGTCAAGCTAGACATATGTGAATTTTCAGATTACAATATAATTATGAAGCCAACCCCTCTAAGACTGACAAAGAAGATAATTGTAAAGTAAGTCCATTTAAAAAAAAAAAGTACAGTTGTCCATCACTATATCGCAGTTCATCTTTTGCTGTCTCGCTGTTTCGTGGATTTTTTTGTGCAATTTAGCTTGCTTTTTTTACAGTGTATAAACGTGCATTGTGTTCTGCGTCCTGATTGGCTAAGGGACTGTAGACCATTGTCCATCAGTCTCCTCCGTGCCGTGGCTCCTGTACAGTACAGAATGTGTTCAGATCAATTTATATAAATGTTGGATCACCGTGTGACTCTGAAGTGCTGTATATTTGCAAGTTTTCTCCCCGACAAAACCCATAATGTCGATGAAACGTTCTGCACCGACAAATTTCAGAGCTGGAGCAGAGACACGTGAACAACACATTTAAAGCATCACCAAGGAAGGGGGATATAATATAAGGAGGTTTAAACAAGAGAGAAATGTGAGAAAATGTTATGGCCTGTGTGAGAAAAGTGTATAAAGTCTGTGGTGAGGGGTTTTACAGCTGCAAAACATATAGAATAATTGTAAAAAATAAAGTGGATTTCACCTATTGCAGGTTATTTTTAGAACATAACCCCTACGATAAACCAGGGACCACTGTACAATATAATTATGAAAGCCAATTGCTGTAAGACTCCAATACAGAAAAGATAAATGTAAAGTAAGTCAATTCCAAAAAAAAGTAAATCCAAAATGTAAACTGCTTTTTTACCTGGCAGTTGCTTTCTTTCAGAAAGTTATGTTCTGTATAAGGCTGGTCACTGACAATGGGGTGGTGTCAATACTGGTGAATAAAAGTTGATTAATTTGACCAAATAGCTTTCAAATTAAATTCAAGTTGTACATGTTCTAGATTTTGTAAGGTATTTTCTAGCAGTGCAGTACTACATCAAATGCAGAGCAGCGTGGGGGCTTATAAGGACATGTGGACAGTAAGATAACAGTTATGTTCTGGTCTTTTGTTTAAAGCCATCCCTTTCTGTAGCCATTTCTTATCTGTAGCCCCTCTCATTAAGGAATGTGTGACCCCCACTTTGAGATAGTTGTAAAACACTCACCTTGTTTGACTTTGCCTAAAGCTTCTTAATGTGTAACGTCATGCAGACCAGAAGAAGACCAACCTCACAAACACATACACTGAAAGACAACGTTAAAGCCGTCACATGCACACCTCAGGACTGTCTTCTGTCCTTTCCAGAGAGTCCGTTGCTTCATTGTTCACTTTACCTGTGAGGCACTCATTAAACCCTTCTGACTTTATGTTTTAGTCTCTTGGTCTTCTTTGAAGCTGACACCAGATACGAACATTATTAAAATTTTTTATGTTCTATCACAGGGGTGTCCAGACTATCATGATCAATACTTTTTATGGCAAATTTTAATAATCTTACCAATGTAACCTAAATAACATCACATTACATTGTTTTAGAGAACTAATATTAATATTTCAAGCCTTATTTAAAGTATAAAGTCAAAACTATGTTAAATGCACCCATCTGAATTATTCACTGCATTGACCACTTGCCCTCCGTGTTGAATATTTTTCAAGATATGGCCCTCAGTGAAAAGGGGTTGTGTGTTATCATGTCATAACGCACAACCGCAACAGTTAAACAGTAGCCCACACCTTCATCACCAGGTAAGTAAAAGCCAGTTAAAATAACAAGTGAAAAAGTGTTAAATACTCAAATGTGTTCACAGCAACATAAGTAAATATTCAGATACATTTCCACATGCCTTGTTGACCTCAGAATTTTAAATTAATAATACTACGTACGTAAAACAGCTTATTCTGGAACACAAGTTCTTCATCCAAAACTAAAAATAGCCAATGCAAAAGTCATGGTGGGCGTGAGGCGTGAATGAGAGAATAACATCAGGAGAGTGAATGTGTTAGACAGGTACGGGAGGGGCACAGAGGTCTGGAGAGCCTGGATGACGTCACTTCGGACCAATCAGAGTTTCCACAAAGGTCAGAAGGGCCCTGGCCAGTGTCTTTGGCGCTGGGTGGGGGCCGGTAGGTGGGGCCCGTGGGTGAGGGCGTGGGGGTGTGAGTGGGTGGGGTGGGCAGGATTGTGTGTTTATGAAGCGGTGGCACATAAATAGTAGCACGGCGCTGAAGTCATGGTTTGTTTGTATGGGCGAGTGACTCAACCTGGATTTGCAATGTCATTTAGCCTTTTTCCTGTTTCTGTTCAGTAGCAACACAATCCATTCTCACACTCATTTCAATTTGTAGTTTCAGTGTTATCAAAACGTGATCATATTAAAATGTGATAAATAATTGTAAGTCATCAAAATACTAAAGCCTTTAAACTGACAATTGAACCATCAACCATATTTTTTACAGGTCTTATAGTACGCAGAATTCTCCTGTGAGCTTTAAGTCATGTTAGAATGGTGTTACCTCATCAAAAACACAGCTGGAGTTGTGTTTTGTTTCATTCACACATGCGTAACAACTAATCCAGCATTATCAGGCTGTCTACATCTCCATATATAGTCGCACTGGAATATAAGTCGCATTTTTGGCGATTTATTTCCAAGAACCAAGAACAGACATTTTATCTTTAAAGGCAAGTTATAATAATAACAGTAAACTAGAGGACAACAGGCTGAAGAGCATCGCAGCACGCTAACGTAACACATAGACAACAAACTGAATACATGTTTGTTAACGTAAGATATTAACAGTTCATCAGATATCTAAAGCATAAAAAACAAGCTAACAAATTTCCTCTGGATCTCACTCCAAATCACTAAATCCATTGAATTCTTCAACCGTCCGAAATTAGATGAAGCGCCGCTCCGTAAGTAAATGGCTGTCATACTGGTACAAGCCTAGAGTGCAAATGTGACAATAACAAAGATGTGAAATTATATATTTTAATAATTTCACATGTAAGTCACATCTGAGTATAAGTCCCACCTCCAGACAAACTATGAAAAAAGTGACACTTATAGTCCGGAAAATACGGTGCTGGTAGTTTTCAAATTAACAGCTATGTTTTACCTTTAGTTCAGTAGGAATTCCAGGACTGAAATAATCCAAAGTGAAGGTGTATGGAGTTTAAAAACACTTGAGCACTTCCTGTATTACCACATGACATCATGCGGGCCATCATCAAGGTGGAATAGAGTGTTTTCCATTTGAGAGAAGAACTGCCTAAATATGTAGGGTTTGTGTGTTATTATGTATTTTTGATCAGGAAACATCATAACAAAGACCAGAAAATAGCATAATGTCCTACTTACTAACGTCCCTAACCTGAATGTTAAAACTGTCAATAGCACATCCGAATCATCATTATTAATGTCATCGAATCATCATTATTAATGTCATGAGGCTGGTTTATATTTGAATACTTTATGTATGTATATAATTATATATATATATATATATATATATATATATATATATATATATATATATATATATATATATATATATATATATATATATAATTATTATTATTTTTATTTTTTTTAATTTACTTTTTTTACAGGCTGGTTTATATTTGAATACGTTATGTACAACTCTTACTGGTTTACTTTCTGTTGCTCTCAAACCATCAGAAATCTACACACTTTATGTCACCTTAGTTTTTCTTCTTTTTATTTATAATTTTCCTGCTGTGTTGAACATCATTTAAAACAACTAATATGTCTTATAAAACCAGCATCAGAAGCTCAGGCAGGTTTACACAATAATTAGCCACAGGCAGTCACAATTATGCCCACCAAGATATATGACCTGCCAGAGTGCACCATAACAACTGAAGCCAGTGACCTCAGCTCTCTGCTGTAAATGTATACCAGTTTATACATGACTTTTTGGATGATTGTACTAATTAGAACTATTGCATTCAACATATTTATTCATGTCTTTATTATGGTGCGGGAATAAGGCTAACCACAAAACATGTAACTATTTTGATAATAGAAAAACAGGGTTGAAGTGTGGCTGTTTAACAGGGCTTAACACAGTGCCCTGGGGTCTGTGGTCCATCTGACAGCAGCTGACTGGAGGTGCCAGAACAACAGGGAGGCCCAACCACAGGCTGCATGCAGAGGAACATGTTACAATAGTTTAGACTAGGACAATGCAAACTAATGCTAATGGTTCTAATGCTAAAGTATGATGTGATAATTGTGTGAAGGTGAAGCATTTAATGCTCAATTTAAAATGCACCCAAATGCAAGGTACTAAACCTACTTCTAAATGCAATGCTAAAACAAGGGCTACATTTAATCTTATTTAAACACTAATAGAGATAGAGAGAAACATATTTATCTTTTTTTCATAGTTTGTCCAGGAGTGCAACTTATACTCAAATGTGACTTATATGTGAAATTATTAAAATATACAATTTCACATCTTCGTTATTGTCACACTGACAACTGCGGGAGGGCACTCTAGGCTTGTACCAGTATGACAGCTGTCTGTTATTTTAGCTTTAGTTATCTGATTAACTGTTAATATCTTACATTAACATACCAGACATATATTCAGTTCATTGTCTATGCCTCATGTAGTTGAATAAATATGTGCTATGTAACAGTTGATTATACATGTTACAGTTCACTTGTTTGACCAATAAATGGCTCTGGTGTGTTTGTAATACCACTAAGACAATTTACTTTACTTGACTAATTTTGTTTTATATATTTCATATTTAATTTCCCCTTATTTATTAATCATTTATAAGACCATAAAGGTGACCCGACAGAACTATTTCATAAACAATTGAAAAGTAAAATATAAAGTTTTGGGTTCACCAGTCTGTTTACTAGCAGGCTAAAGTGGTGTGTATATTTTCCATGTGTTCATGTGCAGTTTTGTGTGTATTTGTAACATGAGCCAGAGCTTATGTTATATTAGATGTGTTAGCTGGTTCTACAGTGTGAACTGTGATGAAGTAGTAAGACCACAGTAAACATCAGTGAAAAGAACTCTCGTGTCTCTTGTGTTTGTAGACAAGCCGCATATGTTACGTTAGCATAGTGTATCTGATTACCTTAATATCTAATGTTAACATACCAGACATGTATTCAGTTTGTTGTCTATGTGTTACGTTAGCGTGCTGTACTGCTATTCAGCCTGGTGTTCTCTATTTTATTATAACTTGCCTTTATATAAAATTATAAAATGTCTGTTCTTGGTCTCAGGTTTTGTAAAGTAAATTTCCCCCAAAAATGCGACTTATATATGTTTTTTCTTCATTATAATCAATCTTTTTTGCTGGTGTGACTTATACTCCGGAGCGACGTATAGTCCGGAAAATGCGGTAACTACCACTACAATGTAGATCTAATTTTAGACAGTCCAAACTTTAGTGCAGTGGTCACGTTGTATGAGCTTGGGAATCACATAATGATTTCAAGGTAAAATTTACAAATTGTATTTAATAATAATAATAATAATAATAATAATAATAATAATAATAATAATAATAATAATAATAATTATTATTATTATTATTATTATTATTATTATTATTATTATTATTATTATTTATGTATTTATTTTTATTTTTTTAACTGTATATTTTAGGGTCCCAAGTTAGTCACATGGTTATTTTGGTGGTCTTGACAAAAAGTTTTGGACCCTCTGCTTATAGAAGTTATCATTTCAGTAAGACTCACACGGACAACAAATATGCAAACTCCAAACATTTTGGACAATAAAAATCAGGACTATACCGTGACACAACACCACACCCAATTAATTATTATAAAATGTTTTAGTCCTAAAGTGGTAGAAAATTCCCCCAAACAGTCCAGAAAAAAGCACTGAACAGATTACCCAACTACACTTTGATCTACTTTCTCACACCATATGAGCTTTTCACTCACGCAAAATTTTCAAAAGATGTTCTCATTCAAACTTGAGAGTAAAAGTTTTGGCTACTGATATAAAAATATGTCCAATCCATCTGGGCCTGGATTAGTACATTGTTCTTTTGCTTAAATTCTTTGACTCATTTATATAGAAAGAATAGTACCCCAGGATAGAATTACTCACTCCTCTACAAATGCGTTAAACACACAGCAGTAACTAATGTGTACTTTAAGCAACTAGAAAATGTAAATGATTGTCTTCATTTGTATGCAAGAGGAATATGACATTTCCATTCTGTTAAATATTATGAATATGGCCACCATGAACATAAGTGACCGCGTTTTCCTTCCTTTAACATACAACATTTACTCTAATTTTATCCCATCAATCATTTTGTCAGCTGCCTTTTCCACATGTTGAATATCTGCATTTGGATGGAACTGCTTAAACACACCATGTATAAATAGCCCTGTACACATGTATGATCACATTGGAGGGGCCCGGCGGTACACACGGGACTTGTTGATTTTCACATTGTGGTTTTCGGTGCAAGACAGAGGTGAAGTCAGACGGACAGAGTACAGAGCCCTGTGGGACACCACCAGAGCGGGGCGCGCCTGGCAGACCAATCCCAGGGCTCAAATCCTGGCGCTGACCACAGAGGGACTGCAGAGTGGACTAGAGCAGGACGATTTCATGATGCTTTTACAGGCTTAGCTCCTACTCCGCGGTCCCACATTAACGACCATTAGCGCAGGACCAGAACCCACTGTCTGAGCATGGGTGTACCCTCGGATCTCTCTATCATCTTTCTTCATTTCTCTTCAAACTGCACAACACTTTGTCACATGGTTAGTTTTCCATTAAGTCCCAACACTGTGCCAAGCCAAATGTACCGGCTGGAACTAACTCTGTAAACAGCAGGGTCGAATGCACTGAGGCCCTGCCAAATACTCACTCTGATAGGAATATGGAGCTGTATTTACTGTTCAGAAAACACAAGTTTATTTTCTGTCATTTGAAAACATGCACTCAAACACGGTCCCAAATTAAACATTCAATTTTTTAGGGCACTTTACGTCTGTATAAATAAATCACCAGGCCATATTCTAAAGTGCAAGATTTATACAGGTTTATATTCCACCACATATATTTGAGTAACATTACAGTTCGGCATAATCATAGCAAAATACACAACTCACAGTCCATATTAATTTTATACATTATTCTACTTCATAATTAAATCTCCACTATGTAACCTTTCTTATTGCTTTGTCTTGAATGTATATGTCAGACTCAGGCTCGGGGGCCAAATCTGGCCCACTGTGTAATATATTTGGCCCGTGAGAGCATATCAAATGTGCAAAAAGATTTACTTTAAAAGGAACTTGAAAGGCTACAGAGAGAGAGCGAGACATAATTAATTTTATTTATTTAAATAAGAAATGAATGCTACTGTGTCTTTTATTTCAAATTTTATTTCTCATACGTTTGTAATATTAAGCTTGAGTTGTTCCCGATTTAGCAAAACTAAAGTTCATAACTTAAATAGTACATATCAGGCGCAGTAAATTTTTCAATAAATATTGAGTTTGAGTTAAAGTTATCTATCTCTATGGAGACAAGCAAGTGACTCCGCTGACAAGGCCAAGTTACAGGTCAGATTTGTAGAACAGAAACACCACCTATAGTAAAAATGCTTAAAAATATTTTTCAAGATATTTATAAACAATGAAACACCTGTTATAAATGCAACATAGAAGTTTAATGGGATACTGTGGAACATTCCAGGCAAAGCAATGTGATCAACATGGAGACAAGCAGGTGGCGGACCTTCCATCGGAATATTTCCATAGTGCACCCTTAAGGTTTATATACTGGCTGCAACTACTCTTGTTTGCTTAACTTATTGCAAAGGTAAAATTTACTACAACATGGGGGCCATTAAACTAACAAAGTAACTAAGTGTATATTGAAAAGTAGACTCAAATAATAGTGTATTACATGTATATAAAAGGCAGGTGCATATTTTATAAGCGCATTATTACACTGCATTATTAAAAAAAACAAACAGTGTATACAAATATTTAAGTCCTGAAAATTTAAAACAGTTAATCCATATTAGCACGTGAAGAGCCAAACATAAAAGGTAAATATGTTTGCATGTAAAAATCGGTCTACAGAAAGGTTTACGATTAAGATTTTTTTAAATGATTGTGCCTTTTAGGGAGATAGACTGGTTTGCTCTTGTCTTGCCATCTTGTGACAACCCAAAACTGAATTAAAGTATTCTTAAATGTCACCACTGCCTCAGGTGGGCCACTGCTGGACTAAAATGCCCAAACATATCCCCAGAATAAAAATGTGTTCTGCTCCATTTATGGTGGGAGATTTAGACATAATTCATCTCCTATTTATAACTTCATCCTCAGACCTAAATCAAAACAAGGACAATGATAGTTGTAGCCAGTATGCTAATAGATGTGAGGCGAGAGAGAGAGATCAGGGGCCTGAACGATTATGCAAATATGACACAGGCACAGTTCATACATTCTACTTCAATAATCCTAGCTGACAAACAGAAACTGTAAACAAACAGATGTGTTAGTTTCAGTGCAGCTAGCCAGGACCGGCCCAGCCTATAAACAGACTAAGCAGCTGGTTAGGGCCCTGATACCACCAGAGGGCCCCTAAGAGCCCATACATATATAATATAATCAAGTTTATATCAATATATCAAGTTTATTGGACTCAGAGCTGGTGTGTTTACAGCAGCTTAAATATCCCTCTCAAACAATTACATTTGTTTTATATCTATAGTAGCAAAATATTTGCTGCTGCTACATTTGTTTTTGAGTCAGGCAGAGTTGAGGGCAGCTATGTGTTTACACCAGTGCAAGGACCCAGCGTAATGTAAATGTAAGCCCACTGTCACCAACTGGAACACATTACAATTCACCAGAAACCTGTCTAGAATTTAAAAAATCTTGACCCCCCCTTATATGTTTGTGTTCTGTTCTTGTAGCTGTCGTAGTTGTGACATTCTGGTTTTCAGTCTGATGTTGTTCATATAAACACAAATACAACTGGTCAAGGTGATGAGAGCAGAGTCATAATGTGTCAAATGTGAATTACCTATAGCTGAGCCAGGAGAGATCTGCTGTTGGGGGCCCCAGAGACAAATTCAGTTTAGGGCCCCCTGAAAGCTAGGACCGGCCCTATAGCTAGCACTCCACACAGCATTGTCCACAGCAATCTGACCAGAACTGAAGAAGTGGCTTGGATGAGCAGTGAAACATCTTCATTCAAACAACTTTTTCTCCAGTTTAAAGTATAGCATTTTTCTTTTACTATGGCTCATACCTGACTACTGAGGGATTACACAAACATATCCCCAGAATAATAATGGAATGTTGCAGCAAGAGAACAGAGTAAGTATTATAAGATAATAAGTAAGATACACTGATGTGCCAAGTCAGACCATCAAATTTGAACACGCACAAAGTATTTATGTATGGAACTTTTGGTCCACAAACATTCTTTTAATAGATGTAATAAAGACTTCACATGCATGCTCTACAATAGTATATGCTGATTTGTATGTATAAATAAATATCCCATAATGACAAAGGATAAAAACCTCTGGCTTGTGCATTAATGAGAAATGCCAAAACAGAAAATGAAGCCCATATGCATCTAACTATTTACTGTCTTGGCTCATTACTGGATAATGTTTGTGTAACAGAGTAATTACAGCTTGCACAAACCTATTAAAGGTTTCATAATGCACAAAGTGGATTCTTGTGAGCTTTAGGCCATTTTACAATGTTGTTACCTCCTCAAAAACATACCCAGAGTTGTGTTTTGTTTCATTCACACATCTCCAAAGATCAAAATGCTCTGCTCCACCTTGTGATGTCATGAAGTGATAGTTTTCAGCAGATACCCTTAGTCTTCTGTTCAGTAGAGATTGGCAATCCCAGGTCTGAAATCATCCATATAATTAAAGTGAAGGTGTATGGATTTTCTGTATTACCACATGACATCACAAGGTGGAGTGTTTTCTGTTTGAGAGAAGTAGTCAGCCTAAATATGCAGGATTTGCAAGTCAAATGTGTGTGAATAAAAAAACAAACAAACAAAAAAATAAAATACAACTCCAGGTCTGTTTGTGATGAGAAAAAAACAAAACAAAAACATTATAGCGTGTCAGAAAATAGCACAAAATAGGCCCTTTAAAACATATGCTATCTACAATGGATTAATTTCTGTGTGGGATTACTTGCCATTGAGATGCACATGAACTAATATACAATGTTTTAGTGGCTCTGAGGGAGTGAGCCAACTGACGCAGTGTGAAGATAGATGGACTGAGGAATTGGCAGAAAGTACAGCCAAACCTGCAGGGGAGAAAACCCATTAGTGTTGAAATATGCTACTAAATATACAGTGACTGTAAGCTAGTTTTGGACAAGAGGTGAGAGTCCAACAGTCACTTAAGGCCACATATATTCATCAGGCATAACATTATGACCACCTCAATTGAATAGCTAACAAAGTTAAAATGATTATATCTAAAGCAGACCTATTATGCAAAATTTACTTTTTAGAGCTTTTAACCATGTTATAGTTGTTTCCTCTCAACATTTATTCATTCCAAGTTGTGTCTGGAGTAATTTGTGCACGTTTAAGCAATCTTTAATCTAATTTAACATCATTTTCAAGATGCCATATTGCAGATCAACCTCCGTTTTCCCCACCCTGCCCAGTATAGGTCCACTGCTCTGTACTTACTTCGTTCTTCTAGTTAATTTTCCTAATTGGTGACATGCATACGATTCAGCAGTGTCACATAGTCATTTTGGTACAAATGAAAAAAAAATCTGCTACTCGCTAACGTGATGTGCAACTATCCATCGGTACGGTACCAACAACTTCATTGTATTTGTTGTGTTGACGTTTACGGTGATGTCAGGTCCCATTGGGCATGATAGTTTTCTAGTGTGGAAGTCAACAGACTTATTTCTTTTATCAAGTTGTTGTAGATGAATATTGTGATTTAAAATGTCCAAATTATAACATAATAATCTACAGGTGTCATGCATTATAACTATAGAGCGACACAAGCACGGTCTAGGTCTTCTTTAAGATTTGAGTAATAGTTTTACATAATCATTTCATTTTTATTTTTTGTTTTTTTATTTTGGTAAAGTTGATCATTTTATTTCCTGGTTGGACACCAGCAGAATGTTACATACATAGAGGTAACTGCATAACTGTTAAGTAGCAACCATAACTAACTATAACTATACCTAAATAACACATTAGTTATGAGAACACAAATAAAAATAGACTACCTTTTTTTAATTAATCAAGGTTTAAAATTTAGAAAACGTGTTCATTGCGTATTAAATGTCCCTGCATTTTGAATACAATTATCCATGTTGATGACATAAATAGAGGTTTTAGAGCCTTTCATATGCTCTTTAAACTACTGGGTTAGTATCTGTCAAGAAAACAGAACATAGAGACAAAGCAGCTAATCATGCTTCGCTCCCCATATATAGGGGAGCGAAGCATGATTAGCTGACACTGTAGTTGAGTGGTAAGCACTTTAGCCTCATAGCAAGAAGGTTCTGAGCTTGAATCCTTTTGGTGCAAAAGGTGTTTCTCTTGTGTTTTGGGGGGTTTCCTCTGGGCACTCCTGTTTCTTCCATCAATCCAAAACATGCACAATAGGTTCTTCCAGCTAAGATGGTCCTGACCAAGCCCAGCTCAAGATCCAGAGAGGAGTCCCCAGGCGCCACTGCTTCGGTTAAGTTGGGGAGGGTCAAATGTAGAGGACAAATTTCTCTACGGGGACAATAAATTATACCTTAACCTTGCTGTCCCCAAAATGGTGAAATTTACAATATTGCAATACCTTCTTAAAATAATAATACTATTTTTTCTTCATGATATTAATTTATACAATTAACTTAACTTAACTCAAATATAACACCTAAATTTAAATGTAAATAGAAAGATAAAGATGGTATGTAAGTCCACAGTGCTATTTACTAACTTCTGTCAAATGTAACATGAACATGCATTACATTCTTAAAATGAATAATCTTCCAAAATGTCCCTGTAACCCTTCAGCTGTCTAGGTTCACTAGACAAAAGACTATGCTTCACCATTCATCCGTAGCTCCTTCAATTCTGAGAAGGTTCTGGTAAGCCACTGCCTTAAATATCTGTCTGAAAGAAGAACTAAATTGAAAGTGACACGCCCTAGTTTATAGTAAGGAGTATCTGTTATTAGTTAAGTCCATTGAACTAAGGTGTGGATTGTCCCCTGAGTCATACCTTAGGGTAGTTCAATTGACTTTTATAATTTTTCCAATGCGGCTTTTGTGACACTACACTTTTCCATTTCAGTTAGAAAATGCTGTAAACTCCACAAGAACCCAGAGACAGACATTTACAGGTAAACCCAGCGGGCGCCAATGATCGGAGCATTACAGAAATGTCAAAGTGCTGCCCTGAGCTCAGCGGGTGCAAAAACAGCCTGAATCTAAGTGTCAAATGCGCTCATTGTCATCTTCATAAATAAACATAGCTGTAACCACCAGTAACTAGGGTTGTCGAAAATCAGATACTTACTCACATTCACAGGACAGAGCTTCTTGAGCTGTAACAAAACAACTATAAGGCACATCAACTAGTACATGCCCATGAACCACTATGGAACCTACCTGGACACTGTGTATTTTTGAGTATCGAGTCTATTCCTTAGTATCAAAATCAAGGTTAAAATGTATTGTGACAACACTACCAGTACCAACGAGCACTCTGACAAAGACGATTGTTAGAGTGCCCCCAGTATCACATGGCCTCTCATTGGTGGGACGTCCCGAGGAGGCGGCGCTTGTGCTGGACCTGCTCTGAATCCTGCTCATTATTCCTGGGCCTAATGTGGCTTTATGGGAGCGCGCTGAGTCCCACAGGACAAATTAGACTGGCGATCGCTACATTTGGGGAATAAAAGTGGCCATTGAAAAGGCAGATTGTTCCAATTTTGTCATTAGTTTTACGGCTGGCCCCAAAGTGAAAGGATGTCTGCTGGGGCCTGTCAGGAACACTTTGGAGGAGCTGAGGATCATACAGCAGCACTGCATATATATTTAACAGTTATTACAAACGGAAAATGAAGGCAATGCAAGTTTATTCGTATAGCACAATTCATACACAAGGTAATTCAAAGTGCTTTACACAATAAAAAAGACGTTAAAATCATAATACAAACAAAAGAAAGCAAATAATAATCATAAAATGAGCATTAAAAGAGAAGAGATCAGAATAAAACCCTGTCAGTCATGTGCGCAGCTGAACAGAACCGTTTTGAGCCTGTATTTAAACTGTCAAAGTAGAGGCCTGTCACATCTTCAGGTTTTAGCTGCAAAAAACTGAAACACTGCTTCCTCATGTTTAGTCCTGACTCTAGGACCAGCAGGAGGCCGGTCCCTGAAGTCCTCAGAGTGTGAGATGGTTCATGTGGCTCTAACATGTGGGAGATGTTCTTTGGTGCTGGTCCATGGAGAGACATGTTCACAAGCAGAGCTGCTTTAAACTCTATTCTCTGAGCCACAGGAGCCAGAGACCTGAGCACAGGACACATGTGTCAAGTACTTCCTGGCTTTGCATAACAAGGAACAAGATTTTAAAGCTAAATACATAAGGATTATAAGTTTAAATATATAGATGCTGTTTCTGTCTTTTCTTCCTTTTATTGCAGTCTTTTAAAAATGAAAGCAAGACAGTAATAACAATATTTGCAGTAAAATATCTCTTTAGAACTCATTTTAGTTTGTTTATTTAATTTAAAGGTAGTGCTTGTGGCACATTTAGTCCCGTAAGCCTGCAGTTCACTGTGTGTGCTGGTGCTGCAGGGTCAGCTGCTCTGGGCCTCACACTGAACTAAACTCCTCAGACTCAATTGGGAACCCTAACTATACCTCCGACTAGAGGGAACCTTTACTATATACTACTACATACATGTACAGGTGAACAGAGGTATGAATTTATCCTCAAGTCTGTCCCTATTCTCAGATGGTGGCCCTAGCTACTACACATATAGTAGGACTAACCTTGATATTTTTAAATCAAGGTTTAAGTTTATTTATTTGTACCAATCTGCATCTGAAAAAGTGCAAAACAATTAAAAATCCCTGTCTCAGGTGCAAAAGGCAATATAAAGATAAATACAATAATTCAAAAATGCAGTTTACACAATCTATTTCAGGTCTCATTTATATCTGTGCATGTTGGTAGAAATAAATAAATTCTCGCACGTCACATGTGCAAAGTCCCTTACCCAGTCCTGAGGCCACATGGTGGAGATGTACTGTCACAAATCACTCCTCTACTCTCTCCCTCTCTTTATCTCTCCCTCTTTCCTCTCTCTCTCGCCTTTTCCCCTTTTCTCTAGCTCACTCCCCTCACCCTCTCTTACTTTCCTACTTCCTCCCTCTATCCTCTCTCTCTCCTGCTCTCTCTTCTTCTGCTCACCCATTCGCTCCTTCCTTCCCTTTCTCTCACTCCCTCTTCCCTCTTTCTCTCCTCTACCTCCCTTTCTCTCTGGTTAAACCCAGAGGAGGAAGAGCGTGTGTGCAGTAGCAGACTATCAGACTCCACTGCTCTGGCACCCCCACCCCTCGCCCCCAACACAACCCACACCCCACCTCTCCGAACACCACCGCACACCCCGCACACACCCCCCACACTGCAGCCTGGGACCCCCCACCCCTCTGCTCTCCACATGAGTCAAAGAGGCCTTCTTCTGCTGCCAGCTGACTGCAGCAGACACACCAGTGAGCGCTCTGGGAGGTGGAGGACCAGATTATGAGCAGTATTGGATCAGGTATAATGATGCTGATTTTAGCTCTTTTTTTATCAACAACAAAAATGCGTTAATTTCATCCATTTCATGTCAATTTTGCGCTAGTCATTGTTTCTTCTAAACCACTTTGTCAGACCAAATCCAGCTACAGTGTACAAGCTTGAACATCGTAATTCCTCCTAAATCCATCTTTATTTCAGAGGTGTCCAAACTTTTTTTTCACAGATGGCCTCATATTTAAACATAGACCATGTGGAGGGGCAGTCAATACAATGAAATCAAAAACTGTGAGATCATTTCACACCAAAATGGTCCCAATGGCAGACTATTTAAAGATAGCTGTAAAAAGTACTTCCCAAAATAATGTGGCCAACTCTTTTTGGGGTTTGGGGAATCTATTTTCATTGTTGTGATGTCTGTATGCAATGTTGGGAAGTAACTACTAAGTTATATACTTTATAAATTAAGAATATTGAGCAACTGTATACCTCCACAGTTACACTTTCAGTTAGTGATATTCTGAATAAAGGAATATTTTTTAAACTTTGAGTTATGGGCAAGTTTCATGAAGAAAGTTGGACTATTACGTAAAATGTATGATTGATTCAGGTCAATAATGTTGTCCAATCTGATATTAATCCCTCCAGAACATCTCCAAGATTGAAAGCATAATTTTTTGTTTTGTTTTATTACTTTACTCTTAAACCTTGTGTTGAATTCTGTGAGTCTTAAAAACTGAGGTGAACTTGTTTATCAGTAAGAATGCGACACATGCTTATTTTAAGATGTCTACACTGGAACCTGCTACTTTGGTCACATGATACAGGTATTCATCTGTGACAAGAGGTCTTTTAATACATCTTTTTAGAGACGTTTTCTACCTTCATGTAAACAGTTAACGGTATATCCATTTATGACCGTGTACAGGTAGTACATATATAGAACCATCCTTCTGTAGATAGTACATTTCTTGGGGTATAAGTGCTGGATGGCTCCTTTGTAATGTAACATGTGCCTGCCGTCTATACTCTTCATTCATCTCATGAGTTAAAACTTCTTTCACCTCTCTACCTGGTCTGCAATTGCTTCCTTCACAATTACATAGACCTTCTATGAGGCAGGGCTCACCCAAAAGCATGTTTGAGTTTGAGTCTTGACGTCAAAGAATAGTTGTGCTTTGGTTTCTATTGCTATTTCTTGCTCCCCAGTCTGGTGATGGTTACCTAACACAATTTGGAATCCTGACCCATCACCTCTCAGATCTAGTCAAACAGAGGTAGACATTAAGGTTTTCCAAAACTCTGAATAATTCAACAAGTCCTCCTGCGTGCCGGATAACTCCCAGTCAAAACACATTTCAATATTTGCCCTTCTCTTAAATTCACTCACAAAACACAAAATCACTGAGTTTGTACAAATTAACTTTTACCGTAGATGTACTCCTCTGGGTCCCATCACCTCACACCTCTGTCCCCTCACAAACAAACATGTCCGCCAGTGTGGAAGACGAGATCCATGCGCTTACTGCTCCCAACTCTGCTACTGTAACACACATTCACACACTATAATTAATGAACACACCTAGCTAGGTAGCAAACGAACTCCACGCGCCAAAACCCAGCCTGAATCCACTATCCTCTTTGGACAAACTGCCAGAAAAATAAATACGGAAAGTCAAATGATCCTATTGCATCGCGTGGTAAAGGGACGCTCAACAACAAGGCTTTCACGCAGAGAGGTGATTTATGCATCAGGAATAATATTGGAATTTTGGGGATCGACTTTCGCAATGAATGAAAAGGGCAAAGGAAACCGTGGATTCTCTGGTGGGGAAATGTGTTTGCTAAGTGCTTGTTGGACGTGTCAAAGTGTTATAGGTGAATTGGATTGAGTAAAGAATGTACAGGGACTTACAAATACTGCAAAATGACTGGAATATCCACACTATTAATTTCAGGAAATATACAATTCTGAATGGTTGGCGTGAAGAACATGGATATAGACAACAGTGACTTTGTACGCATGTTATAAGATTAATCAAACCTGACATGTTTGTAAATCTGCCATAAACCCAGTACTCTTTATGCAGGTTACAGGGTTAAGATCTGTTTTATTGTCTCCGTAGGGAAATTTTGGCGTTCGCATTTGAGTTTCATGTTTTATCAGTGAGTTTCATGGTCTGGAGTACCTAGCTGGGGGATTATTCTAGGTTGCAAGTAGCTGTGAGAATGTGTCCTTGATGTAAAGCGCTTTGAGTACCTTGAAGGTGAAAAAGCTCTAAATAAAAATGTGACAATTTACCAGTATTCAGCATAAAAATGTAGCTATGTCCAGTGTACATCATTTATCTATTAAATAATAAAACATTTTCATGACCAATGTTGCTTTTTTGTAAATCCAGAACAGCCAATGTGCTCTATCAATTTTTTCAGACCGATATTTAAGGCTGATTTTGACCTGATTTTGACCTGTGCAGTGTCTTCATTAAAACATTGTACTTGATATGCCGTATTTTCCGCACCCCGTGCCAAACTATGAAAAAAAGTGCAACTTATAGTCCGGAAAATACGGTATATATTTTCAGTCAGTTGATCAGCTTGAACAAAATATCCTTGTTATTTAATAATAATCTCATAATCACTGTATTTTGTAACTTGCTGATTTAGGATAGGCCACCTGCTTTTCTCCATGGAGATTTTATTTCTTTGCCTACATGTTCCACAGTTTAACGCTGAGCTTCATTATTGCAAAAAACAAACAAACCCAAAAAACATTGAAAAACATGCATTATCTCTACTCCACAGATTCATAATTTGGCCTGGTAAAGTCAATTGCTTGTACGCAACCTTTCAAGCAAAGTAATGACATCTTCAAGGAGATGCAGAGCTGGTGGCCCATGCCCCAGAAAAGTTACACAGAACACCTTTTTTCAGAGAGTATGGTGCAGGAAACTACTGCCACTACATTTTGACTTTATCTCCAAAACTGGGTTTTAAATCAAGGCTTGATGGAAGACCTGGCACGCCTTGACCCACATCGGTGCTCCCCAATGCCCCTGAGAGGCGCGAGACGGGCAGGCATCCATCACCATCTCCCCTGCTCCACTCTGCTCCTCTCTGCTCCTATACACTCCTCTCTGCTCCTCTCAGCTAGCAGCAAAATTAGCAGGAATCTGTTGGGGAGGGCCGATTGTTTTCTCTTCAAACCTACCATGTTTTTGCTGGGGAAGTTGCTCCTGAATATTGTGTGAATGGGAGTGAATGGAGGTCTTTTATAAGCCCTGCTCCTGGCCACGCGACTGCCGTCTCTGCTCTCAGGGTGATTGGTCAGGCTTGGGTTCGACTACATGAATGGGAGTATTCAAATGGAGCGTTTTCTCATCAACCAGGGAAATGAATCAAATATTGAATTTTGTCATATAGATTCAAAGCTAATCTGATTCTGGCGCATCAAAATTACATAATGGATTTATTTACTTTAGATTGAAATCGACCTTCACGGATTTAAACCTGGAATATTCACTTTTTTACTGTGTGGATGTCTGTAAATGACATGAACAAGGTTGGGTTTTCTTTAGTTTCAGTATTGGTGAAGTTTGCTCTGTCAGGTTTTAAATCTTAGTTTTGGAAGAGGTCTGCAGTGGCCTATAATAGGTTGAAAAAGAAGACACTGTGTATGGGCCAAATAGAAGTTTGCCAGTTTGAACAGCGTGACTATGTTAAAGTGGAACAAAACACTAAATCAACTTTTTTGCAACTAAACTATAATGTTTGAATAGTATTGTCCACTATTCCTAGTTAGGTTTTTTATGTTATTTTAAAGCAAACTAGGTAGATTTGGAGCTTTGTGTTCAAAAACTGTGAAAAACTGAGTGTGTGCTGTCCCCGGTGGCCACTGCGATTTCAAGTACTATGTGACATCACACAAGACTGCCCTAATTAACTGCTAACACATAACATAATTGGATCACCGTGTTACCTTTTATTGTTATTGAAATTGTTCTCCGCGCTCCGAGTCACTCCCCCTGCAGAGTGCTATCACCACATAATCAGCTGCATCCCACTAATGAAACTACTGCACATTGCATTAGGTTTGCTGTGTACAGTTTTGTATCATGCTTTTCTATATTTATGGAGAAGAGTTGTGGGTTAGAGTTAGACCGTTAACTCGTGGGAGGCTTGTGGGCTGAGCATTGCACAGAATCTTACAGCCAACCATAAGCTTGAATAGGGCCTGGGAGAGATCGCTAAAATACTCAGACATGCATGGATGGATTTAAAACCTTAAAAAAAAAAAAAAAAAAAAAAAAAAAAAAAACAAGATTTAGCATTTAAATGTATCATTCAGGGCTGATTTTATGACAAAGTTATATTGTTGACTGTTTTTAGGTAAAAATAGTAAACACAATTGGTCATTTTTATTTTGTTATTGTGAGTAGTGCTGTGTATTTCATCAGAGTTGAACTGTGATTACAAATCTGTTCTAAATGATATGAGCACTCCTTTTCACCCTCTATTCATCCCACGGTGGCTTTCAGAAGATTCATGAAAACATGCACTCATAAATGATAGCAATGTCATTTTGTTAAGCATGTTAAAGCTACCATCCGTGTTAATTAGATTTTTTTGTTATCAGTAGGATGCAGATGTAAAACCCCAGTCGTGGCTGTTGTCCCGGCTCACTTGTGCTCTCTGGTCTTCTGTCGGGTCAAGACTGGCACACTATCAGACGTAGTGGTGATATGTCAGAATGCAACACGGCTGAGTCGGCCAGTCTAATTACAGATGGTAGTTTTAAATCCACAGTATGTAATTTTCTACACTGTTAAAACTTGCGTGCTTTCGCTGAGGGCCTCCACAAACCTGACTCTTATTTATCCTGGAGGAAGGCGTCCTGCTTGTGCCCATAGAAATGTTGTTCCCTGGACACAGTCAAGTGGTTGTACAGTACATTTACCTTTACATACATCCTGCGTTATATAATAATTGTGGTTAGTATTTGAGTAGTTGGTTAGTCCACTTGTAAGAGCTGACCAAAACATTTTAATATAAGTGAACTGTTAAAATCCCTTTCTTCACTGAACTGAGTCTTAACTGTTGCTTCAGAAAAAATGACCCATAATATAATGTAATAATAATGTGACAGTCACCGAACTGTGTGTTTCTATCACTAAATAAATATGTCTTATTTAAGTAGTATCTACATTTTATTAGTCTATAACCTGTACTTCTGTCACCATGAAGTACAAGTGACCCTCCTCTCACTCCTCTTTCTCTGTTCCTTCTCTCCTCCCTTGCTCCTCTCTCCTTCCTCCTTTTCTGTTCCTTCTCTCCTCCCTCGCTCCTCTCTCCCTCTACCTTTTCTGTTCTTTCTCTCCTCCCTCGATCCTCGCTCCCTCCTGTTCCTCTGTTCCTCCTCTCCTCCCTGGGTCCTCTCTCCCTCCTCCTTCTCTGTTCCTTCACTCCTCCCTCGCTCTTCTCTCCCTCTGCCTCTGTTCTTTCACTCCTCTCTCCCTCCCCCTTCTCTGTTCCTTCTCTCCTCCCTTGCTCCTCTCTCCCTCCTCCTTTTTCTGTTCCTTCTCTCCTCCCTCGCTCCTCTCTCCCAGCTCTTTTTTTGTTCTTTCTCTCCTCCCTCGATCCTCGCTCCGTCCTGCTCATCTGTTCCTCCTCTCCTCCCTCGTTCCTCTCTCCCTCCTCCTTCTCTGTTCCTTCATGCCTCCCTCGCTCCTCTCTCCGTCTTCCTCTGTGCTTTCTCTCCTCTCTCCCTCCTCCTTCTCTTTTCTTCTCTCCTCCCTTGCTCCTCTCTCCCTCCTCCTTCTCTGTTCCTTCTCTCCTCCCTCGCTCGTCTCTCCCTCCTCCTTTTCTGTTCTTTCTCTCCTCCCTCGATCCTTGCTCCCTCCTCCTTCTCCGTTCCTTCTCTCCTCCCTCCTCCTTCTCCGTTCCTTCTCTCCTCCCTCACTCCTCTCTCCCTCCTCCTTCTCTCTTCCTTCTCTCCTCTCTCCCTCCTCCTTCTCTCTTCCTTCTCTCCTCCCTCACTCCTCTCCCTACTCCTTCTCTGTTCTTTCTCTCCTCCCTCGCTCCTCTCTCCCTCCTGCTCCTCTGTTCCTCCTCTCCTCCCTCACTCCTCTCTCCCTCCTCCTTCTCTGTTCCTTCCCTCCTCCCTCGCTCCTCTCTCCCTCCTCCTCCTCTGTTCCTTCTCTCCTCCCTCACTCCTCTCTCCCTCCTCCTTCTCTGTTCCTTTTCTCCTCCCTCACTCCTCTTTCCCTCCTCCTTCTCCCCTCCCTCGCTCCTCTCTCCCTCCTCCTTATCTCCTCCCTCGCTCCCTCCTCCTCCTCTGTTCTTTCCCTCCTCCTCCTCTGTTCTTTCCCTCCTCCCTTGCTCCTCTCTCCCCCCTCCATCTCTGTTCCTTCTCTCCTCCCTCGCTCCTCTCTCCCTCTTCCTCCT
The DNA here is from genome assembly GCF_009829125.3 of Periophthalmus magnuspinnatus. Classification (NCBI taxonomy): domain Eukaryota; kingdom Metazoa; phylum Chordata; class Actinopteri; order Gobiiformes; family Gobiidae; genus Periophthalmus; species Periophthalmus magnuspinnatus. The sequence goes on from NC_047144.1 coordinate 25,273,463, forward strand.
CTGTTCTTTCTCTCCTCTCTCCCTCCTCCTTCTCTGTTTCTTCTCTCCTCCCTCACTCCTCTCTCACTCCTCCTTCTCTGTTCCTTCCCTCCTCCCTCGCTCCTCTCTCCCTCCTGCTCCTCTGTTCCTCCTCTCCTCCCTCACTCCCTCCTCCTTCCCTGTTCTTTCCCTCCTCCCTCGCTCCTCTCTCCCCCCTCCATCTCTGTTCCTTCCCTCCTCCCTCACTCCTCTCTCCCTCTTTTTTCCATTCTTTCCCTCTTCCCTCCCTCCTCTCCCTCCTCCTTCTCTTTTCTTCTCTCCTCCCTTGCTCCTCTCTCCCTCCTCCTTCTCTGTTCCTTCTCTCCTCCCTCGCTCGTCTCTCCCTCCTCCTTTTCTGTTCTTTCTCTCCTCCCTCGATCCTTGCTCCCTCCTCCTTCTCCGTTCCTTCTCTCCTCCCTCCTCCTTCTCCGTTCCTTCTCTCCTCCCTCACTCCTCTCTCCCTCCTCCTTCTCTCTTCCTTCTCTCCTCTCTCCCTCCTCCTTCTCTCTTCCTTCTCTCCTCCCTCACTCCTCTCCCTACTCCTTCTCTGTTCTTTCTCTCCTCCCTCGCTCCTCTCTCCCTCCTGCTCCTCTGTTCCTCCTCTCCTCCCTCACTCCTCTCTCCCTCCTCCTTCTCTGTTCCTTCCCTCCTCCCTCGCTCCTCTCTCTCTCCTCCTCCTCTGTTCCTTCTCTCCTCCCTCACTCCTCTCTCCCTCCTCCTCCGTACCTTCTCTCCTCCCTCGCTCCTCTCTCCCTCCTCCTTCTCTGTTCCTTCTCTCCTCCCTCGCTCGTCTCTCCCTCCTCCTTTTCTGTTCTTTCTCTCCTCCCTCGATCCTTGCTCCCTCCTCCTTCTCCGTTCCTTCTCTCCTCCCTCCTCCTTCTCCGTTCCTTCTCTCCTCCCTCACTCCTCTCTCCCTCCTCCTTCTCTCTTCCTTCTCTCCTCTCTCCCTCCTCCTTCTCTCTTCCTTCTCTCCTCCCTCACTCCTCTCCCTACTCCTTCTCTGTTCTTTCTCTCCTCCCTCGCTCCTCTCTCCCTCCTGCTCCTCTGTTCCTCCTCTCCTCCCTCACTCCTCTCTCCCTCCTCCTTCTCTGTTCCTTCCCTCCTCCCTCGCTCCTCTCTCCCTCCTCCTCCTCTGTTCCTTCTCTCCTCCCTCACTCCTCTCTCCCTCCTCCTTCTCTGTTCCTTCTCTCCTCCCTCACTCCTCTTTCCCTCCTCCTTCTCCCCTCCCTCGCTCCTCTCTCCCTCCTCCTTCTCTCCTCCCTCGCTCCCTCCTCCTCCTCTGTTCTTTCCCTCCTCCTCCTCTGTTCTTTCCCTCCTCCCTCGCTCCTCTCTCCCCCCTCCATCTCTGTTCCTTCTCTCCTCCCTCGCTCCTCTCTCCCTCTTCCTCCTCTGTTCTTTCTCTCCTCTCTCCCTCCTCCTTCTCTGTTTCTTCTCTCCTCCCTCACTCCTCTCTCACTCCTCCTTCTCTGTTCCTTCCCTCCTCCCTCGCTCCTCTCTCCCTCCTGCTCCTCTGTTCCTCCTCTCCTCCCTCACTCCCTCCTCCTTCCCTGTTCTTTCCCTCCTCCCTCGCTCCTCTCTCCCCCCTCCATCTCTGTTCCTTCCCTCCTCCCTCACTCCTCTCTCCCTCTTTTTTCCATTCTTTCCCTCTTCCCTCGCTCCTCTCTCTCCTCCTCCTCTGTTCCTTCTCTCCTCCCTCACTCCTCTCTCCCTCCTCCTCCACTGTTCTTTCCCTCCTCCCTTCCTCCTCCTCCTCTGTACCTTCTCTCCCCCCTCACTCCTCTCTCCCTCCTGCTCCTCTGTTCCTCCTCTCCTCCCTCGCTCCTCTCTCCCTCCTCCTTCTCTGTTCCTTCCCTCGTCCCTCGCTCCTCTCTCCCTCCTCCTCCTCTGTTCCTTCGCTCCTCTCTCTCTCCTCCTCCTCTGTTCCTTCTCTCCTCCCTCACTCCTCTCTCCCTCCTCCTCCGTACCTTCTCTCCTCCCTCGCTCCTCTCTCCCTCCTGCTCCTCTGTTCCTCCTCTCCCCCTTCGCTCCTCTCTCCCTCCTCCTCCGTACCTTCTCTCCTCCCTCGCTCCTCTCTCCCTCCTGCTCCTCTGTTCCTCCTCTCCCCCTTCGCTCCTGTCTCCCTCCTCCTCCGTACCTTCTCTCCTCCCTCACTCCTCTCTCCCTCCTCCTCCTCTGTTCTTTCCCTCCACAGTCTCTCCTCTCTCCCTCCTCCCCCTCTGTTCCTCCTCTCCTCCCTCGCTCCTCTCTCCCTCCTTCAAAGCACACATGCTTCACTCCGTCTCCTGCAGAGGTCTCGCGCTCACACCTGGCCCGCTCTCTGCTCTGCTGTGGGACAGTCGTGATCATATGAGCCGCTTTATTACTGAGCCAACAGAAAGACCAGTGTAAGGCGGCTGTTCTTGGCTCCTTCTGCACCGTCCTGCTCTGACTTCTGTCTCAGTGACGTTAACATCCACGCTAAATAGTCTTTTAATACTCTTTCAATGAGGCGTGCGCTGCAAATACATGTCCAATACAAGGATGACGACAAGCTTGTATTAGTATGTGAACAATAAGAGCGATAAAATATAGGGAGGGCTGTGCCAAATAATAGAAGACTCACTTGTTTAATTCTATTCAATTTTATTTCTACAGCACATTTAAAACAAGCTGATCAAAGTGATTCACACATCACCGCCCACCGTGATGGCCGAACCCCGGATGCCCTCCTGTGCCCTGATCCTGTTCTGTGGACCCGAACCCTCCCTTCTCTCACCTGGCTGGATGCCCCGGTGCCTGGCTGGAGTGGCTCCCGTCCTGCCGTGGATGGGCCCATCTCTGTCTCTTAGTTGAGTGGCTCTGGCCCTATAGACTTGAACACTGTCTGTAAATGGATGCACATTAGTCCTGGACACATCTGCAGCCTGTCCGTCCGTGGGAGTGGATCTGTCCTTGACTGTGGTCCTCCTCGAGGTTTCTCTTTTTCCCACTTTTTTTTAATAGGTTTTCCTTGCCGAAAACGAGTCTAAGGACGGGGGATATTCTGGGGCAGTTCTCCATTTGCTTGTTTTCTCTTGATTAATTTGTTTGTCTGTCTCTCTTTCAATGTTGATTTTATAACTTTTTGTTGGTTAAATGTTACAGTCTTTATGTCTCAGTTTGACTCCTTCCCTCCTTGCCTGTGTGTGTGTGTTTGCCCCCACTCTCCCTCCATCTCTCTGTTTGTTGCGTATCAGGGTTTGATTTTGCATACAGCTACAAAAATGGAAACACGCGGTTTACGGGTTTACGTGAAACAATAGAAGGAATAATTTGTGAAATCTCTGAATATTTGACAGTAGTTAGACAACATTATGCCTTGACCAAAGCCAGAGCGGAGTATTGGTCTAAGGTAGCAGTTTATTTGAAAGCACCTGAAGCATGTAGCGTCCAGCTCATGTATGTGTGAGGCTGCGGCTGAATGTCAGAGTCAGAGTCAGTCATCCACGAGCCCAGCTGCTCTCGTGTCCGACAACACGTCACTAACGGGAATGGTCTGAAAGTCAACAGTGTTGGGGTTTAGTGATGATTCTTTGCTGCCCCATGCCTTTTTTCCTGTATATCATCACTATGTATTTTGCATCTGTGCCCATTAACCAGACCTTGGATGCCAGACCTTGGATGCATTAAACTGGTGACAACAGGTAACATCTAATTTGATAAAGAGCGACAGTAGCTCAGTTGGTAGAGTATTTATCCACTGATTGGAAGGTTCCTGCTGCGATTCCAGCTCTCACAGATGAATAATGTTGTCGTGTCCTTGGGCAAGACACTTCTCCCACCTCGCCTCCACTGGTAGACTGATGTGTGTGTGAATGTGTGTCTGGTTCCTTGATGTAAAGTGACTTGAATGTGGAAAAGCGCTATATAAAAACGTGGCAATTTACCAATGCAATGTAAATCCAGTAATGAAGAGATGTGTCTTTCCCTTCAAATCCCTTCTCTCAGTTTCTCTCTCCCTCGTTCCTGACTGAATATCACAGAGGAGCACAGCGCAGGGACAGAAGCAGAGCAGACGTGGAGGACAGCAAACACAAACACAGGTAAATCAGCACAGAGAGTGCACTGAGATTGTTGTAGATATGAAAAGACAAGAGGGGTTTATTTTTAACATGTTCGTAGTTCGAGCAAACAAAAATATAAAAATAAAAACAATGGAGCTCGGTCACATGGGAGGAAAACCCAGGACACACTGGAGGGACTATGTCTCTCGGCTGGCCTGGGAACGCCTTAGGGTCCCACCGGAGGAGCTGGAGGACGTGTCTGGGGTGAGGGAAGTCTGGGAGTCTCTGCTTAAACTGCTGCCCCCACAACCCGGCCCCAGATAAGCGGAAGAAAATGGATTAAAAAAACAACAACTATTGATTCAGTTGTTTCTGTTGAACAAAATTCTGCCCAAATCTTTAGATCTGAAGTTTTATTAGATCTCAAAATCTGTGCAAAATGCTTTTACGTTTTACTAAGTACTTTTAGTTAAGTAGATTTTTTTCTTGTGATACTTTTACTTGAGTATTTTTTGCTCTGGTATTTGTACTTTTACTTAAGTAACAAAATTGAGTACTTCTTCCACCACTGATAAGAGGAGAAAATATGCATTTTGTAACTCTGCTGTCCTTCAATCTGACAGGTCCTGTCTGTACAATCACTGTGACGGGAGTGCAGACCTGCTGTGTGGGGTTATATGTGTGCACATGTATGTGATTGAGCATCAGCTGAATCCTATGTGACACATATCTCAGTGACACATGTGAAAGGAGCTCATTGGTCTCCCATAATTTGAAATAAAATGACATTTCTCTCACCTCAGAGTTTAGTGCTTTGCTCATTGATTCTACAGAAATCTGCTATGTTTTTCAATCCCCTGTGATCCTTAATTTTCCTCATTTCTTTTTTTCCATGTAAGCAGCCATGTTTGTTTTGACCATGTGTGTCCCTGATTGGCTAATCCACCTGTCAATCACGCTCATCTGAAATTCACTGATGACCAGACTCAGATGCAAAGTACTAGTAAAGTATGTAAAGTACTGAAGAAGTTTCTATTCTGCATTTCTTTTGTTCAACCAACCAAACATGCTGCATATCATTTTATGCAATAACGATCATTTTTACAACAATTTCATACCCATTCCTTCACAACCATTACATTTTTTGCCTAATTTCACATTTTTCTTCGATCTTTAACCTCGCAGACACCATAGTGCATGAGCCTGGCCCTGCGCTGCCTCTCCCCTAACACAAACAGAACACTATAAGCTGTTTTCCTCGCCGCACGTTGCCAGAAGCCATCACTCCTGCCATGCTCCCGGATCGAGTTCTAGTGATGGGGACAGGCTACCACGCGCCGCTGCCAACAATGTCCGGAGAGCGCAAATGTTTATTTAAAAAAGTTACGTCGGAGTATTGATTTTATTTCATTTTCCCTGCTCGTAAGTCGTTCGTTTTGGCTGGGGCCGACTGGTTGTCCATCACGGCTGCATAAATGCCGCTACTATGGTATAAAATTGCCCCTGTTCACCAAAAACGGCTACTTTCTATTCATTTACTATTGGAGTATATCGCTTATGGGTCCTGTCCAAGAATAACACGTCAAAAGCCTTGCTCTTATAAATGTCCGTACATGGAAAATCTCACCTACAATAATGTTAATATCAGATATGCCCCCTAAGCACGACCCGTATTTGTATTCAATTACTTTAAGTGGCTTTGTGTTTTAAAAAGTAGACTCGCGTGGAGATTACATCGACCCAGAATACATAAATCTAAAATATTATCTTTCTACTTGTGCAATAAAGTTAAACAAAGGCCATAAAAATGTAGAGATGAAAAGAACCAGATGGGTCTATGGTGGTTGAGGTATTGATGGATAGGATTTGGGTGACTGGAGTGTTAGAATGGAGCTAAGAGAACGTGTAAAGCTTTTTAGGGATAAAGCGGCAGCTGGGAGGTAAGGTGCTAATGGTGTCAGGGGAGCAATATGGACAGGATGGATGGGGTCTTAAGAATATCCAACAAAGTGAGAAAAGATTTGGGATAGGCCGATAGAGGCTAGCCAAAGAAGAGAATTTGAAATATCTGAGCGGTGAGAGAGTTTCTGAACTGTTCCAAACAAGGTGTCAATGTGTTTTTTCGGCCTTTTCCGTAGAGATTTTTAAGAAAACAATTGTTAAGAAAACTTGGTGGGAATGTATTACCATTAGGAGCAGTGGTGAAGTTGTCGAAGCAAAACTGTATGAAACGTGGCGTGGAGACGAGATTCAAGCTCCAAACTGTTTGTTATCCCAAAGTCTCAAACCAGACCATTAAGAAACTCAATGTCCGAGAAACTATTCAGACAACATGTCCTATGCTTGTACCAAATTTCACTTGTCTATGATGAAAAAGGTCTCTCATTGCCGTAATGTATTTTGATTTTTGAGGTGCTGGTATTGAGTCATGTTGAAAGATTAATTTTTAAGGCAGTGTCCCACCAGCGCATGATCAGAACTGAAGAAATCGCTTGGATGAGTGGTGCAACGTAACTCTAAACCTTTCAGAATGACCTTTCCTATAGTCTGTGCACATGCATTTGAAGCAATTTTATAGTTAGAATGAAAGATATATTTTCTAGTTTAAACTATAATAGAATTAGCATGACATTTTCCTCAACTAAAACTAAAAACAATTATTTTCTAACTGAAGTTTTCTTCCCTGTGCCTGGGTTTCCTTCAGACACTTTGGTTTTTGGCTGTCAACACAAAACACTATAGGTAAAATCCTCCAGCTCAGGTCGTCCTCACCAAGTCTAGTTCAAGATCTGGAGATGCTCCTGAGGTTGCCCCAGCGACAGTGAAAGATGGTTCAAATGCAGGCCATACTAATTTTCCTACAGAATCAAAAAAATATAATTTAAAGTTGGGGTAATAATTGATAACACAAAGCATATTTAGAACTCAAACTTTCGTAGGGACCTGTGTTGGTGAAGAACATTTCATCTCCATCGTGGGTTTTGTCGGGGGAGAAAACTTGCAAACATACAGCACTTCAGAGTCACACTGCGATCCAACATTTATATAAATTGGTCTGAACACATTCTGTACTGTACAGGAGACACGGCACGGAGGAGAGTACTACAGCACTACACTACAGCACTACAGTCCCTTAGCCAATCAGGACAAAGAACACAATGCACGTTCATACACTGTATAAAAAAATAATAAAAAAGCAAAATTCCACCAAAAAAATCCACAAACACAGCAAGGTGAACCACAATATAGCGAGGAACAACTGTATTTGACCCAAAAGATATATTAAAATGTTTCAGTTTTGTTTTTGACCCTGTGATTCCCCCCTCTCTTCACTTCCCCTTCCAGAGTGCCATCACTCGTAACGGGAGCTGTTTTGTAAAGTTGTTGTGTATTGTTTTGTATATTTATGAAAAATTGCCATGTGGAGTCATAGGTCACACGGGGTTCTGGGCTGAGATTTGGACAGCATTATGTTGCTAACCGTAAGAAGGGTTCCAATAGGACCCGGGAGAGATCCAGACTGCATTACTCAAACATGCATGGATGACATCTAAAACCTCTTCAGGCATGTTTTTGATGAAGGAACAATGTTATAACATGGTAGAAAGCTCCAAAAAGTCAATTTTGCACAATATCCTTTAACCTTAAAATTATGCCAAGGTGCAATTTTACAAGTTCATTCCTTTGGCCTCTAGTTTACAAAATTGTTTAAAAGAAAAAAGTGTTAAGGTAGAGTGAACTTTGTTGTTACTTTCAATATGCTTTTAATATATTCTTTTTCAAATGACCCAAAATGCAAACCTTTCATTAAAAAACTCAAACACGACATGCACATAATCGTAAAAACCTCACGCTTGAGCACACAAGACATAAAATGAATCTTGAATTATTGACTTACATTTTATATTAAAGGGAGTGGATGTTTTTGCCCTTCCATCTCCTTCATTGGACAGTCTTTATGAACTACACCGGCCAACATCAACCTCCCTCCCCTCGGCGCTCCTGAGAGCCTGTAAAGATGAGGCTGCTGACATCTTTTACTGTGCCAAGGCCCTGGATACATTTGCTTGGCTCTTCTCACAGTAATATTAGAACTATGGGTACCAGCGCCTTCGTATGACCGCTACTGCTGCTTTACGGCTACAAAGTTCAACCAAGTTCAACTCCATCGGCGAACTGTATGTTAAACAGCATACGTGCATTCAAACATGACCACAATGCATGCATGAAAAAACACGGTCAAGCGATTACAATTAGCTGCGATGGAGATACTGTTCTTTTCTTTGGAAGGAGATTTGGTTTGTGAAATTGTAAGTGGGCATTTTTAAACCCCAAAATATCACTTGAATCTTGTTTTATTAAAATCAGCTAAAAAATACCCCAGACATTAGCGGGTCAGATCTGATTGCGGTAATTATTTTGGCATAAATATGAAGTACAACGACGCATATCTTTTTGTCAGGTTATAAATTGGGCAATTTGAGCACAGCAGCAGAATGATTGTTTGGTCTGCCACTGGAGCCTGAAAACAAGTATGAAATAATGCAAGAAGTTATAATTTGGGCTTTGTTATCTCATTTTCTACTACATTTACCACAAAAAAAAAAAAAAAATTTGTGTGAGAATCAAGCAGTGAAAATCATAATCAGACCTAAACACTCCCACTCATTATAACAGTATTTTATTGTTATCTTGTTACCGGGGGCGACAGTAGCTCAGTTGGTAGAGTGTTTGTCCACTGATCGGAAGGTTGGCGGTTCAACATAAACATCATTGGTTGAGTGGTCAAATCCACTGACTTACAAGTTGGCCGTGCGATTCCAGCTCTCACAAATGAATGCTGTTGTTGTGTCCTTGGGCAAGACACTCAACCCCCTCTTGCTCGCCATTGTCTGTGTTTCCTGCTGTGTAAATGTGTGTGAATGGGTGTGTGTCTTTAATTATACTCAAGGTCCAAAAGCAACTCACAGAAACAACCTACACTGCATGATTTAAAGTGCTTTAATTTGTGGTATAGATGTAAACAAGGTAATACACACTTGTAACATAGGTGCAGTGTGTATGAAAAACAGTGTTGAATGGGGCATGCCTCATTACCGGTCCATCAGATAAAACCTCATGTAGCAATGTTAGTAGCGGTCATTTCTTGGCGCACTACTGCAGTATACTATAGCCATGTCTGCAGTCAAACAACCAAACATTACACAAATAAATAAATTTAACTGGACTACAAGTTGCTCTGGAGTGTAAGTCAAAAAATGCATAATAATGAAGAAAAATGTTGCCAGTGTGACCGTAACGAAGATGTGAAATTATATGCTCAGATGCGATTTATATTCCACATATAAGTCCCCTCTGAGTATAAGACATCATCTCTCACTGATCTACAACTCTATCCTCAGACCCAAAACAAACAGGAAACAAAGAGAACAATACAGGTTTACAGGTTGAATAGTTGTTTACAGTTTTCAGTGTAGTTAGCTCCTCCCTTCAGACAGATATAAGGCAGTGTCCACCAGCTGTCTGACCAGAACTGAAAAAGCTTTTGCTATGGATCAGACCTGGATGACTGAGGGCTTACACAGACTTCCGACTACTTACTCAAAATAATTAAAACAAGAAAAGAGAAGAGACAAATGTACAGATAACTAAATACACAGTCACGGGCATGTGTGTACATACTTGCTTCTCTTTAACCAGAATCTTAAGTGAACTCTCTTTATGACCAGTAGCAGTTATGACCCCAGCGACAAGAGGAGATGAAGAAAGTCGGCCTCCATAAAGCACCTCCACAGTAGGAGACAGGCGCTGACAACTGTGGACCTGTCAAGATGCCATCATGTCCTAAACCCCGACCCCCATCCCAGACTCAGCCCATCACTGCTCCGCTGCAATAAACAGGGCGACTTCCATACACAAACTCAACGCAAGCTGAGAAAACTTTTATCATGTCCACAGCGTTTTAACAACTGGCTTTGACAAACGACGTTCAAATTTGACACAAATCTTTCAGCACTAGCGCACATTGGCGCAGACCGCAGAGACCTCCATATAACAGAATATAGTTTGGCTGAAATGTGGATATGAGCTCGGAATAGGTCTGCAGGGAGACTGGGGCTGGACTCAGGTTTCCCCCATGGGAGCGAACCAGGCTAGCCAACATGCTAATATCTTGGATGCCTGGCGTGCAGTGGCCATAAAATACAAAACTGAGCGCCGCTGCCTGAGTTTGACTTTTCAGCACCTATTAGTGTTAGAGGGTGCAGTCACAAAAGGAAAGTTGTGACAAAATGCCAAAATAGATTGTCAAACAGGCAATGGCTTCAAAAAGTCTGGCTCACTTCCTCCCAGAAAAGCAGTGATGATGGGGAGTCGCCAGAGAGAAGCGGCATCAAGATGAGTTTGTGAAGGATGTTGTCGTCACATCTCCAGACTAGTCAGCAAGAATATAAAGAACACAGGCAAGTCCATAAAGTGGCTCTAAAGAGGAGTATTTGGAATTCAGTAAAACCCAACATCTTCTCATTTTAAACCAATGTGAAACACACTCCACAACTGAGTAATTAAAAAGCTTTTTTCTTTTTTTTCAGTAAAAGTTTTCATAAACTTTAACATACATAGATAGTTTATTGTTGCATTGTTTATTGCTGAAACATTGCTGTGACATTTCTTAACCCAGAAACTAAATACTTTGAATAATCACAAGTAAGTACAGACAAGTGAGTGGAGATAAGGGGTATGTGAAAACAGACATTTTCTGACCTGACCCAACCTTGAATGCAGGACAACTCAAACATGCATCAATCAATCAAAATACAACCTTGATTAAGTTAATGATGAGGGAGCATTGTCACAACATGGTTAAAATCTCATAAAAATATAATCATAAGAGGCACATTTATCCACAATATCTTATCTTATGGGGCAACAGTGACTCTGTGGGTAAAGCAATAGCCCACCAACTGGAAGGTGTCCAGTATTAGGAAGTAATTTTTCCCTCTCCATTTGGTGATGAATAAACACATAACAAATCACGCAACAAACAAAGCTTTTTAATCCTATGTCGTGTTTTTTACCCAAACTAAAACAATTATTGTAGTTACGTACTTAAATACATAACCTAAAAGCATACAAACCTGCACATCCACACAGATTCCCCACCAGCACTACTCCTAAATCACCACCGGAGGCACCATAGTGGATCCCACATTTCCACAACACCCAGCCAATCGTATCATCCACGGTTCACGAGTGGGTTAACAACGAGAGGAGACGAATTCTCCAAAGTCCACCTAATCCTCTGCGGCTAAACACCAGGCATCCAGCAGCTGAAACAGCCCACCGCGCTCTTTCAGTGCCAACCTGCTCCGAACCCGGCGGAAATTTGGCACTTTACGGAGGTGCAATGTTTCAAGGTACAACAGCAAACTTCCCCAAACCCTTAGCTCTGCAGAATCTGTGTCGTCAATGTGCGCTCAGCAGAATCTAGGTGGACATCATGGGTCTAATGCTAACAAATTAGAATTCAATATGGTGCAAATCAAGCAGTGTTTTAATAACCATAATTTCCATGTTTGGATAGATACTTTTTGCACGAGTAGCAATTATAAAGCAGAATAAATAGACTTAGTGTTGGAGCAGTGGCGCAGAATATGGAAATGAGGAGAGCAGACAGATTGGATAGATTCGTAATTGGGGCGCAGACAGATGCATCACTGAAATAATAGGAATCCTGTTATGTAGTCGATCACATGCCAGGTATAAATTTGATCTAAATTAAATGTGTGTGTATGTATTGGATCATCTTATCAGGTGGACAGACTGATATTAATAATGTGAAGTGGAAACTCACTCTTAAGCCTGATTCAGTAAGTTCTTATAACACCCGGGTCTATTTTGTCAACATTCTGTGTGTGTAGTGCTTTTAAAGAACTTCACAATATTGTGCAAATTACAAAAAAGGTAGACATTTTTGAATATGTTCATAATGCTATATTATAAGAGGAATAAATTTAATCTATAAATCTAGAGCTTGTTTTTTTGTTTGTTTGTTTGTTTTGTTTTTTTTACCATTATTTGACAAAATCTTAACTACTTGACAATGGAGGGCACGTCACCTTAACATTAAATGTTCCACAGTAGGTTCTTATTGCCAGAAATACTTGGTAGAATCACATGATTGTCTTTTACACATAAAGTGCGCTCTTCTGACTCCATCAAACCTGGCTCCAATTAATTTTACATTTAAAAAAAAAAAAAAAAAAAAAAAACTTTGTCCCCTATCTCTGTAACTGCTGCTTTCAGGCTATACATTATGGTCTTAAAATGTTCATATTACACTTCTCTACATGATTCTGGTATTTTTATTTTGCTATTGTGTCTGTAAATCTAGGTATGAACATTAATAATGGAGAAGTCACACGCCTTCTCTCCCCAAGCTAGCATTAGCGACAGGTTTTATTGACATTGTTACTAAGCGCCTGCTTCGTACTAAACCAGCAGTGTGGGCGGGAAGAGGCTTTACATTCAACAGCCTCACTCCAGATTGGCCCTTTAGTTACTGTGATACTTGGTATCATAGCATCCAAAGAGTCAACCAATACTTGACTGGAGCCGAACACTTCTGCACTTCTTTAAAAACACTGGACAAAAAACCATTGTCACATCACCACTGCCATATTCTATACAAATATAAATTACTGCATTTTCAAAACATGATCAATCTAAAATCAGCATGTTTGATCTATAAAATTCTGCACTCTCTCGCTCCTCCACCAATAAAATAATTTATCGAGAGTAAAGAAAACACACAAAGAACCACACGAGCCTCCGCCAGAGGAGATATGGTCATACCCCACAGACGTACCACCTTTGGTCAGATGGTCCTGTCTGTCCGAGGTGGGAACCTGTGGAATAGCCTCCCTTTAACTCTGAGGGAATGCCCAACATGTGATTCATTTAAGGCTCAACTGAAAAACTGGCTCTGGGCAAACCAAACTTGCACACACTAAGTGCCAGGCTGTTTATTATATATTGTGTATCCTTTATGGACCGTTTTAGTATTGTCTGCTGCATGTGGGTCTGGATAATGAGCTGAGTGAATGTTAATGGAGTTTTGTGCAAAATGACTAAGATTGTAAGATTGTATGGTTGGAAAATTGTATTTAAGGTCTGATCATTGTTTAATGTAAATTTTATTGTTGTTGTATTTTTTATCCCTGTGACCCTGACCCGTGGTACTACGGATGGAAATTAGCCGTATGGCTACAATCCGGCGTGTTTACATTCGTGCTTTTGTCATGTATGTTCATTAACATGCACTGTCCCAATCAAATAAACAAATATATATAGATATGTATAATATAGATATATTATATAGTCTATGGTTTTATATCATTCAGTGGAGCATTCCAGATAAAACAAATAATATCTTCATGAAAAAAAAAAAAAAAAGGTTTCAAATGGGCCACCTAAGACTCGCCCCTTTAAACCAAGTAAAGCTAAAATTAAAACTAAATGAAGTAACTTCCCACTATAGAGCTCAGAATTGTGATGTCACACCTCATAGAATTTACAGTGAGCCTAATGTTAAACTAATGGAAACTTTAAGATGCTAAATACTAACCTTAGCGTTCATTCAAATGTTTTATGACACTTACAGAGTGATGTATTTACCAGTAGTGACCCAGCAGCTTATGAGTTTGTTCCACCAGGCTTTTCTTTACTCCTGTCACAAACATGGCGGATTTCTGTGGTATTGTTCCATCCCAAGCTCGATAGTTTTTACCAAAAAAACGACTACCTTTTCAGTACAGACATCCTGGAGACTGACTGACTGCTGACACACCACTCAGGAACATGCTGCTTTTGTCAGAGCTCCACATGTGTTTCCAATGCGTTTATATTAGATTCTGCCCCGGCTGGCCACATACACATACATACAGTTTTATGCGCTCTACTACTATGTTACTATGGTGGCAGTGTGTATGGCTAGGCTCAGGTTTCCCCATGGCTTCTGCATGTCTGAGGAGGAGGATGTGGACAAGTGGCAGTGACAGCAATGAGATTCAGAGTAATGAAACCCTAGCACTAAAGATTAGGCCCACAGTATAATGTTAACTGTGCAGGTTATGGGTCGGTCCCCTTTATGGTCCATGGAGAACTACAGTGATTACTTAATATGACAAAGTGTGTTAGGTAATAGGTATAGAAGGAAAAAAGACTGCAGAATAAATCTGTAATCAGAAGTCATTCAGATTCACTTGGATTAGCTAAGTGATAACAGTGAAGGTCATGTCAAACGTAGGGCTGTAGTTGACTAAAGAAATATCCTGACATTTAATTAGTCGACTAAAAAAAGTACTAGAAAACAATCGGTGGTGGAATGTAACAAAGTACAAGTAGTAAAGTACTGTACTTAACTAAAGCATTTAGGTAAAAGTACACTTTGCAGGGGATACGTTTTACTTTTACTTCACTACATTTTAGAGCAGTATCTGTACTAACGTAAAAAGTAGTAGTAGTAGTGGTTTTAATATGATTTGAGGGGTTATATTTACTATGTTCGTGGTAACATCCTGACTAAAAGTTTTGAGTTCAAGCTTTGGCTTTCAGCAAACAAAAATAAATACGCAAAATTCATAAGAAAAATGAAAGGGTTCCCAACCTCTTTTGCCTTGAATAACCCCAAAGTTTTTCTCCTTCCTCTGAGTACCCAAATAAATGTCTTTAATAGAATATTGTCAATCATTAGTGTAAACGTGCCCCCAGATGCCCCTGTACACCTGGTTGGGAGACAATGGGAGACATGGAATTTGGACACTGGTTGTATCTCCCAGAGTTCAAATAGATGTGATTTTATCTATTTATTTATTTATTTTAAAAGAGACCATGTACAATTAGAACATAAATGTTGCCATCTGATACATTGTGCCAGAGTTACCCTTGGGCTCATTTACATCTGCAATCCCCTGGTTGGGAAAACAATAACCCACAAACATTTGACAAAACACAAACAGAGTGACAATGGATTGAAACACAAAAAGTACACAAGCATTAAAAAATAGCACAACCTTCCACACACAGAGACACACACATTCATACATACAGAGCCAGATTCATTGGAGAAGAACCTAAAGAGATGAATGGTTACACTTTGGGGTCCTTTTTAAGTGCATTTTTAAAGTTCAATCTTAAACCCTTTGATTGTGACACATGACACTGTTCTTCTGTGTAGTGGCCTTCACTGAAAAAGCTCATTGTCCAAAGGTGAAGGTATTATACAGTCATGCAGAGAGGCTATTCTTGTAGTTTGCAGCACGATAGCTCACAAAGCCCTTCAAACTGTCAGGAGCCAAGCCATTTACAATCTAGAAAACCAGACACAGATTGGAAAAGATTATATTTTGCCAAGATGTTACACTGATGGTGCATCACAGGCTTTTTATCAAAGATCTTTAAGGCTTGTTTATACACTGACTCTAAAAGGTCTAACAGTTGGACGAGTGGGAAAAAAGTACGAGCATGAACAAATGTCTTGTCTGCTTCCAAGAACAAGGTCTAATATGTCAGCCATGTTTATATTTGATGGTTTTTGTCATGTTCTTGATATGTTTTTTTTTTTTTTTTTTTAATTATAGGTTTGAGTTTTAAGTGACCAAATCAGAGACATTAACAATCCTCTTTTTTTTGATTGACAGGGGCATTAGCTAAACAGTGACACGCTTCGTCCATGATGATGAAAACGTAATATAACAGTGAACTGGAAAACATTGCGTATTTCTGCAGAATCAATGAGTAAAGCGCTAATTCTGTTTTCCGGAGGAAGTTTGTTTTTCCTTATGAATAATAACTGCATTGGATGGCTCTGTCGGAGTTCGGCCTGGTATGCAGTCTAGATCCGAGGCAACCTATACCACTCCAACCTTTCTGCATCTGATATTGCTATTGCTTCTTTTTCATCATTTAATTGCTCAAATTTATTTCATCACGCAGTTAACCTTTGCCTAATTTACACAGACCTCAGTACTCACGCTAGCATATGTCTGTAATCCCAGTGATCAACAATGGAAAATATTATCCGCAGTGTATTAGCGTCATTGTGTTTATTTGCCTTAGCGATACCCTTAAGCCCGCGCGGTGATTGATCGACCTTCAAACGCCTCACCTAACGCATTTACAAACAATAGCCCGGGTATAATGTTCGACCAGCTCTCAGGACATGGCCGATATCCTCTCCTCCATCTCCAACTCTCTGTGGAAAAAAAGCTTACACTCTACCAACACACAGCTAAGTAAAAGTTTATGTTTTCAAGGCCCGACCAAATAAATGAAAGGGTGCAAATGGGACGGTGTTCGGGCTTGTTCTGGACATGGGGAAGTGGAAAGGGGAGAGCACCTGTGTATTTAGACAGGCGCGGTGAGGTCATTGTGCCGCGCTAAACATTTATCTGTGTTTTATGATGCCAATCCACATCATTAGCTGAGTCATTGAGACAGACCACCAGATGAGGGCTGGAGGTTACAGCGTCTGCAAACCCAGCTGCTCCATAAAAGCATTTAACAATTTGTATTTTAGACATTTTAGGACGTGGTTGAGACTTCACCTTCAATGTTGAGGTTTGGGAAACATCAGAAAGTTAGCTTTACTGAAGATGTTCCCTAGGGGTTAGGTCTCGGTCCATTGATGTTTTAAATGTGAGATGGTGAATTAATGGAGAACAGAAATAAAAACCAAATAGAGTGGTCTCTCACATTCACCTTTTGCCAAATTTACATAAATGTTGGATCGCAGTGTGACTCTGAAGTGCTGTATGTTTGCAAGTTTTCTTCTCAACAAAACCCACAATGTCAATGAAACATTCTGCACCGACAAATTTCAAAAATGCATTGGACTTAAAAGTTTTTCTCTGCAAGGAGCGCCGCCTCTGTGGATTTCGCAAGAGCAAAGGCACGGGAACAACACATTTAAAGAGATCATTGAGGAAGAGGAATGTAATATACAAAGGTTTGAACTTTGAGAGTGTTTGAACAAGAGAGAATTGTGAGAAAATGTTAATGCCTGTGTGAGAAAAGTGTATAAAGTGTGTGGTGAGGGGTTTTACAGCTGCAAAACATATAATAATTGTAAAAAAATAAAGCTGACTACTTTGCGGATTTCGCCTATTACGGGTTATTTTTAGAACGTAACCCCCGCGATAAACAAGGGACCACTGTGCAATAATACAGCTAAAGAACTAAACATATTAATGTGACTTAATTTGTTTACTAGGACATCTCACAATTTTTGAAACACTTTTGAATTTATAAGATTTCACTTGGCTAGCGGTATAGGGCATTAGACAGCCATCCAATTTTGGGATGATCCAATGATAGCTGGATATTTGTAGCACATGTGAGAACAATGTGGAAGACATCTCCTCTCAATATCCTCAGAACATTCACAACAAAATATGCAACTTCTTTTTCCCTCAGATTCACAGTTTAGTGTTATGCTCTTTGATATCTCAGTCCTCATTGTTATTTTTTAGATTTCTTGTTTTACTTGTCAGATTCTTTGTTTTTCAAGGACATGATAATAATGGTGGGGTGTGGTATATGGTGTAATATGGTTGCCGTTGTGTTTATTTATATATTCTTTGTGCAGATAACTAAATTATCCATTTCATTATTTATTATGCCAGGAATGTCACAGTAATTTTCACTTTTACACGTGTCCAATTCTTACTATTTATTTACTCTAGATTCAATGGTGCACATTAGCAGGTATCACCTCCCACATTTTTGCTTAGCTGTACATGAAGAAGGATATGACCATGCCAAATGCGTTGTCAGTGTTTACATTCTCTGTAAGTGATCAGGCTGGTTGCTTAGTCTGAAAAGCCTCACCAGTCTTGTAAAGTGATACAGATTTATTGTACATCTGGCCTTCGCTGGCTTGTAAAAAATGGAGAGTTAAATGCCACGCAATGTTGGGTTACAGTAATCTATATCACAATTTCTGAAATTGCGAACAAAAACAACAAAATTTAAATGTACTAAAAATGACTATCAATGCATTTAGTGAGATTTACAGTATTTATCTGGATTTGCATTTGGATTATCTGATTTGGCTCAATGTGACTGATTAATAAAATAAAATAAATGAAAATAAATTTGAAATATAGTTCTTATTAGCTGTAAGCCATGTTATAATGCTGTTACCTCATCAAAACATACCTGGACTTGTGTTTTGTTTCACGTCTTAGAGTAATCCTGCAGTATTAGTCTGTCTACATCTCCTAACATCGAAGTGGTCTGTTCCACCTTGTGATGTCATGTAGTGACATTTTTCAGTCTTACAGCTACCTTTTACCTTTCAGTGAAAATGGGCAATTCCAGGGCTGAAACCATGCAAATTAATCTAGTGGAGTTTAAAAACACAATGGAGCACTTCTTGTATTACCACATGACATACTCTGTACTACAAGGTAGTACAGAGTATTTTCTGTTTGAGAGAAGGACTCCATGTAGGAATTGTGTTAAACTTGTGTGAATGACAGAAAACAAAACTCCAGGTATGTTTTTGATGGAGAGACAACATTATATCATAGATTAAAAAAAAAAAAAAAAAAAATGTGATAGCGTAACTAGACCCTTTAACTAATCAAAACTAGCCAAAAAAAAAAAAAAAAAAAAAAAAAAACAAACAAAAAGGAAATAGTCACACTTAATTCTACTAACTCATACACTCAACAGCATTATAATGATGAACCATAGGATGCAATAACGAAAAACTGATTATGCATAGACACACATATGGAATTCTAGTCTTTCAGTCACCCACATAATGCAGCGGAACCTGTTCGTCCAATAGGAGGTCATGTATTCCTGACAGTAGATTCAGGACAGGGGGAGTCAGGGGAAGAGGGGGGGTGGCCCACACACACAGTCCTGGGACAGTACTGGGCCGTGCAGAAGGTAAACAGCGATGAACCAGCGTGAGGCCTCCACAGACAGAAAGAACAACAAAGAGGAGCAGAGACCAGCCGTGGAGAGCGTTGGACGGGGCTAGTTATTTAGTGGTCAGAGCATTTTTATGGACCACTATAATAGGAGTGATCAAGTTGTGGGTAAAGTTGAGTAGTCCATGATGAATGTGGCAAAATACGGACATTAAAGGGGATGTACCAGATTTTATTTTTATTTTTTTTTCATATAACTATCTTGCCCCAATACAGATATATTTAAAAATAAGATATTTGTGTGCTGTATGCATCTAATTATAAAGCTTTTTTTTTAAATCATCTGCGGACCAGTAAACACACTGTTAGCATGTGAGCTGCCTTACCATAACGTCAAAAAGAAAAGTGCGTATAAACTCATTACGAATAATAAGGATGCTAGGAATGAGTTAGGAAAGTAAGGTTAAAGTTAGAACCACTTGCAAACCATTTAAAATGAGCTACTTCATTTTTCACATAAGATCATGTCTTTTCAGCAAGAATCAGGTAACCTTCATCTGCACCAACCAACCCCAAACCATCAGTCATCTCAGCCTCTCCAACTCCTACTTCTCAGCGTCATCTCCCAGGGGAGGTATTTTCTCTAACTACCATGCCCTCCTCGTATTACATTATTATTGTATGTACCTGCTCAAGTCTAAGCACCAAAGATTATCATGAGGCAGAAAAAAACTTTAATAAACTTAAGTATTAGGGATTCTCTAAAATGACTATTCTGTAGTTTGTATGGTGTAGGTCCAAAGAGCTTACAAAGTTCTGTCTGTCTTTACACAACCTCAACCCACAAACATGTGATGTCATTCAGCACTTATTCTCTTGAGCCCTGCTATAGTCCCACCATAAATCTGAGGGATTTTGTGCCATGTGCAATGTGCAACATGAATTCTAAATTATGGGTAAAATATACTTGGATGTTCAGTGCCTCTGAGGCCTATCCGGGGCAACAAGCAACTTTTTTCTGGATTTTGAGCATCTTGAAAGTGGGGAAAGTGGGGAAAGTGGTGGACCTGAAGGAAAAGTACCAAAACAAAGGGAGAAGATGCAAAGTCCAAACAGGAAGGATGCAAATAGTTTTGGAATTGGGTCTTTCCAGCATCTTAATAAAAACTTAATTAAAACTTCACTAGCTAAGAGATAAGAATGCAATACACAGTAACACAACATAATAACTATTATAATAACTATCTAATTATATTTAATAAATCATGAAGACCTAATTCATAATGAACAAATACATTATTAAGAATCACTTAGTGACTACTTAATAAATACCTTAATTTGTTTCCTCCTCACCCCTTAATTAAGTAGTTAATATGCTTAAATTAATACCCTAACACAGACTGTATGAAGTCATTAACAGTTTATATTAAAGGTATTTTAGGAGGTTGGTGGTTGGTGGTTTAGGTGATTGCACTTTCCCTTTGGATGTTAAGGTCTGAAAACCTTCCAAGCAGATGGTTAGCTTCATTCAAGGTGTTCCCCAGGGGTCATGTCTTGGCCCATTGATGTTAAGTGATGTTATAAATGTAAGATGTTTAAGGTTTAAGGAAGGCAAGAAAAAATAAATAAATAAATAAAAATATATATATATATATTTTGCCTTCCTTAAACCTTAAACATCTTACATGTCGATTAAGTGTAAAAAATATATATATTATTGTAAATTAATTTGCTTTCAGATTGTATTCATGCTATGGTCCCTTAATTAAGTACTTATAATCCTGAAATATAAAACAAACTATTTCTTCATTTTGGATTAAAGCAAATTAAGGCCTAGTTATTAATTATTATCAAGTGTAACTCAATAAAAAATATGTGAACTACCGGTGATGACCTTTAGGAGACATGTTGTTGCAGACATGTAGCACTGACCCCTCCCTTCTGGTGCTATGCTTCTGGGAGGCTGGGCTGGTAATGGCCTGTATCAGTGGTCAGTGCTCCACAGGGACCTGGTCCTGTGATGTGATTACCAAAACTCCCGGTGACCCATATCCAGCAGGAGTACTCAGGCTGGGACAACAAAACACAGGAAATGTCAGACTAAACAGGGACTCCTCCATGTATTTTAGTGACACAAGAATAATCGATTCTTAAAAATAACAGAGTAATCTCACAGTAAGTCTGTGAGAAAAGGCAAATTATGTTATTTCTTTTTTAAATTATTGTTAAGCGGTATCTTTGTTATTCTCAAAAAACAGCTGTGTTAATAAAGTAGACACATATGTTGTCCGCAGATTCATTAGAGGTTAAATTGAAGGTCCTATATTACACAAAATGGACTCTTGTGAGCTTTAAGCCATGTTAGAATATTGTTGCCTCCTCAAAAAACATACTCAGAGTTGTGTTTTGTTTCCTCCACATATGTTTGAGTGAATGTTTTATTATTCCAGGGCTAAAATCATCCAAATGATTCTAGTGAAGGTGTATGGAGTTTTAAAACACAGTGAAGCACTTCCTGTATTACCACATGACATCACAAGGTGGAACAGAGTGTTTTTCCTTTGAGAGGAAAACTCCAGGTATGTTTTTGATGAGGAAACAACATTATAACATAGATATGAGAAAATAGCATGACATAGGTCCATTGAGATAACTACAGAACTTAGTAGTGATGTGAACACAGTATATTGAGTTTCAGACCATTTATTTTATTTTTTGTCAAATAATTTGTGTGACTTTACTGTGGAGTTGTTTTATTTTGTTATTTTTGAAGATTGTCTGTAATCTTTTCAACTATACATTTCTGGAAGCCACATTGAGAGTTCATAGGCGCACTGTCACATCGTTCCTATAATTAAGACGAACAGTCCGGGCAGAGGTCAAGGGTCAGCAAACAGGAAGTCACCTGACTCGGTGTGTCATTCAATACAGCTGCAGCACTGGTTCTGGTCTGTGGCACCTGACTAATTACTGATCATAAATTACGCAGCAGAATGAACAGAAGCTTAGGACAATACAACTAGAAGTCACAGGCTGAAACGTGCTGAGATAGGAGGGTGAATAAAAGAATAATAAAAAAAAGTTAATTACTTTATCGTATTGCTCATTTTACAATTGACTATTTATTATTTATGGTTGTCCTTTTATCACCGAACATTCCATTTACACATACAAATTAAAATATATCCCCAAATAGAAATTCAGTCTGTAAAGTAGCAATCATAGACTGTATAAAGAAGTGGACTAAGGGAGTGTGTTGTCACCCATAGGGGCAAATTTTGAGCCAGGGTGCATATTTGGAATTCCTATTGATAGTATCATAGCAACTAACAAGCCAATCCAGAGTTAGAGGCTATTGGAGGTAAGGGCCCTTCCTGCACTGCTGGTTTAGCAGGGAGCTGGCACTTAGCAATGCTGTCAATCAAACCTGTTGCTAGTGGGAGTGGCAGGTTTTCAGTGGAAAGTGAATTAAAGCCAGAGCTATGTCCATTTATATATACAGTCTATGGTAGCAGTGCAATGTTGTTTACTTTTATGCATAATAGAAAACTTGGATATATTTACCCAACTTTTCAAATAGAGTACAATAAAATGATCAATTCTGTACAGAATAATAAGAACTTGAAAGAAAGAGGGGACAAGATGAAAATTCTCCAGGTAGTTATATGTACAGTGGTCCCTCGTTTATCGCGGGGGTTAAATAAAAAAAAATAATCTGCAATAGGCAAAATCCGAGAAGTAGTCAGCTTTATTTTTTACAGTTATTATATATGTTTTCACACCACACACTTTATACACTCAGACAGGCATTAACATTTTCTCACATTTCTCTCTAGTTTAATTAATAGTGACTCTCGTGTATTTCACAGTTCCTCTGACCGTGCCTCTTCGTCCTGGCGTTGCTCCGCTGTAGTGTCGATCCAACATTTATGTAAATTTGTCTGAACACATTCTGTACTGTTCAGGAGACACGGCACAGAAGAGACTGATGGACAATGGTCTACATTCCCTCAGCCAATCAGGACACAGAACACAATGCATGTTCATATGCTGTAAGAAAAAGCATGTAAAACTGTACTAAAAAAAAATCCACTAAACAGCAAAACTGCAAAAGGTGAACTGTGATATAACGAGGTACCACTGTATTATTATTTCATCACTGGTCTTAGTATAGTAATGATAGAATTGTGCAGTGCTGGTTTAAAGTCTTTGAAATCCAATAATATATTCCAATTAGTGGGTTTCAGATGACATCACAACGTTCTATCGACCAATAATATTTAATACAGATGGATCATTCATGCACACAGCATATTCATTCTAGAATTTGTGGGTTAAGTATCTTGCCTAAGGATGTCACAGTCTAAACTAGTCCAAGTGGGAATTGATCCACTGACCTTTGAGTTGGTGAATGAGCGCTTGAACCATTGAGGAATTTAATCGTTTTGCGAATCTTAGGGAAACAAACACAGGTGGGAGGAATATGTCAAAAGTTTGTGGATATGCCCCATGTTTGTCAGAGTTTTCTCGGCCTAAATCATTCATAGCCGATTTGTTTGCTGGCCTCTTGGAGCTTAGCATGTACTGCGTGTGAGTTTGGTACACATCCTAGCCAGCATGTGTGAGCCGTTTCGGTTCAATAGAGAAGCAATCAGCCAGAGTTTGTGTACGTAGGCAAAGGCGTGGAAATTCTGGACTTCCCTTCCCACAATTCCTATCTTCTCTGCGCGTTTTGTTGATCTTGCTGGCACACAGAGAGAGCCCCCGCAGACTTAAGAACTCCTGCATTGAAATCGGCGGACTTAAATCTCGGCCTTGACCCTGGGATTCCTCAGTTGTCCGCTTGATCCCGCCCCATCCCTCTGACAATCCTGTTTCCTCCGTCCTCCTTGTTTGATCCGCGGCTCAGACAGAAAAACATACATGACACACAAGTTTAACGCCACTGTGTGCTCTCCGTCCTTATATCGCAACCTCGCTGACCCCTGCATGAGTTGGACTGATCCCTCCTCTTCTCACATCTCACTTCATCTAAACTCCTCCCAATGTGCTGTTTAACCTCTAACCCCAGGCTGTGCTCCACTGTTTAGCAACGCTCTCCCTTTTTGTTGGCTGAAATTAGACGTTTTAAGTTGTTTATTAAGTGAGCTACAGTGCCAACTTATATAAATCTGTTTTGTTAGGCCAGAGTTATTTGTTTTCATACTTAATATACCTTTAAAATAAGCATCAATTAGTCTAAAACACAGAGTTAAACTTACTCACATTGTTAAAAAATATTCTTAAAGCATAGTCATAGAAGATCTATAACTCCAGGCACACTGCTGTTTGCAAGGATTGACATTTTGTGTAGTAAAAATTACAGCACTGAACATTTCCATAATATGAATCTAAAGTGATGAAAGATTGTGAAGTGTGAAACATTAATAAATACTTTTGTTCAAAAGGAAAAAAAATGAGCAGAATGACACAGTTCCCATGATGTTCACTAAACCAACAGAAAAGATAGTTAACAGATGAGAGGTTTTTTCATTATCTGATTTCCAGATGAGCCAGTATGGCCACTGACACTCCACCACAGACCTGCCCCTCTGCAGCTCATCTGGTTTAGATGGTTTTGTTTGAGAAAGTCCAGCTGACCTCCTCTGAGAGACCTGGGTCTGTAAACACTTAGGGCGGATTAGCCCAGAGAGGGAGGCGTCGGGGGAGGGGAGAGGGAGGAGAGGGGTGGAGAAGGTGGAGATGGTCATGATAGGGCAGAATAAGAAAGCACAGCGCTGAGGTGGGCTGCAGATAACACTGTGTTTAGGGTAAGATAAGGGAATGAGCTTCTGATGAGAAAATGTGACCTTTGGTCAAGTTCAGACAAAAGAGGTGAATTATACTATACCCAATGTTCTTATTCCCCAGCACATGCACACTTGGCATCCTACTTTTTAATAGACAGATTTTAATACACAGCATCTGTTGGAGACCAGACAATTCCGGGGTGGCAGAGAAACTGCTGTTGTACCACTGAGCCACGTGGCAGTGCGGCTTTGCTTGTTTCATTCACAGTGATCTAAGTTAACCAGAAGCAGTCATCTTCATAACTATACATATAAACATGTCACTATTATAACAAAATATATTTTTTCTGGCCAAAATAAAAATAAAAAAAATGTGTAATTTCCTAACAAGGTACTGACTTGTCCAACCTATAGCATTTCTTTTATGTTTGACTATCTGGAGAAGAACCAGTTAAAGTACAAACCACAGTATAGACATACACCAACGACATCAAGAGTATGACAGTGCTGCAGCCTTATCCTCAGACTGTACTGACCTGTTCATTCTGCTCTGTAACAGCATATTTTGTTTACTCACAACGGTATCTGTGATCTGTGGTTTCACCATCATGTTTTGCACTCCTTCAAACAAAAACCTGAGCTGCGTGATCCAATCTTAAAGGGGACCAAAACACAACCAAAACCTGGCTCTGCATAAGTAACACCAACTGTGACCAACCTATTTCTGATTTCCAAACACTTTTATTGCGTTAGCGTGTCACAGAACTGATGCTAATGCTCGGTCTTTACAAGTTTGCTGTTCCTCGAAGCAGCAGGTAGCTTTCCGGCCTCGTCCATCATCTCCTACCTTTCCAAAATGTCCAGGCAGGGCATATAAAAGTCTGGTTTGCACGCCCTTGCCAGAGTAAACTGGGTGGTATACGATTTAGAGACATTTCCTCCTGTTAGAATGAGGGTCCCTGCTCCGTTCTGTGATGGAACAGAGTGCAGTGTGCCAGCGGCTGCCCATTTCTTAAGGCTCTTTGTGGCTCTGAGGAACACTTAACAAACCGCAAGTTATCATTGGAGAGAGGCGGTCATCAGCATCAGCCCACACCCCATTATACTCGCCTTACCCATCCGCAGGCAAGCAAAAAAGTCTGCGAAAGTTCCAGCACTCCTTAGAATGTACAATAATAATAAAATAAAAAAGCATTAAATGACATTTCCAGTGCAAAATTGCAGAGTAAATGGTCTGCATTTATGAAGAAGTTTTTCACCTTAGGCACTTACCATGAAGTGTCCCATTCACCAACTCCAAACAGAGAGGTATAGAACCACTGCCCCGTTGGTGAACGGGGGGTATAGTGTGCCTAAAACTTCATTATAGGTCTTTAGTTCATTTTGCAAGGTTTTTTTTTCCATTAGTTGCTAAGAAACAGTTAGAAAATGCAATTTAAGCCATAAACTAACCATAATATGACCCAAAGCATATCACTGATGATTAAACATGACTGAATCGACTGAATCTCAATTTTAATAGTCAATAGTAACATTTTTACATAGAGTTTTTCCACCTTCAAGGCACAACAACAGCATTAATCTGTGGGAGCGGGAATCACACCATCAACCTGTGAGTCAATGGATCTGACTGCGGAATTTGAACCGCCAATCTTCAAATCAGTGGACAAACAACTCATTTACTGTTGTAGCTGAGTGACTTATGCCCAGTGCTTGTCTAATATGAAAGCTGATGTTTCCTTTACATTTTATTGTGTCTGAAGCAATGGTTACAAATCAAGAAAATTACATTTACAACAAATTTGACCTTTGATTGCTTATACCTGTATAAACCCTATTAATCAGCTGGGTGCATACGTCGACATAGTGGGTGCGTGGCAAGTCCTCTTAACTCTTCGGTCAAATCATCTGTTTCATGATTGGGGTTTGCATGTTTCTCCCCATGTCTCAGAGGGTTACCCCCATCAACCCAAAACACAGACAGTATATACAATGCTCCAGCTATAAGGCAGTCCTGACCAAGCCCTGCTCTAGGTCTGGAGATGGGTCCACCCACTGCTTCTGACAGCTTGCCCCAAATGCATTCAAGGATGGGTCAAATGCAGTGGACATTTCTCTATGGGGACAATAAACCATTCACATAAACTGGATTATATAAGAGCTGATAGACTGAGCATTCCACCCCTAAGCCCACCCTGTTGTTTCCATGTCCCTTGTTCCAATGCACCCCCGTCGGGTTGGGTGCAGTGCCAGGCTCCACACACCTTCCCTGGCCTTCCTTCCTGAGGCCAGCACATCCATCCCCTCTGTCAGCACTCCATCAGTCATGTCTGCTGAGGCCCGGAGCACTGGCAGAGCTTCGGCCTGTTCAATAAACACGGGGATAGGAGTCCAGTGGTGTGTGGCCTGCATTTACATATGACTACTGCACACTAGTATTAAAGTAGCAGTATTTTATTTATTTTTTTTTATATTAATCTGGTAATTGTGAGACTACAAAAGGAATGAGAATATATTTGAAGACATAAAGCTATGCCACTCAGGACTTTTTAAGGGTATTGATATCTTCTTAAACATATACTCTCAGCAAATATACTTTTGGAGTAGCCACATTCGCATTGTGATTTGACAGATTTTGACTGTAAGAGCCTTTCCTCCTCTTCTGTTCGCTCTGCAGAAACAGGAGAAATCAATTTGTCAGCCTCTGGTTTCTGTACAATCACTCGTCCCACTGTGAGAACACAACCTTTTAATACTACACGAATTTTTTAAGTTTCATTTTTAGAAGTCATCAGTAAGATAAGTCGAATTGGGTAATATTCAGTTACATTTAACTTTTTGATAACCATGGATCATTATGTGATAATTTGCACATTTTAAATTACAATACTCAGCTAAAATGACTTAATAAAAGAAACAAGTCCACTGACTTCTGCGTTTGAAAACTGCAGTGCCCAATGGGAGCTGACGACGGTATAAATGTCATCACAACAAAGAGATGGTACCTTCGATGGTTAGCTGCAAATCAAGCAAACATTATGCAGCACTGCTGAATCCTGCAAATATCACCGATTCAGAAAATAAAATTGGAGAACAAAGTAAGTACAGAGCAGTGGGCGTGTACCTGTGGCGGTGAAAACTGGGATTCATCGGCAATATGGCGCCTTAAAAATATGTTATTAAAGATTAATCAAACATACACAAATCACTCCAGATACAACTTCAGGTGAGTAAAGGTTGAGGGGAAACTAACATGGTTAAAAACTCTGAAAAGTCAATTTTGTATAATCGGCCTGCTTGAAGAAATTGTTGAGTACTTTCCTAGCAGCATACTTTATTTCTACTTGAGTAATATTTAACTGAAGAAACAGTACTCTCACCTGAATAAAAGTTGTGTTTACTCTTCACATTATGAGTGAGTCTACAATTAACTTACTCACTTACAAACTTACTCCACTTGAGTAATATTATTCAAAGTAAAGGAACTAGGGCTGCACAATATACAGCAAAAGTATCGATGTAGCAATGTTAAATAAAGCTGATTATATGAATGATTTTTCTTATTAAATCCAAAATTAACCTTGATTTAGTCCTGGTTTTGTCTAAAGTTTTTATTTTCACAGAATTCCAATAGTACATTAAATTATGTACATTTCTGTTTTATTCTAACTGAAATTATTGAGTGAAAAAGTAAATGAAAGGTTCTATATCACACAAAATGAGTGATGTTTGAATGTTGTTCCCTCCTCAAAAACACACTTGGAGTTGTGCTTTGTTTCATTCACACATGCTTGAGTAACACTTTATTATTAGTCTTACATCTCCAAAGCTCAAAATGCTCTTTTCCTCCTTGTGATGTCATCAAGTGGTAGTTTGCAAGTTAACAGCTCCTTTTACCTTTAGTTCATTAGAGTTTGGCAATTCCAAGGCTGACATTATCCAAATGATTCTAGTGAAGGTTTAGGAAGTTTAAAAATACAGTGGAGCACTTCCTGTATTACCACATGACATCACAAGGTGGAACAGAGTGTTTTCAGTTTGAGAGAAGAACTGTGCCTAAATATACAGGGTTTGTGTGTTAAACATGTGTGAATGAAACAACTTCGACTATGTTTTTGATGAGGAAACATTATAACATAGATCAGAAAATAGAGTAATATGGACCCTTTAAATTATTGCACAAATATGAATATTGCAGTTATTAACAGCCATATCGTATATCGCAATTTTTTTTCAATATCATGCAGCTCTAAAAGGAACTACTTTTCACTACTCTACCACCTCTGAAGATGAGCAAAATGAGGATTAACAACATAATCCCTGGAAATCTGCGTTGCAGGTATGTAACAGCAGAAGAAAAGTGGTGGAACAAGTACTTTATTTTCCGGACTACAAGTCACACTTTTTTTCATAGTTTGGCAGGGGGTGCAGCTTATACTCCAGTGCCACTTATACACTCCGGAAAATACGGAAAATACAATGTTGTTACTTAAGTATGTCGTATGAAAAAAATCATTCGAAAAGAAAAATGTATTTTAAAAAGTTCAAGAATTTCCACACATTTTTAAGGCTTCAAATATCGTGATTTTAATAAAGATTTGTCGAGAATTTTGTTCAGTAGAAACAAATGAATAAGTGTTTTGTTTTTGTTTGTTTTTTAGCTCTTTTTACTTGTATATTTTTGTTTGCTCAAATTAGGAAATTGTTATATATAAAAAACAACTTACTTTTCAATCCCGTTCAAAAATATAGGGTTAGCTTTAAAATTTACTTACAGATACCTAAAATTTGTACTTTGTACTTTACTTTTTTTTCTTTTTTTTTACTCTGTTACTACTTTGTTACCACTTTGTTACCACTGGATAAGAATAACTCATCCAATAGCATTTTGTTTTATTTCACGACACCTGAGCTTGTTGATCGTTTGATATAAAATCCTTGCAAAGAGACGGCAATGAATGAACATATACATTTACTGAAACCACAGCTAATGTCTTCACCTGCACTGAAAAAAGACCCGTGCACAGCGCCCCCCTGGTCTTGTCACTTCATTTAACACAGCGCATTCTGGAGAAACGGAGTGGGCTCGATTTATAAAATCCACTTTGTCTATTTTGCCGGTGTCGGGCGCTGCTTCCATGCACAGCCCTGAGCCCTGGGTAAATATTATGGTGGTTTTGCAGTTATTTTTAGTTGCCTCGTGCCGGCTTGTTTTCTGTATGGTGCACTTGTTCTGAAGAATAACTCTAACTTTGGTTTCTGTAAATAATGAAAAAGTGACAGGCTTTATCCGCTGTGGCGCGCTGCAGCTCCGGTGAATGCGGCCTTCTCTGTTTGGAAAGGAACATGAGCACGATGGGGATAATACGCAGACCGGTAATGTAAACCTTCATATTGGAGGAGTATTTTAAAAACCACAAATCAGTAAAGAGCTGCTCACTGCTGGGTGTGTAAGACGTTATGTAAAAGTAAATGGACTGGGTTTTATCATTAATTTATTCCACTTTACTACAGTTAGTGATAGGACTTCCAGCTTTTTACTGGGAGCTGGATTCATTTAAAAGTGCATGGTGTAACTTTTCTGAAGGCCATCCGATTGTCTCCATGGAGATTTTATTTGTTTGCCTAGAATGTGCTACAGTATGGTTTTAAAATGATATATATTGCATTATGGGTGTTTTTATTGCCCAAAAATACCTTGAAAAACATATATTCTTATAGTGAGCGAGATCATCTCTTCACAAACCTGATCTGTAACTTAGGGTCACCTGCTTTTCCCCGTGGAGACAGGCAAGTTTAATGCCAGGCTGTGGAGCATTCCAGGCAAAGCAATAGCATCTCCATGTACACAAACAGGTTATGTACCCTCTTCCAGAAAAAAAAAAGACTTTTCTTATATTTATTTACCTAATTATACTTATTTAATCCAGTATTTATGTACTGAGAGGAATGATGAAGGTTAAGAATTGATTAAAATTGTCCAAACTTGAGTCAGAACCGGCAGATTTTAATCTAAATAAGTTTGTATTTCAATAAAAACAGGCTACTACTTCTATGCAAAATTTGATCTGTGTGCAAAACACTCATGCAGGCCTCGGGTTGCCTATTTTTTTGTTGTTGTTTGAGCTTTCAGAGTAAATTTGTACAAAAATATTTACCAAATAGAAAGAAAAATATGAAACACTTTTCAAAATCTCGATCCAACTCAAACTGTTGATATTATGAAGTCTGGAACATCGCATCATTAAACTGTTGATTTTTCATTCAACAAATACATAAATAAATAAATAAATAATAATAATAATAATAATAATAATAATAATAATAATAATAATAATAATAATAATAATAATAATAATAATAATAATAATAATAATAATAATAATAATAATAATAAGGTCTTCTCCTTAGTGGTTTACTCAATAAAGTATCACATGGAAAAAATATACTTAAGTAAAAGTAATTAAGTACCTGTTTAAAAATGTACTTTAAGAGTAAAAAGTAAAAGTACTTCACACAAGTGTTGTTATTTTTTAAAGTGTAAAATGTAGTAATATTGATTAAAAATTACACATATTTTGGCCAATACAAACAAACAACAAATGTTTCATAACTTTTTTCTTATGAATTTTGTGTATTTACGTTTGTTTTGCTCAAAGCCAAAGCTTGAACTTGAAAACTTAAGTCAGGATGTTTCCACAAACAAAATAACCTCCCTAATCATATCAAAAGTACTTTTTACTTTCAATCCAGTTAAAAAAAATGTAGTGGAGTAGAAAGTACAGATACCTTCACTCAAATGTAGTGACGTAAAAGTACAAAGTATCCACTGTAATAAGTACTGAAGTAAAGTACAGATAACTAAAAATTGTACTTAAGTGCAGTACTTTACTACTTGTATTTACCTTTCACCACTGCTGACTATGCAATTGTTTCTCGTCATTTTGGTAACAGGAATTGAACCATCAACCTGTTTGTGACGTCAGCCTGCGATGCTTGTATTGTTTATGGTTATGGAAAACACTGTATAAATCTATAAATGTTTGTGGAAGTAAATATTTGTTGACTCTACTGGAGGAGTTTGAACCGGATACTCTGTGGTTCGTGGGCAGACATTCAACTCTCATTCCCGCTGTAAGCAAATAAGTACATTTTGTTTCTTTCACAGATACATCAACAAGGCACATTACAAATTTAAACAACACAAAAATAAATACATTATTGTCGTCTATCCCTTCAACATGCCGGATTTTGTGCTTTCAATTATACTAACATTTATATCAGATTTTTAATATATCAGATTTTACGTCCAGACAGTTACTGTATTTTCCGGACTACAAGTCGCACTTTTTTTTTTTCTTTTCATAGACTTATACTCAGATATGATTTTCTGGCTCTTATACTCCAGTGCGACTTATACTCCAGCACAACTTATACTCCAGCGCAACTTATAAGTAAAAATATAGATACCAGAGCAAAAAAATAAATAAAATAAAATTCTTAAGTAAATGTAAATGTATCACATGAAAAAATCTACTCAAAACGTACTGGTTTAAAAAATGTATTTAAAGAGTAAAAAGTAAAAGTACCTTCCGCATATTTTGAGGTCTTATAAGGCATCAAATGTAGTGATTCTGATAAAGATTTAAATAATTTTGTTCAGTAGAAACAACTGAATCAGTTTGGGTTGTTTGTAGCTGTTTTTACTTATATATTTTTGTTTGCTAAAATTATGAATTTTACTTTTTTTTTTACTTTTTATTTTTCAATCCTGTTCAAAAATGTTAAGTATTTAAGTAAAGTACAGATACCTAAAATTTGTGCAACTTATACTCCGGAAAATACGGTACCCAGTGTTGTTACTTAAGTCAAAATACAGATACCAGAGCAAAAAATAAAATAAATAAATAAAGTAGAAGTAAAAGTATCACATAAAAAATCAACTCGAAAAGTATTTGTTTACTAATATAAGTCACATCTGAGTGTATAATTTCACATCTTCGTTATGGTCACACTGACAACTGCGTTTTTTCTTCATTATTATGCATTTTTTGACTTATACTCTGGAGCGACTTATAGTCTAGAAATACGGTACTCTTTTAGTTACTCTTACTCGAGTAGTAGCTTTCCCAAATACTGTTTACTCCTACTTCAAGGTGCAATATGTCACTTTTCTCCTGGGGGGGTGCCGCAAATATCCGATACCACAGCGGTGTTAAAACTTCGCCTGGAATGTTCCACAGTATAACATTAAATTTGAATGAATCAATAAAATAAATAAACATAGAATCACCTGTACGTTTGCGCTTTGAAATACATGAGCCGTAATGGAGCCGCGTGCGTCCTGAGTCACTAATGGCGTGATCTTTGGCTCATCCTTAGTCACCGGGGACTTCTTCTGGAGCAGCACTCTGCCTCAATAACATCCCGTCTCCCCTTAAACTGGCACCCACACCGCCCGTCCACTCCAGAACCTTCTGATTACACAGAGGGTGCTTTCACAGCAGCTCCCATGGGTGCCACTGCAAACACGTCGGCAAGATGTGCTGCGCTCGCGGATTTTTACCGGCGACTTCATTCGGTGGGTTGTGATTAATGTGCAATGCGACGGAAAACACAAACAAGAGTTAAAATAAATAAGATAGTTTAGTCACACTTCAATTTCTGGGCATGGATCAGAATGCCAGTTTAAAAAGGTGTTGCGGGACATAGTAATAACACATTGAGTTATTATGTGGTTGTGTCAGCTCTACTCTAGTGGCCATAATGACAGGGGATGGCTTCCATGAGGCCATTACAGAATTACGAGACGATACCAAGGCGCTACTGCCAACATCCAAACGTGCGTCGCAATCCTTGTCTTAATTTGTCCTCCATTTTTCATATTTGACCCCAAAATAAGTCAAATTAAGCCAATGATAATAATAATTGTACAGTAATTGTATGTTATGCAAGTGCGTGTAAGTATCAATTTGAGTGGCAGACAAGTCCTATTTTGAGGAAAAGAGTTTAAAAGAAGTAGTGTAGAAGAAGAGAGGTTTGGCTTGCTGATGGTTTGATTAGGTTTAAAATAATGGTTTGGGATAAAATAAGGACTGGCTTGAGACATTGTTTTTCCAGGCATAGTTGTGGAAAATTTTAAGTTAAAAGTTTAAATTATAAATTATACCACACATACAAAAATTCAAACTTGACATCGATTCTAAAGAAAAGATTTGATACTGATTTTGGAACCACAATTCAAATAAAAATGAAAATAAAGTTTAGTTTTTAACAGAAATTGATCTTATACTAGCTCTGATGTGGCTCAAAATCATTAGAAAAAAATTCAATTTCAGTTTTCAGATGACTATCTTGTGATATTTTTTTTGAAAACCCTGCATTAAACCTTCAGAACACTGCTGTGTAGTAAAATAAGTTTGTAAATATGGTCAATGAGCAGCCATTACTAATAGAGCAATATGGTCATAGGTTCAGGTTTTGCATCAGTGTTCTCCATGTGTCCCAATCATCGTAATCATGAACTAAAATATACAGACTCTGAAGCACATGCCAAAGTTGACTAACAGAAAAAATAAGCGCTGACTCGTCACTACTAAAGCAATCATTTAGATGCAGCCGTAATAGCATTAAAAGTAGAACTAAACCTGGAACTAAACCTGAACTAAGGCAGGGACCGCTCATACATGAGGTAAGTATGCTTCAAATAGCGTTCTCTTTCTATGGAAATTAATGAAAAAAAAAAGTTCTCTTGTGTTAAAAAATAAGGTGCCAACCATAAACTGTGGCTCCAGTCGCATGAAGTTCATCGAGGCTAGAGAAGTTATAGTGGCCAATTTAGTGTCAAGTATCATAGCAACCAAAGAACCAATCTGCACCAAGGTTGTTGAAGGTAACGCCCATTCCCGCCCACAGCGCTGGTTTAGCAGGGAGCGGGAGCTTAGCAACGCTGTCAATCAAACCTGCTGCTAACACTAACTGGAGCTGTTAATGTTCATATCATGAGTTACGGGCACAATAGATATAATAAAAGTATCGAGATCATGTAGAGCAGATTAATACAAACATTATAAAACCAAAAAGACGAGCCTGACAGCAGCAGTTACAGGGAGAGGAGCAACAGTTTTTCAATAGAAAATGAACTGGAACCAGAGTCAACGGAGACGGAAGCGCACCCATGCTCACTTCCTATTACCTATGTTCGTTTATATACATATGTATAGTCTATCATGCCAACTACGAAAAGTCTATAATTCTTTCAACAATCCATATCACCTCAAAACCCTTTCTTTGAGCGTACATGACTTTTTATGAGATCATAGCTGTGATCTGTCCAACCCACAGCCAGCTCATCTACAGCCTGCTCCTCTCTCTCGCCCCATTACAGAGACCAGGCCCGAGCTCCAGAGTAAACCTTCAGAGGGAAGTAGCGGCTGCTCATTGTACCCCCGACCAATACTAACAGAGGAAGCAGAGGAACGCACATGCCCTCAAGATTCATAATATCGTTGTTTTATATTCCTTCTCAATTCTCTCAATATTAGCTCCGGTGAAGATAGCTTTTACTGGCTAATTTTCTGAAAAAGATATCCTGACAATTTAGTGTCAGAGTGGAAAGAGAAGTACTGTGGAAATGACCTCACTACTAATTAGAATCTAAAGTATCAATGGTAATGTTATTAACACATTTGAGCTTTTTGAATTTTTGGTTTATTTTAGTAGTTTGACTTGGAGAGACAGAAAAAGAAGTGTTAATGATAGAATAGTTGGCCAGATCAAGTTAGACCACTGGAGAGAAGCAAGCAATCTGATAAAGGTAGACAATGCCAGATTAAAGTGGTGGTAAAGGGAAAAGATGGATAGGCTGAGGAGGCTGATGGTTTTGCTGTGGGGATAGCATGGATTTATATGTTTTATATTTATTATAACCTCAAACATGCAAAATAGGAACTCCTCCTGCTAGGTGGTCCTGGTCAAGCCAAGCTCATTTGGAGATTGATCACCAAGTACTGTTTGAGAATAACTCACTGATCCTGCTCCAGTGGCATTGAACCACGAGTCAAATGCAGAGAATTAAAAAATTCCTACAGCAGGTTAGACAGCTCATTTTACTAAGACACAGTTAAGATAATTCACATTTGGCCAATTTAGTTATTTTTAAGATTGAACATTTTACTTCCAGATGGGAAATCATGACACACTGGAACATTTTATAATTTTAACTTAGAAACAAAGCAAAAGACGAAAGTGAAGTGAAGACATAAGAGAATGTACCAACACCGGCGTGAGAGCTCCTCTGGACCCCAGTCTGCTGTTAATCTCCATCTCAAAGACACTAACCACTCCTTTGAAGATAGTGAGGTTCAGATCTGAGTCAGAGAAAAGAGATGGTTTGAGTTAGATGAGCTTTTTTTTTTTTTGGAAAGAGAATCCTTCCACCAATCTACAACTCTATCCTCAGACTCAAAACAAAGAGAACAATAGTAGGATTGTTAAAGGTTGAATAGTTTTGTTTAAGATGAAACTGGAGACGATACTGTTTACAGCTTCAGTGTAGTTAGCTCCTCCCTTCAGATAGATGCAAGGCCAGTAATCTGACCAGAACTGAAGAAGCAGCTTGGATGAGCAGCCAAACGTCTTCACTCCTACAAAGATTTGTCCAGCTGACAGATTTAATTTTGTCTTTTGCTATGAATCAGACCTGGATGACTGGGGGATTACACAGACAAGTCTCCCAAAGCGCTACACTGTAGTCATTATTCGTTCATTATTCGGCTATAGTAGTGGTAAGCTACTACTATAGCCACAGCTGTCCTGGGGCAGACTGATGGAAACAAGGCTGCTAATCTGGGCCGTCAGATCCCACGACCGCCACCAATCATTCACGCACACATCACATTCATATTAGGAAGGTTAAGTGTCCTGAAACAACAGAACTTGGTCCAAGCGGGAATCGATCCTTCAACCTTCAGGTTGAGTCATCACTGCTCTTGGACTTAGCTTCTTAATTGTTGTAAGCAAAAAAAAAAATCAAAATCTGTCATACACACTTTAATTTCACTCACGATTGAATAATACATATGAATGGCAAAACTGTACTGTCTGTATTATCCTAACTGTAGTGTTTAGGATATTGTAGATTACACAAAATAAAGAATGATGTAAATGTATTGTTGAACCATATAGAATCTGAGCCGTGGTTTCAGTCCATTTTATGA
The DNA here is from genome assembly GCF_009829125.3 of Periophthalmus magnuspinnatus. NCBI lineage: Eukaryota > Metazoa > Chordata > Actinopteri > Gobiiformes > Gobiidae > Periophthalmus > Periophthalmus magnuspinnatus. The sequence continues at coordinate 25,310,452 of NC_047144.1, forward strand.
AGTCTATTTCCCGGCAGAAAACTGGATCATCACTGAAATACAGCCAGATAAAGTAACAGAACCTCTTCACAGCAGACACAGATCCTAAAACAACTTATTAAACACCATTCTTCAGCCTGGACGCCCTTTTTTAATGATTTGTGTCTACTAAAACCATGGCAACCAGTGTCTCCATCAGTAATCAGTGATGTAATCCAAATGTAGATATAACAATGAAAGTTTATTTGGACTCATTGTAAAGTGACCATATACAAGGGTTATGTGAGTGGGAGGAGAAACAGCTGAGTAGCATGGGAATAAAGCTAAATTATTTTTCTTTAGATGTAGACGGTAAAGACATTTTAAAGCAGATCTATTAAGCAAAATAAACTTTTCAGAGATTTTACCCATGTTACAGTTGTTTCCCCTCTACTCACCTGAAGTTGTATTTGCAGTGATTCATGCATGTTTTCAAGATGCCATATTGCAGATCAATTGCTATTTTCACAGCTACTGGCATGCGCTCATTGCTCTGTACTTACTTCGTTCTCCAATTTTATTTTTTAATCAGTGATATGTGCAGGATTTCTACTGGGCAACACTGGTTTCTAAAGCAGAAGCCAGCGGACTTGTTTCTTTTTTAAGTTGTTTAAGATGAATATAGTGATCTAAAATGTCCAAATTATGAGATAATGGACCTCGGGTGTCCTAGATTATAGCTATATAGTAGACACAAGCACAATAGGACTTTCTTTTATAGAATACAAATGTCCCTTACTATATCGCAGTTCACCTTTCGCGACCTGGCTATTTTGCAGATTTTTTTTGTGCAATTTTGTACGCTTTTTACAGTGTATGAACGTGCATTGTGTTCTGCGTCCTGATTGGCTAAGGGACTGTAGACCGTTCCGTCCATCATCTCCTCCGTGCCGTGTCTCCTGTACAGTACAGAATGTGTTCAGACAAATGTACATAAATGTTGGATCGCAGTGTGACTCTGAAGTGCTATATGTTTGCAAGTCTTCTCCCTGACAAAACCCACAATGTCAATGAAACGTTCTGCACCTACGAAGGTTTGAACTTTGAGAGTGTTTAAATGAAGAAAGAGAAAGAGAAGTGAAATGTGAGAAAATGTTAATGCCTGTGTGAGAAAAGTGTATAAAGTGTGTGGTGAGGGGGTTTTACAGCTGTAAAACACATAGTATATTTGTAAAAAATAAAGCTGATACTTCAGTTAGAACATAACCCCCGTGATAAACGAGGGGCCATTGTAATATTATAATCTTTGACAATCGTGGAGGATTATGTTAATTTACAATATTCATCTAAGGACAACGTAATAAAATAAACAAGTCCGCTGACTTCCGTGTTAGAAAAAACTGTGGTGCCCAATTGGAGCTGACATCGGTGTAAACGTCACCACAACAACTGTATTATTGTCTTTTTGTCTTGTCACTCTTTATAGAAGCCTTTCAGTGCAAAACATGAGCCACTGGTACAAAATTGTGAAAGTACTCAAAACAGTGACTCAAGTTTGATTCAAGTAAAGTCACGACTTGCAAGTCACCACCTCTGACAATTACACCTAGCAGCAACTTCAGCTTATTTGGTTGACTAAAAACAAATAACTTTGAAGTAATATTTTCAGAAGTGTGAGTCTCTCCACAGATTTAAATCCTGGCTTGAAGATGTAATAAACCTAATATTCAATGCAAAAGAGCAGGGCTGCAGACTACAGATGATCTGACTCCCGCTGACTCTGCACATCGTCACGTTAGCGTAATATTAATCTTCATATGTGCAGTTGTCATGACGATCGGACACAATTGGTGCTTTGCGACATGTTGCATATATTTTCCTGTCTCATTCACACTCATTGGAGATCATGTAGAGTATATTCCAGTGCAGGCAGAGGTATGCAAGGAGTGTGTGGGTCTCCCCCGGCGTCCCATCTTCACAGCGGGATGATACGCTGGATCTAATACTCGTTCATTAATCATGGTTGTAATTTGTTTGCACAGTGTGGCGATGACAGCTGGAGTTTCTGTTACAGCGTGAAGGCTCATGGGGGAGGTGTGTGTGGGAGTGTGCGCTTTTGCATGTGTGAGAGGGGTAGATATGGATATTAGATGTGCATATTTGTACATGGAGAAGAGTGTTTATGTCAGTTATGAGCGTACAAGGATGAATTTACTTTTAATTTCTTAATATTTTAAGCTTTGTTATCACTGATAATGGTGGTTCAGTGATTAGAGTGATTGTGCACTACAGTCTGCAGTTTAAACCCTGGTTAGACTAGTATATACTATCATTGTGTTGCCTATGTAGGAATGTGATGTGTGAATGACAAAGCTGCTTGTCAACCCAAAATCCTCTATTTTTAAGACTCGCACAGTGAAGTGGTTTCCAGTCAAAATACATAGACAATGTTTTATTGATGCTTTTTAAGGACTTAATCAACAATACATGCTCACCATGCACTGGTTATACATCAGTGGGAAAATTGGCTTGGATTGACAGTGATTCTAGACTTTATTAATATATTCCACAAATTCTTGCCTGAGTAGACCTCTTCTATTGGCTATAATCTGCTATAGACTTCACAGTAGGGAAACACAGAGGCAGCAGCTGCAGCTGCAGCCGCTCCTCTGCGCTCGGTGCCTGTGTGTCATCACTCCACTCTCCGCGAGGCAGCACGGCCGCCAAAGGCACATGGCTCTCGTTTACTCGTGAAGTATGTTTCAGGTGTGACTGACTTGCTTCCGTCAGTCTACCCCAGGGCAGCTGTGGCCCAAGAAGTCGCAATGATTGAATAATGCTTTGTAAAGTTTGCCTGGGATCCAGTATTAAGTATACAATGATGTGACTCTGCTCAGAGAATCTCTGCTTGTTCAGATGGTCCATCCATATAAAAAAAAAAATATGGCTGCTTACAAGGAAAGAGGTGACTGAAAAACACTGCAGTTTTCTGCAGAGTGAATGAGCGAAGCAATAAACACTGTTAATCTGGTGATAGAAATGTCATTTTGTTTCAAAATGCTGGGTGATCAATGAGCTCCTTCATTTCTCTTGCATAAAAAAACTTATGGGACCACACTGATATTCCTCTTTGTTAAAAATACAGAGATATAATTCTTTAGTCACCAAGGCAACACCTGTAGTAATAACTGCATATGTGCACACCACTGACGAGCACCTTTGTGCAATGCTTTAGAAAGACACATTGCTGCACAAATCCCATTTTCAATAATTCAACATTATTTGAAGGTGTTGACAAAAGGTACAAGTTATATTTAGGCCATCAGTCCAATCTGATTTATCTGACACAGATTTTTCACACCAGTGTAGAGTGGCATGGAACCCTATAGCAGACTCTGAACTCTTCAAAGAGCCTCGTCCCTTGCAGCGTAATTCTAACACTAAAAACAACACGGAGCGCAGTAATGATTTGATCCTCTCCAAAACACAACAGAATGACTGCGCCATGAAGTAACACTGCAGAAATTCTGATAAATCTAAAAAGACAGATCACATGACATCGTCGTAAGTCCACAAAATCACTGTGCTACACGCAGTCCACCTGATGTTTTCTGGTTAAAGAGCAAAATGACCACCCAGACAGGCTAAAGGCGCTACTACTGCTGCTACTTGAATGGCAATAGGAGTAACTCTATTCATGTTATGAAGACAAAAAATCATGAATGTTGAAATTGAAAACTTCAACAAGGGGTTGTACATGATTAAACTGTACTAATATTTACTGTCTACATTTGACCCATCCTTTATCAAAGCCTTAGACCCACTTCCATGGAGATCTTGAGCTAAATGCTTGGTCAAGAGTAGGCTGTTAGTAACTACTATGCAAACAGTGGTTTACAAAAATTGCTAATTTTCACTAACTTTTTATGCAAAATTATTGCACTTGATTCAAAATTGCAGTTTAAATTATCAGAATTGCCAAATCACAAACTATTATTCTCTCCTCTGCAAATAACTCTTATGCTGTATAAAACCTGCTAACACTGTAGACCACTACACTGTAGATTAGACCACTATGACTAATATTCTGAAGTACTATTAGCAGGAGCATTCTTATATTGGTTTATCAGGTCATATTTCATTCTTCTCTCAACTGATTATCCTCCTGCATGTGTTTACTCTGTGCACTGTGAACAATTTGCAACTAATAAAACATAAATCGCAAATCTAATCACAACTGCAATGGTTGTGTACAACATACTTTTGGAATCTTGGTTCTTTGACATTGTATGCCTGAGATATAAGCATTTGCAACTTTTTATGTTTCTTCAAACACATTTTCAGCCCCGGAAAAACTGTACAAGACGTTACAAAGCTTTACAAAATTTACTAGTACATCTCCCACATGTTAGAGCCACATGAACCATCTCACACTCTGAGGACTTCAAGGACCGGCCTCCTGCTGGTCCCAGAGTCAGGACTAAACATGGAGAATCAGTTTTTCATTTTAATGCGGCAATTAAACTTGCATTGCCTATAAGACCATCTTCACATTCTGGCATGAAAGTGAACGTTGTCTCGAAAGATAAAAAACGAACAGATTCAAGCCTCAATCTCACTGATAAAAGCAATTGTTGTGATGAAATGTCTCTCATGTCAGTTCAGGCGCAGAAGCATACGATTTGCCATAAAGACCGCAGTGATAAAACGAGATATATGAACCAAAAATCGCAATTGGATCTTTTTTTCCCCCCGTCATATAGTTTTCTTATGCCAAATTTATAAAGTTAATATGTAAAAGTTTGTTACCGTATGTGATGTCTTATCGTGATTTGTCCCATTACCACTGGACCATGCACAAGATCATAACACGGTCTCCCTGCAGCTTTAGCCTGTTCCCTCATGTTTTCACTAAGCTCTGCACCCTGAACCAGCGCGTTTGATTATGTCTTCGTCTGTCATCAGGGGGCTCTTAAGTGCAGGGGCCGACCCTCCATCCCACTGCGCCGCACTGTTACTCCGCTGCTATAATCTATGAGACTGGGGAACATTAAAACAAGCCAGAGCGAGATGGGCGCAGAACCAAAGAAAACACTATCTCCCACAAAACTCACCATAAATGAGTTAATACTGCGGTGGGGACAGGGTGAACGAGACCGCCAACAAGATTCTAATTTGTTAACATTAAAATAGCGGGGGTCAAATGTAGCAGGTAACATAAGATAGCAATTAGCGTTTCATGCATGTGCTTAAAGTCATGCATGTTACGCACACAGTAATATATAAACATAAGAAATACGCCCCCAGCTCATAATTACAGGTTTTACAAGTGCTGATTGGACTAAAAGCAGCTGAATTAAAAGCCAAACTTTAGACCAAAATGTTTGTTATTTTTCTCTGTGACGCAATAAGCAATTAATTCCAATCAATAGTAGCGTTTTGTTGATGTTCTTTGGTCTCTCTGTGGACCAGACCAGAGCTTATCCAAAGTACACAGAGTTGAACCCACATCCTCGGGCACTTTTAATATCCTGCACTGAAAGAGTGTGAGCCGGTCACCATGGTGACGCAGGCTACATACAAACAATGTATATTTACAGTACGTATCGGTTGCAGTCCATAGCGTGTCTTGGCTTTCGTGCTCGGTCTGGACTGCTTTTACAGTTCTTCAAGAGCATGGGCGACGTTCGCAGGGGCAGAGGTTCAACTGCAGCAGCCACGCAGAAAACAAGTACGGTCAGCGTCATTGGAAAACCGATGACTATCATTATTGTGTCACTGGAATATTTCTGAAATTCACTTACGCTAAAAATACTAGCAAGTCGAAATAATGTAACTACATCTTCCTTCTGTGAGCTGCAAATTTTAAGAGGCATCCGATTCATCTGGCTCCCATCTGGATGTTGGCTGCAATGTCCAGGTTGCAGAAGAGGGAGGGCACCTTTGTCCTGAAGGCTGTTACCCTCCTCAAACAAAATGCCTTGACACGGGACAACCTGACTCCTCCTACTGAACCTGACCCATCCTCCTCCTGTACCTAATTTTTTTTCCATGTATGCATAATTCCATCCTTATAAACTCATCACAGGGAATAATTAGGATAATCGGAATGCATAAGGGATTGATTGGGGGGGAACAACTTTGGACCTCTGCAAATCATTTAAAAATTAACTTGTTTTGTTCTTCTCATTTTTAACAGTAAAAATATGGCTGTGTCTTTAACATCTGCATGAAGAATACGCAATATGTCTTTAGGGGAGAGATAGTTATATGATTGATTTAAGAAGTACAACTTTGTACAACTTGTGCAAGAGTGAAAATGATGTGGTAAACAGCTTCATAATGTGGCAGGAATAACATAACATAAACACATAGGAGTCTGTTTCTTTCAGTCTCAAAGCTCCACACTTTTGTAAGATTTGTAGTAGAATGTATTTTCTTCTGTTTTTTCTTCTTTTTTTTTTTGAGTATCTAAGTAATATATTTTTTCTTTGTCACTGTGGCCCCTAGAATAAGTTGTGGTAATGAACTTAGTAAAGCAATGGGTCACTGTGCATGAGGGATTAATAAAGTATACCCAGAGATGTGTAGTACTCAGCTACATTTACACAGTTACCTTACAAAGTATTCTTTACTTTTTAAAAATTTGTACTTTTTGTACTTTTCTAGCAGCATACTTTTTACTTCAATATGTTTACTGAAGTAACAGTATGCTTACTTGAGTAAAGGTTTTGGTTACTCTTCCCACTGTCTACAAGTGACAAAACCTTTATGATGGAAATATTAAATGTTTTAAACATGTGTGTCTCTTGCATCGCTCCTTTGCATATGATTTTGTGTAAATGTTTGTGTTTATCCTATGAAACTACCTGATTTTGTGCATTATTTAATGTTTTATTCACTACAAATTATAAATCAGATTGTGCACCCCAACAGTTCTTACTTGAGTAGTATCTTGGACCACTACTTTGTACTTCTACTTGAGTAATATTATTTTTAAGTCATGTTACTTTTTACTTGAGCTGAGACAACATGTTTTTTAAAATGAAAAGGTGTTTATTATTATTATTTTTTTTCTTAATTGACACGTGACACAGACAAGTTCAATGTGTATTTTTGACTCAGTGGGTCAATGTAAAAATACATGCAGATATAAATTATTGGGTGCAGTCAAGATTGAGCTTACTAAAATATACTGCCTGCTTACCTTCAAAAAACTATTAAATTAATAGACTGCACTAAGAATAAAAATACCCACTGCTTGTTTTTCACTAGTTTCCTGTTTTAAGTATGTATATTTTTTATTTGGGTCAAAATGTTTGAGTGAAGTAAAAATGTGGTCTCATTATTTTGTCTATTAAAAGATGGACAAACAGGGCCGGAAAGCTAACCACACAGGAACATGACTCCACAGACACACATATATACGTATATTTACAGGTTTCTAAACTTACTCATTTTATATGGTGGACTCTTGAAGTGTGACCGCAGTGGAAAGACAAATAATGGTGAAAGAGCAGCTTATTTACGCCTTAGAAGTTTGATAAGACAGGGTGCATGGAAAATATCACCAGTGGTCCACTCTAATGTAACCACAAGCTCAACTCTACATATTTAGTACCAATAGTATTATAGTTTATATCAAATTTTATTCACAGTTGTCTTATAGGATATGTACTATACAGAGTTGTAATTCTAGATTCAAAGTGATGGCATGTAACTTTCTGGAGGTGGAAAGTCAACTGCATGATTCCATTGAAATTTAAGTTATAACCATGTTTTACCCATGGAGACAGATAGTTTTAATACAAAAGGAACAGGATTTCATTGGTAACATGCAGGAGAAGGCCCTCCTCCAGACCAAATAAGAGTCAGGTTTGTGGAGAAGCAAGCCCGCCCACAGTAAGGAAACATCCAAATAAATGTCCATCAGTCTCCTCCTGTACAGCATAGAATGTGTTCAGACAAATTTACATAAATGTTGGATCGCAGTGTGACTCTGAAGTGCTGTGTGTTTGCAAGTTTTCTCCCCGACAAAACCCACAATGTTGATGAAGCGTTCTGTACCAACAGTATTTCTAAAAGATATGGTTTTATATAGGACAATGCTTTTTTTTTTTTTTTCTCAAACTAATATTTGGGCCTGAAAAAAGATCTTAATATTTGGTTTCATTCTATAATACTGTACTTATTTTTTTAAATCTACGAAGGTTTGAACTTTGAGAGTGTTTAAACAAGAGAAAAATAAATAAAAAAAAAAAAAATATATATATATATATATATATATATATATATATATATATATATATATATATATATATATATATATATATATATATATAAATCTGCAAAACAATGAGATTTACAGCTTTAAAACATATATAACAATTGTAAAAAATAAAGCTGACTTCTTCTTGATTTCGCCTATTGCGGGTTATTTTTAGAACGTAACCCCCTGTGATAAATGGACCACTGTACTTACATCTGTACGTTTATTTGATTTATTTATTGCATGGCGAATGTGAAACCTGTCTCCCTCTAAGTATCACAAAAGTTGTTGGAAGTCAGCAACTCAAAGGTACTTTTAACAGCATGCACCCATGTTGGTTTAAAAACAGCACTACTGCTTCTTTCAAAATAAGCTTTTAATTTCTGAATGAACACAACTTAATATTTTTATTCTGAATGAACGCATTTGATTGGAGCATGCTTTTATAAAATATAAAACATCCTGCATAAAGTGCCTGCCAGAGAGTTCAATATACGCAAACTAACTCCTAATTAAGTTTTTATTTTAGGTTTTCTACAGAAGTAACAGGCGAGATCTCTCTATTGACTGTAGCGTCTGGCATATAAAGTAGGGTTGAGCTGAGAAGAAAACGTTTGGCTGTTAGATTTATGGACACAAAACCAGTCCGCTGTGACATGAACCTGAAGCTAAGAGTAAGCAAATTCACAATCCCTAATTACCAGATAGGGAGCAATAAACTTGCTAGGATTTTTAATAGGCTGTCAGCGCCGCAGTTTACCACTCCTCTAAAAGGATATAACGCTCACCGAAACCAAATTTTTTGTGTCCGATTGCTTGTGTTTCTACTAATTCTATTTTACACGTGTTAGCTTTAAATTCATCTTCATATATTTGGAGTTTTATTGTCGATGTGTATTCGTTCATGCATGTGTGGCCTTGCAGTCAATGGCCCGTTGCATTTTCCCTCGATAGCCGTCAAAGCAGGAAATAACCTTTAATATGCCCGAGCCGTGTCCCCCAGTCCATATTAATGTTAATCTATCAGACTTGGAGGCTCCCTGGCTGTACAAAGCAGCCAATGTTCAGCGGGCCTTAGGGTGCAATCAGGAGCGCGCAACCAACTCAGCTCTGAATGTAAAGGAGGGAATTTTAAAAAAAGCAAGCTCTCCGCACGACGTTGTGTAGATAATTTTTTTGTCATAATAATCACCAAAGAGACATGAGAGGAAAAGATGAAACTGAGACGCCGGTGAGCAGGGAGGAGATGTAGTATTCGATATTGACAAAGATGAAGATTACCAGGGCAAGTACGCATAAAAAAATGTAGGACTGTAGGTTTTTAGTTGTTTTTTAGTTGATGATGTCATAGTCAACCAAAACTTGTTTAGTCGACTTCTCATTTTATTTCGATTATAGGGATTTATATGAGACAACAGCAGAAAGGAGATGTTAGTGAGTGAGTTAGCTGGAGATTTTGGTATTTATCTGCAAAAAGGCGCATTAAACTCATGATTCAGATGTAAATACATTGTTTCCTAGCACTGTTTTCTGCAAATAGTTGTTTTTGTATAAACTCATGTGCAAGTGTATTCTTTTGAGTGTAGTTTTGTCCAGATACATTCAATTTTTTAAAGTCTGCTGATCCAGGGTGAGGTCGTGAGGGCACACTCTAAGCAGGGACTCCTAGACTTCCCTCACCTCAGATGTTTCCACCAGGTCCAGTGGGACCAAAGGCGTTCTCAGGCCAGCCGAGAGATAGTCTTTCAAGCATGTCCTGGGCGTCTTCCCAATGGAACATGCCCAGAACACCTTCCTCTTCAGGAAGCATCTAGAACAGCTCCTCACCCTAAGCCACATACAGATATAGATACAAATACATAGAGATATGTAAAGGTTCTGAGAGCTTTTGCAATACCCCCTTTTGAGTCAACTAATCTATTGGCAGGATGTCATCAGTTGACTGCAGCCCTAAAAAGAAGATACCTGATGCCAGTTAAAACTATCATTGTAGTTATTAAATGCTATTTCAATTATTTGTAGAAACTCAAAAAATAATACTTTATTGTTCCAGTAAGAAAATTCCCGTTGTGGTTTGACCATCGTTCAATGCTACCCTGAGCAACAATTATTGGAGGGCAATGGCTCAAGTGGTTAACGCACTCATCCACCAACACCGATGTCTGCATATCTAATCCCACTTGGGCTAGTGCATACTTTTCTTTTTGTCCCTGAGCAAGACGCTTCACCTTGCTGAGTATGAATGTGGTGTGTAAGTGAGTGGTTGGTGGTGGTCAGAGGGGCTGATGGGCAGCCTCGCTTCCATCAGTCAGTGGAGTGAATGAATAATGATTGACTTCGACAAGCCTGTAAAGTGCAGTAATAGTGTAAGGCATTAATACTGACAGAGTACTATGCTGTAGCAATAGTATCTTGTATGGCTTAGGTCAAGAGAAGACTGGACTACAGCGACACAGACAGAACATGCATGCACAAACATAAAGTGGAGTCTAACCCAAAAACCCAAGAGTTACAGTGATCTTTCTTTTTCGTAAGTCATTAACTCCTCAGTCATGCCCCCTTAGTGCCAAGCCATAACCGCCCTGAGGTGGACTGACAGAAGTTTGGCTGCCATTTTGAATCTTGGGACACCCTGTGCACCAACGCGCAAACACACTATGGCATTCATACAAGATTAAGGTTAAGTATCTTGCCCAAGGACACAACGGCAGAAGTGGAGACATTGAACCGCAAACATTACCTGTAGCTAATTCACTGAGCCCTCACTAATACATAATCTTATAGCAAAAGTCAAGATTTTATTCATATTTAATTATAATATCTTTATAAAATGTTGGCTGCTTTCTTCAGGCCTGTTCAAATGGTGTCTGTGGACTTAGGAAACCTATTCAGAAACACTTGGTAAAGGGTAATTCCAATATGTCTGCGGTCTCCAGTGACCATTTGATTTGATTTATGTAATCAATTTAGAAATGTGTACAATCTGACTTGTCCATCTCCGCCTTTGCTTGGCCGCTTGTCTGTTCCTATTTAAATCTGAAGAACATAATACAGTTTGGAGTACTTTTGTGGTGGGAGCAATATAGGCTTTGTGTTTCTCATCCAATGTCAGGGGCCAATGACGGACAGCCAGAGAACTTATTCAATTGTGGTGTATGTTTACCACAAGCGAAGAAGTAATCCGAAGCTTTGACAGTCCAAATTCCCTCTTAAACAATTAGAGTTGCTTAAATGATACATATGTAAAACAAAGAGATTTCTTGGGTGGTCATTTGGTTGGGGTTAGTGGTCCGAGATGGATTGGCGTACTATTGGGACCAAAATGGGGACAAAAGTCTTAGGTCATTTGGATAATCTTTGCTCCGATCTGGCCACTCTGTTGGAAAGTCGCGGCTAAGTGCGGGCAGGGAGTTTGTGGAACCCAGCTGCTAATGTGTTTTTTATTTGTGGCAGCAAGATGTTATCAAGATGCATGAAATAAACTGTTTGGACTGTTAAGAAATCTGTGTTTGTCTCTACCTGTGTGAAGACCACATGCAACGCTCCACTGCTCCATGTTTTCGGCTTTTAGTCCGCCACAAGTGAAGCCATTTGTTTGTTTGGGTTTTCAGATGGCAAGCTGCCTAATGCAAAGCAAGATCTCCAGCTATAGGGAGGTAATTGGCGGTTGATGAAGTACATTTACATTACAAGTTAGCTAATACAGAGGGCAACAAGGGGTCTGTACATTTGAGCCTGCAGTAGTAGCAGTAGTGCTTTTTGTAGGATACTTTTTGAAGTGTGTATGACAGGTTACGCTTTACATTTCACTTAAATATACTAATGTCATTGTATTGAAGATTTTGCAAGAAATTTTTTTTTTGGTGAAGTTTATAATTGTACTTTCTGCTTGGATAAGCGCAGCAGATATGACATGATTAGAGGTAATTCCGTAACAGTTACCTAGCAACCATAATATTAACATGGCCAAACTTTTTAAATTACACAATAGTTATGATTAGTTTAACACAAATAAATGACAGCACCTTTATTTTGTTTTAAAAAGGTTTAAACTGCCGTAAAAGGCCTTCCTGGCGAGTAAATTCCTGCATTTTGGATGAAATTTTTGGTGTTAATGGCATAGGAAAAGGTATTCCTTTTTATCCCTTTTATGCTTGAATATCCATTGGCAAGTGGGTAACAATCCTACTGTGCAATAAAAAGCTATCACTATTTATTTACAATATCTGTAACTGTAACTAGGTGACTCAGAGATGATGTGACTCCATCTGTAAAACAATATCCTCCAAAACCCAAACAATACAACTATAGCAGTGCTGTTCTTATTTATATTCTTGGGCCTGGTCTGTAAGAAAGCCCCTAAATTTCAGTTAAAAAATTTCCCTCTATAAATAAAACATGAAGATTTCTGGCTCCCCCTTTTTGAACCTCCACTTTAATGTAGCGGAGCGGTTTGAGCACCCGAATGGTCCCAGGAGTTATGTTGTTGTGGTTTTATGCCAGTTTGCTGTAGGGTCACCTATGGCAAACAGGTCCTAGGGGATGGGTCAGACTTAGAGCGGTTCAGAAGATCTTTATGATGAGCAATGCATCAAGAGCAGTTATGTTGCTCAGACTGGCATCATTGGGGCCCCACCCTGGAGGGTGCCGGATCTTCCCACACAGGGCCCGGCCGAGTACAGCCTGAAGAAGCAATGTGGGACTGTCCTCACCTGGACGCAACACCTGTAAGAGGATCCAAAAGGGTCCAGTACAGAGAGATCCGGAGCGGAGGTGGGCCTTGACAACCGGCTCTCCGGACACAGAAACTGGGGAACATAGAATTTCACCACCTGGGGGTGGGGGGAGTCAGAGCTTGTGCAGGAGGTTGATTGTTACTGACTAGATGTATCCGCACACAGCTTCCAGGTATGTCCCACCAGAAAGAGACCCCAGGGAAGACCCAAGACATGCTGGAGGGACTATGTCTATTTGCTGATCTGGGAACATCATCCTCCCAAAGAAGCTGGAGGAAGTGTCCGGGGTGAGAGAAGTCTGAGAGCCGACCCGGCCTGGGATAAGTGAAAGAAGATGGATGGATTTCTGGCTCTTTCCACTGAGCTTGTGTCGGGGGACGGTGGAGCTGGGAAGTTTTAGATGCCGTCATTCTACACCCTTGTTCTGAGATCTGGATGGACATGTTATTTTAACTGACTCAGCAAAGGCCACACTGACACATATATATGTCAGTGTGGCCTTTATATATATATATATATATATATATATATATATATATATATATATATATATATATATATATATATATATATATATATATTTTTTTTTTTTTTCAAGCATAGTTTTGTTTTTTTATTTTATTTCTTGGTCACCTAACAACTTGTTTCTTCTATGTGACCCATCTTTTAATACCACTGTGTCAACGTGTCAGATCAAGGTTGATTGCAGTGCAGTGCAATGGTGACCTTCTCAGATCTTGACCCATGGCCCTACATGGGAGTACCTAGTGGAAGGATTATCCTGGTGGGCATATTTTAGGTGCAGGGAGGGGACTGGAGACTCATTCAAATATGGTAAAGAGACAAGAAATCTAACATGAGAGCAATAGCAGTGACTTCTGGTGGATAACCATGTTTTTTGGTTACTTTTACCATGTGACACAATGCATTGAGTTAAAGTATCAGCCTTGAATCTCCAGCAGAGGCCGATAATTTGTTTGGGCCAACCAGCTGCCTAAATACGCATAACAAATATATGCATAAAGCTTAATTTTGCACACTTTTACCACTTAATTATGAAAAGGATACTGTATAAAACATGACTGCACCGCTCTCTTATAAAGTTTGTAGTAAAATACGGCTGTGGGTCAGTTTGTTTTTAATTTAAAATTATATAAATTGGAAAAAATTATGAAAATCTGCAAAAACATTATCAGATTTTATGGATTATTTGTTTCTCTGAATTAGAAGCAATCGGCCATAAACAAAACAAAAACATAAAAAAAAACATATCAGTTGATCTCCAGTTAATGTATTTGAATTTAGCAAAAATCTAAACTTCACAAAACTAAACCAAAACCAACTCAAGGTCAACTGTCACCAACTATTTTCATTTTCAGCACCAAAAATAATGCGTCATGAGGAGATATTGCAATGAATACTTTGATACATTCTAACCTTTAATATTTACCATAATCTTATGCCTACAGTGCCGCTGGTTGCTCACCTTAATCGTGGCTCCCGGTCAAGTCAAACCCAGTCTAAATAGAACTCCTCAGATATCCTTTTTCCATCTAAAATCCACCATAAACTTTAACAAGATGTAGCTGTTGAGTGAGAGGCCACACATATGTGCGTGTCAGCCATCTCCAGTGAACGTGGACCAACCAACACCCTGGAGTGGGGGTCCGGTAATGGGTCAGTAGCCTATACAGACACTGCGGGGGCAATGTAACACACACCCTGCACCGAAATAAGACCACCAAAATCAGAAGATCGACAAACTAAGGGCCCTTTTCACTGTTAACCCCAACTTGACCGCGCCAAACACGTCAACGCATAGCAACTGATAGCGTGACTGTATTACGAATTAAATGATAAATAACATTATAATCATGCCACTACTGAACTGGCTTGGGTTTCAACAAAGCTTGAGACTGAAATCCAAACATGCGATTGGAGAAAAGGCACAAAAGCATGAAACACAATTACTATCCATGTGCGCTACCATTTTATTACATTGCCAAAAAGTGAAATCAAATTTAAAAATTGAGTTAGGGCTCTTCTATCAGCGCTGACAGAGGTGGGTTTCATGTCGGAGGGGGTCGGGAGGATGTGGTGGGCTGTGTTTGACAGGTGTGAGTGGATGGAAACATTTGACAAATATGAAAGTTTATATGGTGTTTTGCTATAATAGAGTGATT
Source organism: Periophthalmus magnuspinnatus (assembly GCF_009829125.3). NCBI lineage: Eukaryota > Metazoa > Chordata > Actinopteri > Gobiiformes > Gobiidae > Periophthalmus > Periophthalmus magnuspinnatus. The sequence goes on from NC_047144.1 coordinate 25,325,598, forward strand.
CCATATGGAGACGATATGGTTTACAGTATGGCGGATTTAGATCGTATCGAAGGCCGCAAAACTGACAGAGCTGAGGTGAAAAATGTATGCAACCCGCTATTGGATTATCAGTTTAAAAAAGAGCAATGCATTATGGTTGAGTGACTGTAGAAATTTGTAAATAATATGTACAGTGTATTTGATGGCTGTCTAATTTGATCAGGCTAGAAGTCTGAGTGATTGGAATGAACGATGCCATGCAAAACTGAATATAAAATGCAAACTTTATTAACTGAATATTAAATGTTTGTGGTTTGGATTGCATTGCTGGTCCTGTATTATTATTATTATTTTTTTATATTTTAAAAGCATAGCTGTAGTAAAGTTGTATTTGGAGGCTGAGGTTTCTACTGCTGCGGTGAAGATAGGCTGATCAATGGTTGTTGCAGAAAAGATGGGGAATGGGGAGAGTTTGAACACATTCATGAATAGCTTGAGAAAAACAAAGGCAAACAGTAATAGTTCATTCTAATTCTAACATTACAAAACTTACAATTTTTTTTTTTTTTTTCATTGATCTTAACATTACACACAAATGTTAAACATGATCATTTAGGGACTTCTGAATTTGAACTATATTTAATTTGTCCAATAGAATGTTGCGATGTCACCTAAAACCCAGCAATACACCTTCTATCCTTTTACCTATCACCCTCGCCCTGCCGAGATCCCTCCTGTCGGGTGTTCCCTAAGCTCCACCCCCTCCCCCTCTGATTGGTCGCTCACTCGTGTGTCAGTGGTGCGTGTGTAGGGGGCGGGGGGCGTGCGGCGGTGCGTGAGTTGTCATGACGTGGTTTGCACAGCTCACTGCGCACATACTAAACTGTAGCTGCCACGTTATAAATCTCAGCCGGGTGCAGCGGGGAAGGTAAATAAGGAAGGGGAGCATGGCCGACTGCAAATGGACTGAGGGGCTGACTGTGTAAATGATGTTGTGTCTGGAGAAGAGTGTAGTGTTTGGTCCAAGTGTTTTACAGGTGGAAAGTGGATTCAGGAACGAAACTCCAAAAATATTGTTTACTGAGAGCGGAATTGTTCATTGTACTGTATGCATATTTCCATTGACTTCAAGTCGTGCCGAGTTGTAACCAGGAAGACTCTATTACCGACCTTGTTCAAATCAACAATCTAAATGTCACTGCAAAACAAAATCTGATCATTATCTGATTTCTCAAGTTATCGGATTCTTTAAACGTCATTTACATAACATCTGATGTGAGGAATAGTAATCTGATTTCTTTCTAGTTGTTCAGAGCTGTGCAGGATTTGACAAGGAAACTATGCAAAAAGAGAAAACCAACCTCCAAATTAACTTGCAATTAATGCAAACCCATTTAATTTGATAATTTTTTTAATGTATTTTTTAATAACATGCTTTTTAATAATGCTTTGTAAGCATAAATACAGTCTAGAAATGTGTTTTTGGAAGAAAAGAAAAAAAAGAAAAAAAACAAAGAATTATATTCCGTACAGGCCTAATTAATAATGTGAAGCAGTGACAGTATGATAGACTGTCTTATTTATTTTCACCATCAGGCATTAATTTAATCAGTACTGTGCCTCTACTGCACAGTAATGTGCTCTGTCACTGTCTGACTCTTTCACAATAAGACTCTTTCTGCAGTGGAAATATTTAGAGGCTTTTATTGTGTAAGAGCCACTAAGGAAGTGTTTGTTATACTCCCAGAGCCTTGACATCTTAAACCGAGGAACTTTGAAGTTATTTAACTTTTGGAATCTTGAGGACAAACAGTGCATTTTTCTAATGTACTCAGGGATTTTAACATTGTGACATGTCACAGGAAGATAGGTCCATGGATCTATTAAAATAACTTGATAGTGTATAGCTGTCTTAGAGCTGTTGCAAGTTGGACTAGTGGCCACTCATTGGCACTACAACAAAAAAAAAAACTCCCGCCCAGAAAGGATTTTCCTCATAGAGCCCAATGTAACCTCAAACTGCTCGTGTTTGGCGGAGAGAACACCTAAACTTTCACAAAGGTCAAATTTTGTGACGTGTTTTACCTATTTGTCTTAAAAAACGCTTTTTAATCCTTAGCTTTGGCTATGCTCTAGGTCCACTCTAGTTAAGCGCTAATTGGTTAGAGTGGTCACGTGGTACGACATGAATGAGCATGTGAGTCATGCAAACGAGCCAAACTGTCCTGAACGAGCCGCAGGTTTAGAACATGGTCCAGAAGCTCATGGAAGCAGAAAAACATTATCATTTATAATTTGTCATTTGTTTATTATTTCCTTGCGGCCGCTCCGCTCGCTCTCGTCGTGCAAAGTCTCAACTGTGCATGGTCCATGGGCTGGGCAAGGCCGATTGTACGTAGGCTACACTCACGTCATGTGTCACTGAGTATGGCCCATTGACTTCAATAGGCCACCATGTTTAGGTCCCGGGGCTTGGGCGGGGCTTAGCAGCCAACTGCCAACAATGTCCAGATCGCATGAAGATAATTTCCTGTAACAAATGTTTAATATAAATAATAAATTAAATAAACTAAACTATAATATAAACTTCAGGTATAGGTTTATAGCACAACCAAAAATACATAAAAACTTCCCCAAACATCCAGTGTCACTTTAGCTTTTTGATTTTCCTATGTTGTTTGCTGGAAAGAACTGCACTCTCACCTGCCTTCCCTTTACAAAATGAGGTGAAATTACCTAGAATCTGGCTTGCTGCCTAGAAGACGTTCAACATACGCTTGGTCTTGCACTTAATGCTATGTCTGTGTTTACACTGAAAATATTAGAAAATGAGCCTTGCCAATTAATAGCCATTTACATATTCCTGGCAACTTCCCGATAAAGGCGGGGTCAAAGGGTGGAGCGGTTGGCCAGGAAATTAGACGCCACCCCGCTTATTTGTGTAGCTTAAAAAAATCTCACTTAAGGTGCTCTAATTCATCTTTGCAATGGGCCAAATGAGGAGCTGAAAGGTGTGGGCAGGAGGGTGACGGAGGAGGTCGTCATAGTAACACTTACTGGGAAACATGTTTTTTGTTTATTTACTTGGGGCTAGAAATGTAGTTACTGGAATACTAGTGAGCCACCACCTACAGGCATGATGGGAATTATTGGTTGAGCGGATTTATTTTGAAGAGATGCACGTTAAAATTAGTCTTCTGGTCTCCATAGAAAAAATGTGTCCTCTGCACTATTGATCCTGTTGCTTTCAGTGTAAGGAGTACTAGACAACATGTTGAAATGCCTCGGAGTAGGGACCTTTTTAATATTTTTAGCATGTTTTTTTGTCAGGAGTAAGTTTGGATCAACTAAAAGAGATATATTATATAAGCAGCTCTTCTTGAGGTCAAAATAAGTCTTCTGCACACTGTCAGGATCAAATTAGAAACACTTTTATCTGACAGTCAGGGAGTGCATGTTAGCTTGGTAGTTGTTGTTAGCTTTAACATCATGACAAAACTCATAAACTTATAAACTCATTACAGCAAATAATTATGATGCCTGGAATGCATAAGGTTTTACATCGTTTCAGATAAACTAGTGTTGTATTTGACATTTTTAAGCAGTGGTTGACCAAGTTCTCAACTTTGTTACTTAAGGAAAAGTACAGATTGCATGAAAAAAAAAAAAAAAAAAAAAAAAAAAATAGATTCAGTAAATTCAATAAATGTATTTAAGTACTTGTTTAAAAATGTACTTTTAGAGTAAATAGTAAAAGAAAAAAAAACACAGATTTTGATTTAAGCTGTTAAATAAAGTTAATTTGTTAAAGTGTTAAATGCAGTGATAGTGATTAAAAACGAAACATATTTTGATCAACAGGAAACAGCATCAGCTGCTTGAACTCAAAAACTTAAGTTAGAATGTTACCACAAACATGGTCAAAATAAGCCCTCAAATCATATGAAAAGTACTTTTGTTACCTTCCACCACTGTTTTTAAGACAGTAAAAATCATGTACGTAATTTGTATCCTCAGCGGGACACTTGGTTTTATTTTGTCTCAACAAATCGATTTTCACAGTTCTTGGTTTGTACAGATTGTTATATTGCACAATGTAAATGCACAGTTAAGCCTTTATATTGGTGAGTGAGTTTTCTATCCATAATTTATGCATTTCTGGGGTCAACCTTCATCCCCAGAGAATACTCCATCTATAACCCATACAACTCAACCACAATGTTGTCATGCACCACTGCCTCAATATTAACCAAGTGCGGAGAGGGGGGAGTTGTACATGAAGTCATCGCCCACTGCAGGTCTCTGTCCCGTGGGAGGACCAGACAGCGACTCCGTGGCTCCACGTCTGACCAGCGCGCGGTGACAGTGATGTTCCACAGTGGCAGTGGTCACCTACGTCCACCAGCGTCCACCAACACAAACCCGAGCCCCGAGCTTAGCCAAAAGAAGCAGTGCCGGAGGTGCTGACAACCCGAATGATAGTTTCCATTTTACTATTGTGAGGTGAGAATGCGCTTCATTGGCAGAGAGGCTGTTTAGGAGCGGGATGGGTGGAGTAAGTGTTTCCGAAGGTAACAGAGGAGCTTTGAGAAGACCTCGGGTGACAACAGTTTGTCCCAAGGAGACTCATCATAAGGTCAATTATGGAAATGTCAAAGGACAGTTTAAACCATTTACAGAGCTGTCCGAGTGACATTTTCAGGGGACTGAGAAACCGCATGAATTCAAGTAATCCACATTAAGGGATATTAGAAAGTCTGTAGCACTTACAACATCAATCATTAAGAAGAAGAGACAGTGGTTTGGTAGTCTCTTCCAAATATGGCAAAAAAAAAAAAAAAAAAAGTGACGCTTATGTCTCCATAGTTTTATGTGAAAAGTGTTTGATTGAGTTTTGAAACCCAAATTATAAATGGGTGCAAAATAGTGTAAAATGCCTACTACTGATCAAAGGGCTTTACAAGTAAGTGGTCAACAAACAATTGGAACAGATGGGAACAGATGGTAACTGGTTTCTTGGCGTACTCTGGAATATTACACATTTGCATCATCGGTCAATATGTGCTGTCCTTTTAAATAAATGAAGAAAAGTAAATAATAAAACACAAGTGGCTAGAAGCAGAGTTTGGAGAGACTTTGGAGGGATTAATTTCGGATGACTGTCGCTCAGTTGGTTTCTCGACATAAACAGCATTGGTTGAGCGGTCAGACCCACTGACCCACAGGTTGGTGGTGCGAAAAATGCTGTTTTGATTTATGTATATAAAGTCAAATCTAATTAAAAAAATTCTTGACTTATTTTGAACACCATTTCTCTAAGTCCACGCTGTCCAACCAAATAGATGGATTAAGGTTTAGAAGTTTTTCTAAGCACATTTCAACTAGAAAGAAGGCTTTCTGTATTTTCTTGAGTATAAGTCACACCGGAGTATAAGTCGCACCGGAGTATAAGTCGCACCGGAGTATAAGTCGCACCAGCCAAAAAATGAATAATAATGAAGAAAAATACATTTAATTCACATATAAACTACATCTGAGTATAAGTCACATAGTCTGGAAAATAGAGAACTACATGTTCTCTAATGTATCTATATCTGTCACCATCAGCCACTCATGGCGCTTCTCAAACCATTTATACAAATGCAATGCAAATGCAAAACCTTCTTCCTGCCATTCAGTCGTTTCGTCCTCTGCCACAAAAGCACATTTATCCACAAACTAACTACCACCTTAAGTGCTAGCTCCAACTGGGCCCAGGTTTAAGTATTTAGACCAAAATAAATGTAGCTGTTGCACCAAACCACTCTAGAGCTCTCCAGGCCAGGCCATCCATCGCTCTTGACTGTGGGTTCAATTTCCTACATCTCGACAACATAAGAAAGACCACTCCTCCCTCATCTCTCACTCTCGCCTCTCTCCGTTGGCACATTTAGTTGACTGATAGCCACATGGATATTCTTAAAACAGCCACCAATTATCACAGGCAATTAAGCCCCCCCAGACAATTACAACACCCCGGCACAAGTGTGACAGAGTGTGTTCCTCCGGCCAATGACTAGAAGATGGAGGGAATGGTGAAGAATTATTGTTCCTCTAAAAGCCGACTATAGAAGGATGAAGTAATGCGGGCTGGGCACTAATTTAGGATTAAGGTTGAAATGGTTGACTGAGTTTGACCTTAATATTTATCGCGTACATAAACATTTGGTATAAAAACATAGGCAGTAGTTAAGGTACGAGTTACTCAACATGTACACAGCTGTTACATGCTTATGGTGCCAATCATTCTTATAGAAACTAAGGCTGGAGCTGGCTGAAGTTAGCATTAGTGATTGTGGAAGGTGAGGTCATATATGCAGAGGATGGCAGGAGTGTGAATTCCTACTCTAATTTTAGCAATACATTTTCACGCATGAATTTTGGTTAAAACATAAGGAGCTTTTGAACATGTTTAGGAAATTCCAAAGAGTAGGAATATGGCCTACTTGCTTGGCAAATTGAGAATGATATCTCTGTATTTTTTTTATCCATATTGATATCAGTCTGGTCCACATGCCCTCTGTTGCATCTCAAGCTCGGTAAAGCGTGATCGTGCAATCAATTTATTAATTTTTTTGCAGTGACATGTGAAATGAAGGAGCTCATTGGTCAACAATGATTGACAAATAAAATCTAATTTATGTCACCTCAGATGAACAGTGCTGCTTTGCTCATTGATTCTACAGAAATGTTTGTCCCCGATTGACTAATGCACCTTTCAGTCACACTCATTTGTAAACGAGGATATTTCTCCAGTGACCAGACTCACATCTGCATAAAGTATTGAAGAAGTGTGTATTCTGGATCCCAGGCAAGGACGATACATGTTTTTTGACCATTCTTGCCCTTCTCTTCAACACTGGTGGGTCCATGGTGAATGGCTACGCTCAAACTCTTTCACAAACTGACCCAGTCATTTTCAGTTATAAGGCTCGGTCACTGCTTGGTGCCAGTTTCGACTAGGAGAATGGAGATAAGCACCGATGAACTCATTGTTACAGAGCCAATAGGTCCTGCAACCTGTAGCCACTCAGGCTTAAAATGTGTGTCAAATACAAACAAGTATGTATATGTCATCTGAATCGATACTCAGCACAGATCAAACTCCATGAATCGATTGAAGTCAGTGTCACTGCCTTCAATCGACAGTCAACCTTAGCTTGATTCACTGAAGTCTTTGCTTTGTTTGCACTGGAAAACACAAGTTGAAAGCAGAGAAGATATCTAATTAAGATATGTCAACCTAATAGAAACCCTTCCTTCCACGCTAAGTGACAGAGTCCACAGTGCACTGTTTACTGATCTCAAAATGCAAATAAACACATTTATGTAATGAGACTGGCACTGGCTGTTTCCCTCTTCCAGCTAATCTTTTCCTCCTTGCTGTGCCGTGCCACGGGACAGTCGAGCTGGCACCACGCAGTCCTGTTTGAACAAGGAGCTCAGGTAAACACACGCACGGACCCTCTCGGTATAAACTTTGATTAAACATTTATTTTAGTACACCTTGCTGCAGATGGAAAGTCAAACAGCAGCAGAGATCATTGGGAGTAAGTAGGGATGGCAGTTATGGACTTATGGAACGACGAAGTGTAAATCCATACGGCCCAGGGGCTTTGGCTGTTTTTGGATATAGTTTCTGCTCTAATGACACTTTGGGCAGAAGGGTCGAAATCAGAGTATGAACCAACGTGAGGTATGAAAACATCTATTCATCATCATACCCTTAGGAGTGAGTAGTAAATGAACTTGTATGGAGGATTAGGCTTCCTTGAAAGTCTACAGCACTTTATGAAAAAAGGGACATTTAAAAAAAAAAAAAGAATTTTATAGAATATCTTACACACAAATGAAAAATACAACAATAGTTAAGTAAGGTGTATAGACTGTCTTTAAAACAGACCTATTATGGAAAGTCAACTTTTAAACATGTTATAGTTGTTTCCCTTCTCTTTTCCACTCTTAAAGTAGTTTTTGGAGTGACTTGTGCATGTTTGAGCAATCTTTAATCACTTATGCGATACGCCTACTTCGTCTTCAACTTAATTTTCTTATTTGATGATACACGTTGGATTCACCAGCATTGTTTATTCATTTTGGTACAAATAAAAAAATTTAAAAAATCTGCTACTCGCTAGTGTGATTGGATTTTTATTAAGTCATTTTAGATTTAGAGTATTGCGATAAAAAAATATATATATATATATAATTTAGGCAAACCAGTTGCATGGTAATTTGGATGGTTTTACTTTGGATGCTATTCCTGTCACAATGCTAGAGTGACAGTTGTATGTAAAGTGTAGTGGTTAGCCCAGAAAAACACCGAAAGACTGCTTTTGATTGAACTTTGAACCAGCTACCCTGTGGTAAGTAAGTGAACATCCAACCCACTTCACTGCACAGATTAATTATGCTAATATTACTAATAGTATATCTGTAAAACTGGCAGGCTAGATTAACTCTAATAAAGCTTAAATAAAATGTAGATCACTCATAAATTCCCCCCCAAAAATAAACACTTTAAAGAAGACATATTGTGCTTGTCTGCTCTATAGTTAAAATCTCTGACACTCGTAGATCATTACGTTATAATTTGGATATTTTAAATCATAATATTTATCTAAAACGACTTAATAAAAAAAACAAATAAGCTGACTTCCACGTTAGAAAACTGCGGTGTCCAGTGGGAGCTAATGTCACAGTAAACCTCATTGAAAAACAAAGAGTCGGCACCTTGGATGGATGGCTGTACATCATGCTAGCGAGCTGTAATTTTTCGTATGCAAAACACCAATTGAGAAAATTGGAGAAAATGGGAGTTGATCGGCAATATGACGGCTTGAAAATAAGTGATTCAAGATTGCTCAAACATGCGCAAATCACTCCAAATACAACTTTGAGGGTGTTAATGGTGAGTGTAAACAGCTATAACATGGTTGAAAGCTCTAAAAAGTTGATTATGCATAACAGGTCTGCTTTACGAGTTATTGTATTTGGTCAATATCTTTGCAACTTCTTGACTGCAGACTTGTGTAAACTCTCTGGCCTCTCTCCAAGTTTACCCATGGCACGTTTCATCTGAGCTCCACCAGGGGGGGCACCCTTTCCATTGGGACTCCCCTATCCATCTGAGTGTCCAAATCCATGCAAGACCTTATGCTAACGATGCTATTATACTTCTCACTTGGGTGTATTTTTCCAATCATTTCTGGTTCTTTTTGTTCCTTTCATCTCCATCACCCCTCCCCCACAGACCCCCGTTCTCCACATGTGCCCCCTCCCCTCTGCACACAGGCCCCTCGCTGGTGTGCGTTTCATCTAATTCTCTTAAATTAGAGCTATTTCACTGTCAAGAGGCTAATGAGGCTAATTAATTTATCTGCCCACCTGGAGCAGACAGAACTAGTGCCTGCAATCCACCTACAGTATCTGATAGGGGAGGGAAAATAAATAGCTTTTCAAAGGGGCTATTATCATATTTGTTCAGATTGGGGAGTACATTAGGAATAGATCAACAAATATCTGGAGGATATGGCGATCTGGTATAGGCGTCAGTGTAAGCGTTAGTTTGTGTTATGAGGATTGGATAGAGGCCTCTCCCATAAGGTAAATAAATTATATGAGCACATGCACGTTTAGAATAATAGTAAATTGTATTGGAATTATTTGACGTTATTATGGACAGCAAGTATGATAGCAATAGCAAAGCACTAAGCAGCTGCTGAGTGGCGAGGCAAGGCAAGTTTATTTGTACAGCACAATTCCTACACAATGTAATTCAAACTGCTTTACAGAATAAGAAAGATATTAAAATCACAATACAACAAATCAAAACATAAATAATCACCAATAATCATCATAAAATTAACATTAAAGGAGAAAAGTGCAGAATAAAAACCTTTCAGTCATATGCACAGCATGTAATCCCAACTCTGTCAACTGGACAAAAGTTTTCCAGTGAAGACATTTCGCTGCTCATCCAAGCTGCTTCTTCAGTTCTGGTCAGATCGCTGGTGGACACTGCCTTATATCTATTTTATATTTCTCCCTGTTTCCTCCATCAATGCAAAACATGCACAAAGGCTAATATCCTCCAGCTAAGGTAGTCCTGACCAAGCCTAGCTCAAGATCTGGAGATGGGTCACCCCTGACAGGTCACCCCAGAGGCAAAGAATGATGGGTCAAATGTAGGGGATACATTTCCCAACAGGGACAATAACGTGTATCTTAACCTTAACCACACTGTTTTTGTGCCCCTCAGCAACACACATTGTACTACTACTGAAATGAAACAATGTCTTCTTAGTCATTTCTAGTCCACTGTTTGCCAAAATGGATTACTGTGCTCTTGACAGAAACCATATGCGCCTTTGTTGTTGTTTGTAAAGAAGGTCGCAAATAAAGGAATGCTAATGGCCGCCGCAGAAGGAAAATAAACAAACAAATAAGTCTTATTGATGCTGAAATCTCTTCATCTGAGTTTGTGAATAACTAAAAACAGTAAAAGTTCTTAAAAGGTCAAAGGCACAGTCACCTCTGCGTCCTAATATTTGATTATCATTGGAATCATTTTGAGTCATTCATTACAAAAATTTTTTTGCTATTGCCAAAGTTAGCAATTTGGTGCTTTCTTCAAAATCCTACAAATTATACAAACAATGCCACTTTTATGTAGTTGTATTTTGGTCTACATCAAAATGACAAACAGGGCTTTTCTAAATGCAAAGTGAGGCAAAGGAAAATCCCTGTCATTCCCATTTTTCCTCCTGAACCTGAACACATCAAACAGCCGTCAATATGATGCAATGATGAATGAGTCAGACGGTGTTTATTTTTGGTAATCAGGCCGCAGCAGCTCTGAACATGACACTTCTAAATAAAGTTTGAAGAAACGTTTTCGCTCCATGACCGGATTTACAAGATTTATAAATGCCACACAAAAAAATCACATTATGGCAAATTGTACCAGTCATATTCCGTGTTCGATGCATAATGGATTTTTTAGAATAAATAAAAGTAACTCTGCCATAGGGAAAGGGGGAGGGGCTTGTGGGAGTGACCAATCACGCGACACATTGTTCTTGTTTTCACAGGCCATAGCAATTTGTTTGACTCTATTGCTTTTGAGGCAATGGCAATCTCTGCATCTGTGGCTATAACAGGACCAGCAGGCTAACTCTGCTGACTGCGTGTTTGGGTGGAGAGCCGTAATGTCAAACTTCCACTACTGTAAACGCTAGGAGAATTTTATGTGGTTCAAATCAAGACAAGCAGAGAAAAAACAGGCTAAAACCCAGGTCCAATATTATTCCTCCGATCTGATTTCCGCAGCCATCAGAACTTATTTAGAAAAAGTACAGTTTCGTTTATTGCCCCTTATTTGTTCCTGGGGAGCAGAAGCAAGGGGCATATAGACTAAAAACTCCAAACTGCTTGTCCAAGAGTTGATTTATGAACAAGAACAGCAATGAAAATTAGTTTTTGGATACCGTCTACACAGAAGTTACCTCTTTAGTTATGTTGTCAAAAACATAGTCTGGGATTCTGAGAATTCCTCATCTGGCAAAGTGCCAGGGTGCCTGGAAGCTAACTTCTGTTTTGAATTAGTTTATAATATTATTTTGGATGCTACCTTCATTGAATGAACAAAAAAACAAACTACAGTTTCTGTAAAGCTACAAATAATTAAATTCCAAAATAAATTTCATTTTTGTTGAAAGGTTAAACTTACACAATCAATGAAAATGCAAAACCCACCCAGTAAAAATATTACTAACTGCACAAAGCTCATCGGACAAATGCTCTGGGAATGGATTTGAAACGCCAGTTATGTCAAGGGAAAAGATAGAAATGTATTAATTCATTCAAATTACATTATAGCCTCCAGTATCAGCACAGAGTTCACAGACAGTGGCCTGATGTCTTGCTTAAAGGCACAGTGGCAGTGGGTGCTATTTGCAGGATAACAGTCATCTTAGATTAGCTGTTTCTTTTTCTCTTCATCCCATTATACTGAACATTGTGTACATTTAGATTTTCCCCCACAACAGTTAAGTAAGGTATGGCATACTTGTATATACTTTATCGTCCCCATAAAGATATTTGTCCTCTGCATTTGACCCATTCTTTATATCCGCTGCAACCATGTACAGAAACTGATTCATTGCCTGGAAGAAGAATACCTAGTTTGTGGAGACATCTGGCACACAGGCAGAACATGCAAACACTCTACAGAAAAGCTCTACATGGTCCAAGAATACAACCATGCTTTTTCATTAGCGTAGATTTTCTTCTACTTATGTCAAAGGCTCCTGTTGAAGGGCCAGGGTGGCACGAACTTGGTGGTTTGCAGTGGCACTTGATTGGCGCCTGCCTCATGGAACCATCCTGGCACCACTGGACACGCCTCCAACATCACCATGGAAACCAGCCCCAAATGGACGGGAGACAAATTTTCCGACATTACGGCTAGCCACGAGGTTGATGGCTTGGGAAAAACTGTTGACTTGAGAAAGAAAAACAGCGTGCTAATGTTGATTGTCTAAAATGCTCACCTGAAGGGAATGTTCGTGAGAAAAGGTTCGCTGGAAAATGCTTAATGTATGGGTTTTGTGCCGCCACATAATGTCCATAATGTCCACTATGTATGCATGACAACATCTTGGCAAATAGTCTCTAAGCTAACCGAGCTGCTTACATCATTCAACTGTCCATCACTCCCAAATGGCTCTATTAGCAGTGGCTGGTGCTGAGAGACTGGTGACACTGACATCACTTGGTTGAATGGGATCCTTGGAAGAAAGCCCCATGTCCAGCGTGAGGCCAGACATGTTTGTCGGAGCCGAGCGAGAGAGGAGCAGGAGCGGAGCACGTAGACCAGTTTTTCCCGTGCGTCAGTCACGGTGCAGCATCAGCAGAAATACATACACTAAAAACATGATGGAACGCAGTGTGTTGTGTAAAAAGTGCAAGGTTTTCCATCCCATTTCAAACACAGACAGGTTGGAGACTAATGAGGCAATTACATGCACATACAAACAGTTGACACACAAAAAGCAACTGAATAAATCACGCATAAGTGCTTTGCAGAACCGTGCGTGCCTAAGTGATCATATGACTCACATGATTCAAACGTTTCTGTTATGGTGAAAGGTGTGTTTTGTTGACAGTGTTGTGTATTATATTGTGAACACCTCTGTTAAAAGCCGCTTTACTAAACTACACATTGCTTTAGACGATTGACACATTAATGATGCATTGTATTTAAAGTGTCATCCAGACTGAATTTTAATGCATTTATAGTAGTCACTAGAGTATGTCTACTTTGAAAACAACAGACCCTGAAGTAGGCTTAATGAAGCTGACATGCATCTGTGTGTTTTTAATATGTCCTGTCCTTGCTGGTTATCTGGGCAGATGATGATGACCACTGCTGAAATCGTCTCTGTACTGCACTTTTTTTCAAACCAAGTGAATACCTGATATTTGTCAGTTCATTTTTTAAATGAACTGTATAATTTCTCATGAACATATCAGTACCTCCCTGTGTCTGCTGTTTCTGGGGATAGTAGTTTCATTATGATTGTGGACTTATGATAAATCCAAACCAAAATGACCTTTATATATATATATAAAAAAAATAAAAAAAAACTCTGCAAAAATGTTGAAAAAGTCATCTTGAGATAATTGAGACGAAAACAAAATTTCTGAAATGCATGAAATTTGAAATGCGTTAAATGAAATACAAATGTCTTTTTTCAGTAACTCATCACCTCCCTGTCTCTGCTGTTTTTGGTATACAGTTGTCCCTTGCTATATCGCGGTTCACCTTTCGCAGTCTCGCTGTTTTGCGGATTTGTTTTAGTGCAGTTTTACATTCTTTTTAAATGTTAATGCCTGCCTCAGAAAAGTGTATAAACTGTGTGGTGAGGGGTTTTACAGATGAAAAACATATATAATAATTGTAAAAAATAAAGCTTACTACTTCACAAATTTCACCTATAGAGGGTTATTTTTAGAACGTAAGTCGAGGGAACACTGTAATAGAAACTTGGTGGGTTTATTTTATAGTAAAAAGTTGGCGGGTTGGCTTGTGTCCTTTGACAAAGCTGCACTGGTGTATTCACAAATTAATATTTTGTGCCAGTATTTGTTTATGATCATAAAACAAGTGAATACATAAATACATTTCTATTACTACCAATTGTGGAACAATCAAACACATTTTTCTGATAGCGGGAGGTAACATGACAACGCTACACAAACAGATTGATGTATTTTCAACAAAACACCAGCAAAAAAAAGTTTTAAAAATCACAGGCAACTAGGTCAATTAAGAGAAGTGCATAGGACTGACTGTGTAGGGGACTCTTTCTTGCTCATAACCAGAACCTACCACTTACTATGACAATGTTTCAGAAAATACAAAATTCCAACATGCACCGCAAAGTCTCAATTATGTCTTGGTCTGCCATATATTTTGGCACAAGTGTATTAAAATCACAGAAAATGGCCCAATTAGTCCATCTTCTATCCCTGTATTATTGTGGTTTACTCTTCTTAGTTCCGTCTGACAGGAACCTGGCCTTGAGTCAGCAGCTTCCTGTAAGTGCTTTTGTTTGACCACCACTGTAGCCAGCAAGTAAACTCTCCCAATACCCACTAATAACGTCTTTATTATGGGTTCTGTCCATCTCACTTTTTCCCCTGGAAGTTTTATGGCAGCACTTAATCACTGTACGTTCAGAGGACCTGTACTTTTGCGATCGCTCATAAATCTTCAGCTGACAATGCGACGGGTGTGGTTGGAATTAATTTGACGATACTAAATGTTCTTGGACATCGGTGTGAAGAATTTGTATAGGACAAATGCTAAAGCTGGAAAACTGTTTTAATAATGAAAAAAGTTGTCAAAAAATCGTCTTTGTGTGACAAAGGGAACATGTGCGGCTGTGTGAAGTTGCTAACCTTTAGGCTCTCTGATCCTCAAATGGAAGCGTTTACATTTTATTGGCTGCTTACTTTGACGACATGGTAATTTCAGTGGCCTAAGAAAATAACTGACCAATTGCTGATAATTGTTAAGATGGCAGCCACGATGGGTGAGGGGTCAGAGTGCACACTGACAGACTGCTAACCAGCTGTGGGTGGGTCAACACGCATTAGGCTGGACGGGTGGTCAGCCGTGAAAACAGAACAGAGTCATTTTTAATAGCTCTTTACTTTCTGAATGCCAATAATAAGTAAATGTGAAAAGACGCAGCTGCATTTTTGTCGTTCAACTTCTGCTGGACCAACCCCAAATTTGACACACTTTTTTTTGTACAATTCTAATTTAATTATGATTGTAGACTGAATGATTAATCCAAACAAAAATGACCTTAACAAAAAAGTCTGCAAAAATGTTGAGCATCTGTAATGTGCTGTAAAATCGCGTCACCTTGAGATCTTGTAGATGAGACCAAAGCAAAATTTCTGAAATGTATTAAATAAAAAGCAAATTATCTTTTTTTTTTTTTTTTTTTTTTTTTTTAAATCAAAGCAAAATTCAGAATCTAAATATTTTCTTTCTTTCATTTATTTTTTCAGCCATAGTATAGTAATTAAAGGTCCCATATTACACTATGTTCTGATCTATGTAATAATGTAGTTTTCTCATCAAAAAACGTACCTTGAGTTGCGTTTTAGTTCATTTGCACATGTTTAATACTCTGTTCCACCTTGTGATGTCATCATGTGGTAATACAGGAAGTACTCCACCCACCTTCACTAGAATCATTTGGATTTGGATCGTTTCAGCCCCGGAATTAACCACCTCTACTGAACAAAAGGTAAAAAGGAGCTGTTAACTTGAAAACTAAAGCTTCATGACATCATAAGGTGGAACAACAGCATTTTGAAGCTTTGAAGACATAGACAGACTAAAGATTTCTCAAACAAGTGTGAATGAAACAAAACACAACTCCAGGTATGTTTTTGGGGAGGTAACAGCATTATAACGTGCGTAAAGCTCACAAGAGTCAATTTTGCGTAATATAAGACCTTTAAAGACAAGAGATGGTTACTTGGTAGGTTTCAGTGGTAACATTTTAAGAACTGTAAAACAAACAAAGTACACAATGAGACCACGCCACACTTATGCAGCGGTAAGACTTTTCCACTGTTAAATGGAATCTCTTATTATCAGTTTGGTTTGCTGTGGAATATAGAAACTGTGCATTTGACTGTCACTCTGCTGTGGCCACCGTGGACCCAGAGCGAGCCATGGGGTGCAATCAGTGCTTTGATTTTCCTCTGGTGGTGTGGTGTAATCATGCAGCGATGGTGGGTGACAGCTAAATACCCGGGTATGCGCTCTCCCGTCAGGCCCTGTGTGACTGGCACTGGCTGTGTGGTTAAACTGCTTAATGCCACAGCATGTCTGCCACTGGGCTGGATGTCGCTGTGCCCTGTCGTGTGGTTGGCAGAGGCGCTGGCAACAAACAAACAAGCCAAACCCGGGACCGACCGGCCGCCACATACCAATTTCTCGGCTTTCACAATTACACATTTCCCAGTACAAGGGTCTGTAAGAAATAGTTTGACTGAAACAACTTAATTAAACTTGAGACAATTTTGAGACTATGTCATTAAGGATACTTGTGTTTCAGCACCATGGTAACTAAAAGTCATTTTGATGTTTTTTTTTATTGGTGTTTTGTTTTGTTTTGTTTTGGGGGTTTTTTGTGTGGCACCTCCTGTTTTATTTTTAAAAGGGCTCATATTCCATAATTTTCTGATTTATGTTATAATGTTGTTTCCTCATCACAAACTGACCAGGAGTTGTGTTTTGTTTCATTCACACATGTTTAACACACAAAACCTGCAGATTTAGGCGGAGTTCTTCTCTCTCTCTCTCTCTCTCTCTCTCGCTCTCTCTCTCTCTCTCTCTCTCTCAAAAAAAACAACAAAACAAAACAAAAAAAACTCTGTTCCACCTTGTGATGTCACGTGATACTACAGGAAGTGCTCTGCTGTGTTTTAAACTCCACACATCTTCACTAGAATCATTTGGATAATTTTAGCCCTGGAATTGTCCATCTCTACTGAACTAAAGGTAAAAGGAGCTGTACTATATGACATCACAAGGTGGAACAGGGCATTTTGATCTTTGGAGATACAGACAGTATTAATGCTGGATTACTCAACCATATGTTAATGAAACAAAACATAACTCCAGGTCTGTTTTTGATGAGGTAACACCCATTTTTAAATAGCTTAAAGCTTGCAAGAGTCTGTTTAGTGTAATATAGGACCTTTAAGGAAACCATTTGGCAAAAAGCTGTATGCAAAATGTATAATTGCATTTAGCTTTAAATTTTGAGGGATGTCGTTACTGAAGGAGAAGACAGAGAACACACATATATCACAAAGGCCGCATAACTACAGTAAATCACTGTGGCTAACCAGTGTACCATTGTTGAAGTGGAATACTTTCAGTCATACTGCAAAGGAATGTAAAATTGTTTTGGTAAATTGTACAAAATTGAAATAAAAATGAAGACTTACTACTACTACTAGTACTATCTTCCATGTCCCTACCTCTTATCCTGTCTGTTGCTTCATCTCGTCTCTACTGCAGCAGCTGAAATGCTAGCCTCCCCAGCCTCTCTCTATCTTTCAAACCTGTAACATGTCTTATATAGGCCTGAAAGGGATATTTTCATTGTCACCGTTTGTCTATTCTATTTCAGCAGACTCAAGTGTAAATTGTTTGTCGTAGTTTGTTGATTTGGTTCAAAATCCTGCTTAATTCACAACATACAACCTACTTACTGTGCATTGAATGACACAAATAACCACTGAAGGTAGAAATTAAGAATGCATCATATCTGCCTTCACAAGCTCTGCTAAATGTCCATGTTTAGCCCCTCCACCCATGGTCGCGGTTGCCAGTCTCAGCCTCAGGAAGACAAACCCACACAGACAGGCCGCCGTTTGGCATTTACCATGAAGTCTGGGTTCCTTAAGGACTGGCTCGGAGCAAACACTCGGCCCCAGTGGCTCCAAAGCTTCCAGGTTCATGTCAGGACCTCACCCCGCCCTGTGTGTTCTCCCTCATTCAACTGTATTGGGACAGTACAATTCACTCCGCTGGGACGAAATTGGAAAACACCTGGGCGACAATGGTTTATCTCTCATGAAAATATAGAAATGCATAAATTCGTGTAGAGAAACTGACGTGTAAGGTGGGCAACTACAGACTATGGGCCAGAAATCAAACCCATGATCTGTATTTGTTGAGAGAATGTTTTTTTTGCATTTGCTCCCGTTCTCAATTAGAAAGCAGGTGTTTACATTGAAACACAATTAGTGAATAACTCAGAACTGATATTCCAAATGGGAAACACTTTCTGATAACTATCCTGATTATAGCCTTAATAAAGCTGGAAGAAAGACTTTATACAGCACATTTCTACCTCAAGGCATTCACAGTGTTTTATATCAGGGAACCCATTCATACACTGGTGTACACAGACGCTGAGGGTGAATTAAATGTCTTGCCCAAGAACAAAACAGCAAAACTGCGGCTCAGCGAATCTAACGGCTCTGCCAATCATGTTTATGTCAGAAACGGGATTCGAACCACCAATCTTGGGATTAGAAGACTGTTGCCCAACAGTTATTGTAGGCTAATTAAGATGTAAAAAAGGTTTGCAATCTTTTCTTCCTTGAGCATTTTAAAGTCTCAGCACTCGGTGTATTGAATGAAGGCTATACAGTACCACTTGTGTTGCCTGTCCACCAAGGCTCCACAGATGCAGACATCTGATAGAGGTTTAGTCTCGCTGGTTAGTCACGGCCTGAGTCACCTTGCTGACTTTGGAACCCTTAAACGCCTTGACCACTGCTGCTGGCAAATTTTCTGCCCATGATAGATGCAAAGTCACGGCTTCTTACATGCAAGCCTGAGCTGTAAGTCTGGGAAAGCTTTAATTCAATGTATATCTTGTGTTACGCCAAGGAAATTCATTAGCTGCTAGCATTGTGAATGAGTCATATCTCCGTTTGACTAGCCAAAGTGGTGACAGTATTCATGTTACGAGACGCTAAAGTTTGCTGGAGTTAGCTTGACATGCTGTAATATTTGGAGAGCTAGCAGGGAACAATAATGTGAGAGGTAGCAGTCGTTGACATGTTGTAGTTAACAATGCCAACGAGGATTATGGTGGGAGAGCATGGCAAAATGTCCCAAGGAACAATATTTGACTGAACTACTTCCCCACCTCTATTACTCAGCGGAGTTCAAGAGAAGCCCAACCTGAAGGAAAGCTGGATCTGTCCAATAAACAGTCAGTTATTGTGATCTCTGTGGATACATGTAAAGGTCTCATTCAAGTCAGCACTTTGCTTCGCTCTTAACACAAGACTGTGTCACACCTTGTAGTAATGGGATCCAGATGCTTTGACAGTTTTACAAATATTTAATGCATAAATAAACACATAAAAGTGGTTTTAGAGGCAGGACAAGACACAATTTCTACAAGACGAGATGAGAAACAAGATTGAGTCAATGATACGCGTGGGACAATTTGAAATTTGGTGTCATGATTGTTGTGGCCAAATGTAATAGCATATGTCAATGGTCAATGCAGTAGTACTTTTTGAGAGGTGTAACTCAGCATTGGCAACCCTTTTTTTGGTACAAAGTCAAATGTGAAAACAAAGGGGAAAATAATGTGATCATCCTACACATATGGCAATCGCATCTCATGTTGTGATGCAAGATATTGTCCCAAACCTGATAGAGTACTACTCAATTTATTGGTTTGCTACTTAAGTTTTGCAATGATAATAAGGGTGGCACGGTGGGATTATAAGAAGCTCCTTGGTTTGGTTCCTGGACAACAAATTTGCATGTTCTTCTATATGTGTAGGTGGTCCAGTTTCCCTTATTGCTTAAAATGCAGAATACATATTAAGCAGTTTCCCAGTTCAAGCTTGGAAATTGTACAATAGCCGCAGAATGTGACTATTACATCTTCATTACGCTTCAATTTTGTTCAACATTATTATTTCAACATTATATACTTTTCTTTTTAACCGTTAGAGTGGGTTTGTGTTCGGATGTAAGCCTAAATTAAGTCTGGATTTTGGAAATTTGTGTCAAAAAGTCCATATTCCATTGAGGTAGTTAAGTAAATACATTACGCTTCTTATTAGTCGAACGTGGTTTAGTGAAGGTTAACAGTCCTTGAGTGAACTCCACTAGCTTTACTACAAAATGTTAAAACTCAGCTTGCGTAAATGCCGGGGGAGATTGCTATAGCCCACATCAATTTATAAGAATGATATTTTTATGCGTTGACTTTTTCCTCTTGAGGTAGGACTTACTGGTAGTGATGTTTTCGCAGCTTTGTTAGCTTAAGTTTAATGTTTCCCTTATTATCCCCGCCGCGTTCACAGGCATTGTTCTCCTCACAGGAACTCCTTACTTGTCCATTTGTGGTTTTGTAGACTTTTTAATGTCAATATATCTTTTTGTCATTCAGTATGGAAACTCCTAGTGCAATCTATCTTTTGCTAATATTAACATAATATGAAGCGCATACGTTACACAAGGCTCCCCTGTAAGTTAGGAGACTGTTTAACTTGGTCACTCAGCAAATCCAATTTTCATCCATAATATTGTAAATGCTGAATATGAAATAGCCCGGCACACAGTGAATCATGTGCAGTATTGTATAACACAGGTTGTTGCCACTGCTCCTTGCTCATTTCAGTGTCTGGAGGGGATCCAAGCTGACTCAGGGCAAGAGGTGGTACACTGACGGATAGCTAATTGTACTGTTAACACTTGTACAATGGACTGAGCAGTGAAAAAGAATGAAGAACAAGTATGATTCATCTGCACATTCTCCCATGGACTAAAATGAAGTAATTTATTAATGTAACCTTCACATTGTTCCATGATCATTTTAGTTTGGCGTCAGTTCTGTGTCCCATGGAGTTAAACACTATATCGATTAGTAGAGTTGCTTTGAACTCTGCACTGTTTAACCGCACTGCATAACTTTTCAGATGGAGAATAGGGTGGCCACCTGTTAATGTCCATGGAAATGTTACTGTTTTGCCTTGAATATTCAGCCGTATAGCTTGAAACATGTCTATCTTGCGTTTACTTCCTTACAAGTTTTTATAGCTCACTTTCAAAGATATGCCCTCTACTGTGAGTGGGGCCAACTCTCCGCAGATCTGACCTGTAACTTGGCCTGGTGGTGCCAACTTCTCCATCTCTCTCCATGGAGAAAGATACATTTAATGCCGTACTGTGGAACATATAGCCAATGTAATAACATCTCCATCGATACAAGAAAGAGGCGGACCCTTCACCAGAATATATATTTAAATAAAGATCTTGTTTTTTTATATATGGATTGTAAAATTAATATTCATCAATCAATTTTTCATGGGAGGATGTCATGAGAGGAGATTGTGGAACTTTTTTTCATAATCTCTCTGCAACTATTTCTACTCAGACCAAAACTGTTCTACAATCTCCTCTGCTTTTGTAGTTTAAAGAAATATCATATTTTATTTACCCATTGATTACAATTCTTTTCCAATTTAACTGAAATGGTGAGAAAAATATGCAATATGTGTATTGTAATTGTAAATTTTGTAGAGCAAGGGTGTAACTATAATGCAAAATGTATGTATATTGTATATGAGGTGTAGTCTACTCTCAAAAGGCCAGGGCAGTCATAATGATAATCCCTGCACTTTTAGTCTGAATGAAAACATCCCTGTCTCCTCTTTAAGTGATAACTGCTCCTCCGTTAACACTCCTTTAATAAGCCTCTGGATCAACATTAGCAGAAACCTAAGATGACTAAGTGAGTGGTTGGGACTGATGGAGGGAGAGAAGAGGAGGAGTGAAAAAACACTCGGCTTCGGTGTAAAAATCACTCGTCGGTGCGACCCCAGAGGAGCAATGTGTGCATGATGGACTGCCACGCGGCTCTGATAGCAGTTCAACCACATAGAGACGCACAGAGGCAGACCCCACATTCAGAACACCAGCAGAATGGCTTTACCAGACCTGCACCGTCACAGCTGCTGCAAGCATCAGGCCTGCGGAAGTGTTTGAGGCTGCAGCCGGAGGAGGTCCCCCGGGAGCCCTCCGAAACGCCCCCTGGTGCGCTAAGATCTGCTAAGTCTCATCCAATCCAATATAGTCTGATAAATTCCAGTAGGAGCTTGTCATTATGTCATAGCTTTCTTTTCTTATTTGTATAACCTTTTCCGAACATTTGTTAAGTAAATTAGTTCTATTTTGCTTCTCCAGAGAGCTGTCAGTAATGCTTGTTATGAAATCTGTTCAGCACGAAGATGGGAAGTTCATAGTTCCTGACTTGAAAATAACAAAAAATAAGCAAATAAACAAATAAAACTAAAAATAACAAGTTAAAATACACTCAAAATACATAAAATGTACAATTACATTTAATTTTTTTTGTTCTAAAAGTAGGTGAAAACTAACAGTCTAAAATCCATCAATAAAACAAATTGTATCTATTGATCGTGTATGGTGTATACTTCATGGCAGTACAATCACGGCACATTCATGAAAGCTGTATGTATATTCCACAGATAAACCAAAATATATGGGCTAACTCAATCTCATGTGTGCTTTCACTATTCATATTCCTTGCTTACTGAATTAGCATGTGAATTTACAACACATGATGGTTTGGGATAGTCCCTTCAGACTCCTGTGGGATTCTTAAAATGGCTTTGCTGAACTTTTGGCCCCACAAGTTCATTCTCCAAACATCTGTGACCATCAAAAATGTGCTTCGATTGAAATTGTCAAGGCTTCTTCAAGAACAATATTGATGTTTTCCCCTGAGTGAGGACGAGATACTTTGAATAGAGCTGTCACGGCCCATTGGTGAAAGTTTGCAATCCATGTCTGACGATTGTTGGCACCATTCTGTGGGATTCTCTTCTGAAGGTTGAATAGACCCCAGAACACAAACATTAAATACTTTGTGCTTCTCTCTTCATTTTAAATCCACACATACTTTCATGTCAATATCAGTCAGGCGCTACAGTAATAATAGTAATAGTGGTTTCAAGATTACTTCTTTGTGGATTTTTTTCATAGCTATTTCATGACCTTATCTACCACAGTTTCTATCTGCATCTAAAAAATAGAATTATAATGACAGTGTGTTGGCTGTGTGATTAGAATCTCTCACATCCAGAAGGTTCTTGGTTCATCTTGGGCATTTCTGTGGAGTTTGTATGTTGTCTTGGTGTTTGAGTACTGTGGTCCCTCGTTTATCGCAACGTTCTAAAAGTAGCCCACAATAGGTGAAATCCGCAAAGTAGTCAGCTTATTTTTTACAATTATATATGTTTTGGAGCTGTAAAACCCCTCACCAAACACTTTATACACTTTTCTCACACAGCCATTAACATTTTGTCACGTTTCTTTCTTGTTTAAACACTCTGTTCACTTAGTTCAAACCTTTGTATATTATATCCCTCTTCCTGGATGATCATTTTAAATGTGTTGTTCACGTGCCTCTGCTCCAGCGGTATCCACAGAGGCACCTCTCCGTGCAAAGAAACACTTAAATCCAAAGTGTTTCTGAAATTTTTTGGTGCCGAATGTTTCATCGACATTGTGGGTTTTGTTGAGGAGAAAACTTGCAAACATACAGCACTTCAGAGTCACACTGTGATCCAACATTTATGTAAATTTGACTGAACACATTCTGTACTGTACAGGAGACACGGCACGGAGGAGACTGATGGACAATGGTCTACAGTCCCTCAGCCAATCAGGACGCACAACACAATGCACGATACACTGTAAAAAAGCATGTAAAATTGCACCCAAAAAAATCCACGAAACAGTGGAGGGACAACTGTAGATTTCTTCTGAGGGCACAACATTTCACCCAGGACCTGTTAGTGACGCCCTAGGACCCTATACCAAATCTTGAGCTAGTTTGTAAGCAGTTTGAAGATTAACCCATTGCGCATATTTTAAGCTTATGCCAAAACCAAACCAGTCGAAGAACTTGAGACAGAAAGGACTCACTTATTTCTGCAATAAAAATAGTAAAATCACACCTTTTTGTTGTTGAAAGAAAATAAATTGATATATTGAATCCAGGAAACAGGCTGTGTTATAATCCCAGAAATAAACCACCTGACAGTCATTTCTCATTAAACACTAAATGAAGTCTTGCACTGCTTGTTCTCATCATATCATATTGATTCAACTGTGTTAAATGCCAGTAAAATGCTTGTCTCGATTTGAATTTGATCTGAACGTTGATGTCATGTAAAAACAAGTGACTTTCCTGGCTGAGGGCATGGGGTTAGGACACGCATGTTTTATTGTTTTGCTTTATGCGAGTGAATCATGCAGAGAGCCGTGACAGCAGTTGCATCAGTTCCCTTAGACATTTTGCATATTGGGTTACCTCTCACCTAATAAAGCTGCCAGTTTGTTGCCACCAGACGACATTTGGGCGGAAAAGCTTAGTCCAATAATATGCGTCCCGTTTGCCAAGCTCCTTTCTGGGATTGTGCATTTCAGATATCGAATGATCCCGCTGCAGCATTGTCGGGAAACGCCAGTGAGATGTCCCGTTTAAGAAAAGCTTCATTTATATATTTTGTTTAACGATATTGGCTTATTTTGACATTGTAACTCAAACGTTTTTTGGGGGAAATCTGATCTGAAGTGCATATAGGTGCTGTTAATCCAGAAGGTCGTCGGGCCAAGCCAATGAAGATGTCATAGCAGGTACAAGTCACAAATAAAACTGTCACATGACTTTAGTGTGATCAGGCTTTTAGGTTTAAGACGAGTTGGCTGGTCAGGTGAAGGCTTGAGGCTACTTGAAAACCATATTAGAGCTCTTTCAAAAAAATTATCAGAGGGCAAAAAATAAATAAAATAATAATAATGCAACAAATCACATACAATATGACTTAAAGGTACATTTTGTAACATTTTCTTGTTAGTTATCCTCCAGTTAAGGTATTAAACTAAATTATCTTGGCTTTTGTTTTTGGTATTAGTTTTGATTAACTGCTAAAAAAAAAAAAAAATTGAAATACAAAACATTATTACTATAAGCAGGCTGCACATCCACAGATGTGACCTGTAACCTGGTCTGGTGGCTTTGCTGCTTGTTTCTAGAGATGATTAATGTACGTTTAATGATAAATGGTGATAAGTAGGCAAAGCAATAACATTCCCATGTAGACAGCCAAGTGCACCAGAAAAGTTCCAGAGTGCAGCTTTTGAGTGTTAGCAGTCACCTCCAGTGTCTCTCTCTAAAACCTTCAAATCAGGCTAGAAACCGAGGGGTAATAATGGACTTAGACTTGAACTTTAACATCTGCAGCTTTTTACCATCTAAAAACACTGCAATAATCAAAGGTATACTGTCAAAGCCAGACTTAGAGAGACTTATCCATGCATTTGTCTCCAGTAGGTTAGATTACTCTAACGTCCTGCTCACTGGCCTCTCCAAACGGGCCTTAATACAGCTGCAGTACATCCAGAACACTGCTGCTCAGGTCCTGACTAGAACCAGGAAGTACAGGACTAAACATGGAGAATCAGTGTTTCAGTTTTATGCAGCTAACACCTGAAACATTCTCCCTGAAGATGTGAGACAGGCCTCTACTTTGACAATGTTTAAATCCAGACTCAAGACAGTTCTGTTTAACTGCATATGACTGAAAGGTTTTTATTCTGCACTCTACTCCTTTAATATTAATCTAATGATAATTATTTGTGATTATTTATGTTTTGATTTGTTGTATTGGGATTTTAATGTATTTTTTATTCTGTAAATCACTTTTAATTATGTATGTACGAATTGTGCTGAACAAATAAACTTGCCTTGCCTGGAGTTGTGTCTTTGTGAGAGAATAATGGGGGTATATGCAATAATATGTTTAACAAAACCAACTGGAGCTCAGACCAAATCAAAGATGTCAAGTTTACTGGTCAATTGAACTTGGTGTTGGTGTTGTATGACACTGAGCTCTGATTCAAGACCAGAAAGATCCAAGAGAGCAGTAGCTTAAATTTTTGAAAATATTTTACAGTCGCTATACATAAAATAAGGGAGCACACCACTGTCTTAACCTCTGCTGCTAAGTTTATACTGAATGATCTGATTATTTTGAAATTGGATGTGGGATCATGTCTTCACTTACGCTGACTACCCAAACACCATCTCGGCATTTCACCACCTTCTTAAGGATATCATAACTATGGTCGATCCATAAGGAGTGTCAAATCAGCATACATAAGACAACATGGGCACATTTGTATTGGCGCACGAATGACCAGAATGTGAGACTGGCTCCATACGTCTACCAGCATGGACGACAAACTGTGCAAACACTCTTGAGTGCCAGCCCCCTGGTATAGACTCGAAGGTATGTGTAGACTTTGGACAATCTTTGATAACAATCTAAAACATATCCCAGCTTCCATGCACAAAATAAGGTGCCCGCGGTGGACTCGACTTACTGTAGTTTTATGAGTGATGGCAAGTCTCAATATTTTTTCCCTGAAGTTGCGTGAAATGAAATCTATGGGAATACAAGCACATCTGTCTTTGAATTATTGGGCAAATATTATGAAGTAAAACAGTTTTTTGCGCTGTCAAACATGGTACGTCAAGGAGGCTCTGGTCAAGATGGGTGTTGGACTATGAAACTCGATGTAGACTTGAGTTGACTAAAACTGCACGGTTCTTGATTAGGAGTTGCTTAGTTTGGCGAGCAGTGGAGTTCTAAGATCACGGTTAGAAATGTTATGCCAACGCTTTGATTGTGCCATATCTCAACAGTGAAATGTCCATACCGAACCTGAAGTTGATCGCTGCATATGGATAGCGATACCTGCTTCTAAAAGGAGACGGCAAATGTTTTAGTCTGCGTCTCCCAGTGTTTACAGAAAATGTAAATCTATATTCCCGAGGAGAAAAGGCAGGAGGCAAGAGGGTCACATGTAAAACAATATTTCCAGTAAAATCACACTCGCTTATTTTTTTATGTTTTTACAACCTTAAACTCTGCTACTGAGAACAGGACATTGGCTCCAGCCTGCATGTTAAAACCAGTGACATTGTTAGCATAATTTTGTTTAAAGTGCATTTTATAGATTAATATTGTAGCGTTCTGGTGTAAGGAAAAACATGGAATTTCTTCTGCTTGTTTATTTTCTGACCACAAGGGCTACTGTACGCCATAACCCATACCAAAACAAAAGCAAAACAACAGCAGTCTCAACTCACTAGAACCAAAACAGACCCAAAATAGAACCTTCACATCAACTTGTCAGCACAGCAAGCAAGTGTCAAATGCAAAAGCAGTTACAGTATTTTTCGGACTATAAGTCGCTCCAGATTATAAATCAAACGATGCATAATAATGAAGAAAAAAAAACACGGTTGTCCAGTTGACAGTGTGACCGTAACGAAGATGTGAAATTATATACTCAGAGGCGACTTATACTTATATTCCGATTTATAATTTGAGTATAAATCCCATCCCCGGACAAGCTATGAAAAGGAAAACGACTTATATTCTGGAAAATACGATACATTGACAACAACACAAACAGTTACAAGAACAACAAAACAATATCACTTTACTTAAAAACTTAGATTATTGTGATTACATAAGAATACAAATTAAACAATTTTTATTTTTTAATTCAGCCCCTGAAGTTGACCCACGGACATTATGGTACGCTCTTAAGGGTTGCATTCGTAATGCCACGATTTCTTACTCATCATATATTAATAAGATAAAGTTAGAAAAAATTCAACGATATGAGCACATTTTACAAGTATTAGAACAAAAACAACATCGAGTGGGATTCTCTGATAACAGAGCAGAAATTATTGAGGTGGTTAAATCAAAGTTATACACACTTCTTCGAGCTAGAGCTGAATTTGACATTCATAGAGCTAGACAAAACCATTATTTTAACGGTACCAGAAATAATTCACTTCTTGCCATGAAATTGAATAAATCCATAAAACACAGTAATATAACCACTATTAAAGCAAACAATGAAACATTAACAAATCCTAAAGATATAAATAATGAGTTTTACTCTTTTTATCAAACACTATATGCATCCACAATTGAGTTAAATAAAGCAGGATGTAAAAAATTTCTACATGACTTAAGATTAACTTCATTATCACAAGAAGAAAGTACAAATCTTAATATTAAAATTTCATTGAATGAGCTTCATGCTGCTCTAAATAGCATGAAACAAGGTAAATCTCCAGGTTGGGATGGTATCCCTCCAGAATTTTATCTTACATTTTGGAATGATTTAGGACTTTTGTTCTTAAAAATGATTTGGACCTCAATTGAGAAAGGTTCCTTCATTAATGATGCGAATCAAGCAATAATCACTCTTTTACCTAAACCAAATAAAGATCAAACTCTATGTAGTAATTATAGGCCTTTATCACTTCTCAATACTGATGTTAAAGTTTATGCCCGAATCCTGGCTCATCGCATTGATCCATATATGTCAAAATTGATTAATTGTGACCAAACTGGTTTTATCAAAAATCGATTGGCATCTGATAACATAAGACGATTACTTCATATTATCCACGCCGCCACTGAAATCCCATCTGACTGTGTTATTTTATCTCTTGATGCTGAAAAAGCTTTTGATCAGCTTGAATGGGAGTATCTCTGGATGGTTATGGATCATTTTAAATTAGGACATACTTTCATCAATATGGTAAAATTACTATACACGGATCCTTCAGCTGTGGTGATAAGTGGAAGTATTACGTCATCTTCTCTTCGTATATCTCGATCATGTCGTCAAGGGTGCCCTTTAAGTCCTTTTCTTTTTGCCTTGTCTTTAGAACCCTTAGCTCAAAAAATAAGACAAAATAACTTTATCTCTCCTATAAGTTTTAATAATACTAATCATTACATTTCTCTATATTGTGATGACATTTTATTATATATAGATAAAGCATCGACCTCTATCCCACATATACTTGAGACATTTAAAGAGTTTGGTTCATATTCTGGATATAAGATAAATTGGTTAAAATCGGCTTTACTTCCTCTTAATTCATATTCCAACCTTGTATCACTTCCGTCTATAATTCCGAGAGTGGAGCATTTCAAATATTTGGGTGTGGAAATCTATCCATCACTAAATGTAATTGCTTCTACAAACTTCATAAACATTTTAAACCAGGTAACTCTTGACTTACAACGATGGGATAATTTCCCTACTACTTTGCAAACTCGAATTTCTATAATTAAAACAGATATATTACCACGTATACTTTTTTATTTTGCAATGCTTCCCCTCTCTCCACCGCCCAGGTATTTTGAAAGGCTTCACTCTCTGATTTCAAAATATTTATGGAAAGGAAACCGACCACGTGTCTCTTTAGCTACGTTACAGCGGCACAAATCTTCAGGAGGCCTTTCAGTGCCCAATTTCAAATACTATTACTGGTCTTTTGTTTTACGTCCACTGTCTTCATGGTTCTGCCCAACGAGTGACACTGCATGGAAATGCATAGAAGAAAATCTAGTTCACCCTCATAGATTAAAAGACCTAATTTACTCTGCTATCCCACTTAAACGAGCAAAGACTCGTTTTGGCCCAATAATTACTAATTTATTAGCAGTCTGGAGATACGTGGAAAAAGAATCTAAAAGCATACAAAAATGGCATAAGAACAGTCCACTTTTCCACAACTATTCATTACTATCTGGGGCCAAACCATTTGTTTTTTCACAATGGGAAGAGAAAGGGATTCATGTGTTAGGAGACATGTTTGGTGATTCTGGGCTTTTCCCTTTTAGTGATCTACGTGCCGTCTTTAACCTGCCAGCATCTTCTTTTTTTGTGTACTTGCAGTTGAGATCCTCCATGAAAGCCTATGGGGTTCCATGGACTGAACCTCTTACCACACACAAATTACACCATATATTAAATAGAAAAAAGAGCTTTGTTACACAAATATATAATTTATTATTGATTGCAAATTATAAACCATTGAAAATTGAAAATGTGTGGAGTAAGGATTTGGATGCAGCAATGGAGAATGACAACTGGAAAAGAATATGGAATACAGTTACTTACTCATCAAAAAATCCAAACCATCAGGTACTACATTTCAACTTTTTACATAGAACTTATTTAACCCCTAAAAAGAGATACCTGATGAAGCTCACTTCTTCTCCATATTGTGATAAATGTTCAGAGAATGTGATTGGTACTTTTATCCACATGTTTTGGGATTGTAAAGACGTCAATATATTTTGGAAAACTGTACATTCCTATTTAGTTAAAATGTTAAACAAAGATTTTTGTTTTACCCCAATTATCCTTTTGATTAATGATTTTTCGATGTTATCAAATTGGTCCTTTTTTCACAAAAAGATTTTACTGGCAGGGTTGACAGCAGCGAAAAAACTGCTGGCCCTTCGCTGGCAAACATCTAATAACTTGACTCTGAGTCACTGGATCAATACTTTTCGCTACATCATCAACATGGAACTATCAGTAGCTAAAATGCATGGAGCCAAAACAAAAACTATCTCATTATGGAGTAAAACCTTATTGGAGCTGGATAATCTTAAATAATCTTAAATAATCAAGTCTGTGTGTATGTATGTATGTATATGTGTATGTAATATATATATATATATATATATATATATATATATATATATATATATATATATATATATATATATATATATATATATATATATATATATATATATATATATATGTGTGTGTGTGTAAGTGTATATGTAAATATAAGTATAGTAATGTATAGGGGTATAGGAATACACATATAATGTGCATGCATATACATATTGTTTTGTTTGTTGTTGTTTTTTTTTTCCATTTTGATTGTGTTTTTGCTGTTATTATGTAAACAATAAAAAAAAATTTGATCACAAAAAAAGAACAACAAAACATGTCAACTTTGAACTAAATACAAAATATTAGATCATTACAATATAGTTTTCTAAGTTGATTTGGTGGGATAGGGTCAGTGGTAAATATTGATCATGATTTTACACCAGTCAAGTGGCAGTTTGTGAAGAAATGTAGAAACCAAAAAGCTAATGTGAAAGTTGCAAGAAGAAAATACAGGAAGTAGCAGCAGAGTTCTAAAAGGGAGCTCCTCTACCCTTGCCATCAACTGTCATCTGAGAAAGAAGCCATTTTTCAGATAATGTAGTGTTATTTTTATTTGTCAAATCATTACTATTGCATAAGTTTGACAGTTTTGTCCCTTGTTAACATGATTGTTGACAAAGCTCTCTGCATGTCTGTGTAATCCCTCAGTTGTCCAGGTATGATCCATATAAAAAGGATAAAACAGAAGATACAAGATGTTAGGTGGAACTTAAACTGTTGCAGGATCGTTATGGTCTAATCATTTCTGAACTTCCTGGCCTAAGTACCGGTATGCTTAGACCTACATACTGCTGAAATGTCCCTGTAATGCCTCTACATGCAAACAACAAACAGTGCCTTTTACATTCAGGAACTAGGTAGAACTCCATCATTCCAAACTTCATTCCAACCTTCTCCACTTTCCTACAGCTTTCCGACTGGTGTTTGTAAGAGATACGTTACAAACAAACAGACTACGCCACAAATTCTCGAAGAGGTCAAATTGGCCATGCAACCAAAGCATTAAAGCAGTTCCAGGGACCTAGAGATGGGAGTAAACATTTCCACCACACATGTTTATACAGAGTGGAGATTCTCTGAAGGACGCCTCCATAGGACTACTGTTCTGTCCAGTCATTATGCACCAGGGACATGTTGGCGCGCACTCATCAAATATTTGTGCAATGGGCTTTACCTACCACTAAGCTCTTAAAATATGTAGTAAATGATTGCCAAGTAATGCCTTTGATATAAAAGAAGCTCCTTAAACAACAGTTAGGATTTTCGGGTTACTGAGGAATCACGGTTGCAGACAGCTAATATTTTCTGGTCAGTTAAATGGGAAAAGTATTAAAGTTTATGGAGACGTGGGTAGTTTAAATATAAACAGTAAATATGAGGGTCTGATAACCCTTTAATCCAAGCCCCAAGAATGTGTTAATAGATTTCTGGTGAAGCTGTTGACGTAAAAGCCAAGATCTAGCTAAAATAAAATGCATAAATGAAATAATCGTGAAAAGTATGCTTACATGGTTAGTCTTGGTGGTAGAGTGATTAATGCTCTAGTCTCCCAGGAGATTGTGAAGTCAATTTTCAAACTATATTCGAGAAGCATGATTGCTCAGCTTTCTCCAGCTAAACTGAGGCAAGACTGAAGTCATAGTTGCAGAAACAAATAGAAAGTGTCAGCAGCAGTCACCTCCAGTCTCTCTCTAAAACCTAAAAAAACTTTGCAAAAATCAAAGGTCTACTATCAAAACCAGGCTTAGAGAGACTTATCCTGCATTTGTCTCCAGTAGGTTAGACTACTGTAACGTCCTGCTCACTGGCCTCTCCAAATGAGCCTTAAGACAGCTGTTGTACATCCAGAACACTGCTGCTCTGGTCCTGACTAGAATCAAGAAGTACTTCACACATGTGTCCTGTGCTCAGGTCTCTGGCTCCTCTGGCTCTTCTGGCTCCTCTGGCTCCTCTGGCTCCTTTGGCTCCTCTGGCTCCTCTGGCTCCTCTGGCTCCTCTGGCTTCTCTGGCTCCTCTGGCTCCTCTGGCTTCTCTGGCTCCTCTGGCTCAGAGAATAGACTTTAAAGCAGCTCTGCTTGTGAACATGTTTCTCCATGGACCAGCACCAAAGAACATCTCCAAAATGTTAGAGCCACATGAACCATCTCACACTCTGAGGACTTCAGGGACAGGCCTCCTACTGGTGCCAGAGTCAGGACTAAACATGGAGAATCAGAGTTTCAGTTTTATGCAGCTAAAACCTGGAAAAGTCTCCTGAAGGTGTGAAACAGGCCTCTACTTTGACAATGTTTAAAACCAGACTCAAAACAGTTCTGTTTAGCTGCACATGACTGAAAGGTTTTTATTCTACAGTCTTCATTTTTAATGTTAGGATTTTATGATGATTAGTTATGATTATTTATGTTTTGATTGGGTTATACTGTGGTTTTAATGTCTTTCTTATTCTGTAAAGCACATTGAATGACTTTGTGTATGAATTGTGCTGTACAAATAAACTTGCCTTCCATGCTTAAGCAAGGTTGGGTTTTACCATTAGCAGAAAAAAGTCTGTGAAAAAAGTTAATTCAATACCAAGTTACATGGCTAACAGGAACATAAACAACAAATTGCTGAAGAAAAATATCCTGCACCAAAATGTACAAAATGTCTCTCTTTTACCAAATTAAAATGCAATAATCCCGTCATTTGAAAACCATGCTGACAAATCCAAGCAGATGTTGCATTCAGAGACCAATGGAAGGCTATAGGCTTAAGATATTCAGAGGGCATAATCGTGGATATTAAAGTTCCCATGAGAATGAAAAGAAAATATTCCAGCTCTTGTGTTTTGTGACGTTCAGAGCAGTCGTCTAGAACCATGACGCAAACAAACCAAACCTCAAATCTGGTTCATTTTGGAGCATTTTGGGTCATTTTAGTTGTGAAAATAAGATGGAAGTATTTGTGGTGCTGATGAGTTTACATGCGAGCCAGTGTGTTTACTTCCACATGATTTCCCTTGTGCTATGGGCTAACCGCTGGGACAAATGACATCTGACAGATCAAGGAACACAAACTGCTAGCATCAATTAGTACTGTACAAAAGTGAAAGAAATACTCACAATATGCAATAAAAAGAAATGTGTGTAAATGTGTTCCTTTTCTGATCTTCTGAAATCATGCCACTAGTAGCATGCTAGTGATATAGGATAATCACCAGATGCAACTGTCTTCAATTCATCCAATACACACTAGAGTTTAGATAGAAAAAAAAATGTAAAATAAATAAAAATAAAAAGATCCAGCCTGAACTGACCCAAGCTTGTGTGTGCATTGTTCAAACACAACGTGGATGCAAACCTGACCCTGTATGTATGGGACATTTGAATTTAAAAGCAATTTTTCTGTGAGATTTAGTTTACTCAAATACTACTGAACTACTACTGATTTCCCAAATCCCATCTGTACATTTTTTTGGATGTAATAAGTTTACAAATTGCAGCAAGTAATTTTCACTTGGCTCCATCAATTTTTTAGATTAACATGTCCCCAAAATGGTCATTTTTGTTTTTGTTTTTACACATAAAATGCCATATTTTAATATGAATGAAATTATGTTTTCATCACATGTAAGTTATCTACAGAAGAAGTTTCAAATTGATATCTCTAAATATAAGATTTTTCCTATTCACCTGTGGTTTCTTGCCTTATGGATTATGCTTATAGCTACTACAACTAGCCTGCCGTAACTCTAGTGCAACTAGGTCACTTTGAATATTGATGCCACTAGAATACATGGTGGACCTCTATGGTCAGTCTATTCGGTGAACTCAGAATGTACACTGCCTGGCCAAAAAAAAGTGCCACCTGAATTTAACTAAGCAGATAGGTTGGGGTTGCTGCAGTTGGTCAGGTCTAGGTTCAGCAACAGTCTGTGCTCAAAGAATGAGGTCAGCTGACATCTGAATATACTGAATGACCAGGTTATTTCATCAATGGATTTTTTCTTCCCTGATGTTGGCATATTCCAAGATGACAATGCCAGGATTCATCGGGCTCAAATTGTGAAAGAGTGGTTCAGAGAGCAGGAGACACCATTTTCACACATGGATTGTCCACCAAAGAGTCCAGACCTTAACCCCATTGAGAATCTTTGGGATGTGCTGGAGAAGGCTTTGTGCAGCGGTCAGACTCTACCATCATCAATGCAACATCTTGGTGAAAAATTAATGCAACACTGAATGGAAATAAATCTTGTGACATTGTAGAAGCGAAATTGAAACAATGTCGCAGTGAATGTGTGCTGTAATCAAAGCTAAAGGCGAAACAACCAAATATCAGCGTGTTGGTTTTTTTTGGGTCAAGCAGTGTATGTCTTGGAGTTACCTTCATAATTTTCACATTGAAAGCGAGACATTATTCTCTACCAAACCAGAGTTGTCCATCAAACCTGGCCCACATATAGAAGTGGTCAGTGGTGACAGCTGTACAATCCTGAACTTTCCAGTCAGTTGGAGATGAAGAGGACTCTGGGGGGGTGTGGGTCCTCTGAAGGAGCTAATGGTGCCAAAGAGTGGAGTTATCAGCCCTGAAACCCTCATCCATCTTCAGACCACTCCAGTGACGAAAAGCAAACAAGCAGAACAAGACGCCCATAGAGCATCCAGCTTTCTCACTCCTGACCAAACATACATGCGCAGATATCAGGACACTTAAGAGGCTGGAGGGGGGGAGAGAAGGGCCGGAGAGGGCTGGGATAGACCCAACGGGATCCAAACATCAACACAAGCTGGTGGGGAGTCAAAACAACCATCACAACTGGTTTACTGGGCAGGGGAGGTAATGCAGTCTGTCATATTTTGATTTTAATGATGACAAGAAGTATTACTAGTGAATGTAAAAGCTATCATGTATAATTTTCAAGGCTGAACAGGTTAATATCCTTATCAAGTGAAAATAATATCAGAGAGGGCAAACTAAAAAAAGCGCCACTAAAATGACAGATAATATGCCATACACATGTTTGAGAAATCCTTTAATATTAGTCTCTCTGAAAGGTTTTCCATCTGCTTGTCCCCATAGAATGTTCCACGGTGTTAAAGTACTTCTAGATTATAGCAGTTTCGTAATATATTGTACATGGCTTATACGGTGCTGACAATAATGCACATTTGACAGATTGGAGAGAACATTTGGTTAAAGGGTGGCAACTGCACTGTTTAAGGAAATCAAGAACACTTTTTCAATTTTAAGGCCTGAACAAAACACCTTAACAAATCATGTCTTTGTGTTGGTTTGTAAAATAACAAACACAGTGTGGAAACAGCAGTTGTTACATTACACTCCAGTGTCGTCAATGGAAAGTGGAATTTCTCTGAGCTGAATTCATGCTCTGTAAACTGATATTATCTGGAGTTTTTTTCCCTCTTCCATTGCTGTTGTTTCTAAATTTAGCGTCGCAGGTAGAGGACACACGTGCCACTCACACCAGGGCATAGGGGCCTTCTGTTTGAGCCCCCAGTCACAACAGGCCAGTGTAGTGAGTGCACAGAAGGCCCCTGTGTTGGCCCACTGACACCAATAAGCCTACAGGAGCATAGACTGGGCACAGTTTTGGATGATTGCAAATGTGACTGAGCTATTTTTGCAAGTGTATATTTTGTCATTGTTGGTCATTTTTCAATTGTAAGGTTAGTCCATAATTTTTGTCTTTTAATTATGTTTTTAGAACAACTAAATGCAATACTACCTATCATTACTGATTGAGGTCACCAAATATGAGTCCAAGTGTTCAAGAGTCCAAGAAGACATATTGTGCTTGTGCCTGCTATGTAGTCACAATCTATGACACCTGTGGATCATTATGTTATAATTTGTACATTTTAAATCGCAATACAGCAGTCCCTCGTTTATCATGGGGGTTACGTTCTAAAAATAGTCTGCAATAGGCAAAATCTGCGAAGTAGTCAGTTTTATTTTTTCTATTATTCTATATGTTTTGCAGCTGTAAAACCCCTCACCACACACTATACTTTTATACTTGTACTTCTTTATACTTTTATACTTATACACTTTTCTCACACAGGCGTTAACATTTTCTCACATTTCTCTCTTGTTTAATTAATTAATAATGATTCTTGTGTATTTCACAGTTCCTCTGACCGTGCCTCTTCGTCCTGGCGCTGATTCGCTGTAGTGTTGATCGAACACTTATGTAAATTTGTCACATTCTATACTGTATAGGAGACACGGCACGGACGAGACAATGGTCTACAGTCCCTTAGCCAATCAGGACGCAGAACACAATGCACGTTCATACAATGTAAAAAGCATACAAAATTGCACAAAAAAAATCCGCGAAACAGTGAGGTGAACCATGATATTGTGAGGGACAACTGTATTCATCTAAAACGACTTAATAAACGAAACAAGTCCGCTGACTTCCATGTTAGAACACTGCGGTGTCCAATGGGAGCTGACGTCACTGTAAACATCATCACAACAATGTGCCACATGCTGTTGGCCCCTCCTATAGATAGCTGCACATCACAGTAGCGAGTAGTGGAATAGGGGACCACGTAACACTGCCGAATCCTACGTGTATCACAGAACATAAAATTGGAGAACAAGGTCAGTACAGAGCAGTGGGTGTACTGATTGGCAATATGGCATCTTGAAAATAAACAATTAATGCACAAATCACCCCAAAAACAACTTTGAGAGGTTAAAAGAGGGGAAACAACTATAACTATATATAGTTAAAAACATTGAAAAGTCAATTTTGCAGAATAAGTCTGCTTTAATAAACTTAAATATGTAATATTATTAAACTTTGAAATTTTATAAAGAAGATTAATTACTTTTGGCTTAAAAAGTGCAATTTAATAGGCCCATGATTTCTATGGTATATTTTCTGCTCGCATAGGTGAGGTGCTTCCGTTGAAAAGCTACGAGACCTTAAAAAGTTACAACCCAGATTTGAGTGCGTTAGAGCAATTTTCCAGCCAAGTCTGCAGTCTAAAAACAGTTCTTCAACTTGCATATGCACCTCTTAAATGGTGGTAATGCCATAAAAGTGTCCCCTTATCTTTCCTGAGAGTATAAATCCTGTTAAGTCTCGTCCAAGCTCCAAAACCCAAACAGACATTGGCTGTGAGGAGACGGGCTGGAGAATGTACAACCACATAAAAACAACACGGACATTAAAAATCACATTATTTAAAAGAAATGAAAATTTATATTCCACATGTATTATTTATAAAGTGTGTTTGATGTATGGAAAAATAATGCTTCAGAGTGCAGTAACAGACTAATGAAAGGTGTCATTTTACCATATTTTTGGTTGAAAACATTGCAACCAAAGTACTACATGCAATATGTAAGGTCACTGCTAATGAACATAGATGATAGGGACAATTATATACAATAACAACAATATTTGCATGGAAACAGGTAATTAGTATGCATTTATTTAATTAATATGTGCATTGACTGCTTGTTCATCAAATCATGTTTGTCTAAAAGTGGACTAGAACTTAGTAGCTGAGAGACTTGGCCTTCCTTGAAACCATCTCCATAGAAACATGAAGCTGGAAATGTGCCATACAACACACTATTTTACAACTTTACTGACAACACCCTGTGGTTATTGACAATACCAAACTTTAGCAGACATTATTTCTTACAGAAAACTTTATTTGAGCAGGAAAAAATGAAACTGCTCAAAAGGACATGCCTTACAATGCAAACTTGAACAACAACCTTTAACTGTCAGCTGGGTAGACAGATAGGGTTACGGATCTAAGAGAAAAGGAGAACCTGGAGACCATCCAAGACGAAGGCACAGGAGGAGAAGTCCAGCAAAGAACTGCTCCATCCAGACACCACCAAGATCAACCAGCGGGAGGAACAACATGGCTCTTTGAAGATTTGGACAGACAATTGAGAGAGCTTCAGATTAAACGACTCAGGAGGTCGATAGTAAGATACAACTCGAGAAAAATATGGATCAGAAGAACCAGAATAATGCTCATCTGAAAGAGGCACTGGAAACACTGACCAGGGAAAAACTGATGGAGGAACTTATCAAAGCTTTTACATTTCTTCTGGACACCACAGCTTCAGGAATGACACAAAAAAGCTATAGGTCTTTCATCCATAAACTGTGTAACTCTGACATATATGCCATCAACACAATCCTCTCCATACCTGCCTATAAACATCACAAAGACAAAGACAATCTGAAATGACAGGGCATATGGAGGTTATGGTTAGGTTTAGGGTTTAGGGTGTAGCTAAAAAACATTCTTTCTACAAGTGAATAGCGGAGAGCCTCATAGCAGGCTTTACTTTTAACAGAAGACTGAATTGATGGCCGTGACATATTGCTCCCCTGGGTCCTTTAGGTGCCAGGGACGGAATAAGTAGGCTGACTTCTCACCAGCACATACACTGTGCCTATGACATCATAAACCTTCTGTGACGTCCGGCTAATGTTGTCCACACTTGCTTATGCCAGTTGTAAAGCACATGAGGCTCAAGAATTCAAGTATTGGTATTAGTATTATTAACAGTGTGTTTTGTTACATGCTAATAACATGTTTCATCATTTTGTGGTGATTTTTTTTTGTGTAAATCTTTTCCATTCATGCACTCGACTTCATTTGCCATATCTTGCACACTCTTTTATCTGGATTGTGCAGCAGTTTTCAAGTGTTTACTCTCAAGCTTAAGTACTCAACATACATGCCATGCCCATAGACACAACAATAAAGTTCTCGCAAGGTTCAAACCGACTGCAACCGTGTGTTGATGAAAACACTGAACCCCCATGCCAGTTTCAAAGAAAAGATTTGGCTTCTGAGGAATTTATAAAAAAGAAGGGCAAATTGTGGATAAAACTGACTAGATTTGGCAAAACACAAAAGCTGTCAGGGAGCTGAAGTAGCTTGTACCACAGTTTGAGAACCACTGCACTATGCCGCAATTACAATGTCTTTTTACATTGTTCAGATATCTACATTCGATAGTTCAGAACCTGATAAACTGTTCATGTTTAACAGCATATGATCAGTCACCATACAATTCAAATTTTTATTGACTTACTAACAAATGTTACAATCATAAAACAATGAATAATAATACAAAGGACTAAATATATACAAAATGTACAGTATGGGCAGAACAATGCAATGCAAAACACATCTTACACACCTTTACCCCACCATAGAGTAAGAGTCTAACTGTACACACATGGTTTGGTGAGTCCTGGGGAGAAAATGCAGAGCCTTTTGTGTGAGTGACTGAGAACTGCTCTGATGACAGGGCACTGTGCCTGACCCTGGAGGTGTAAGGGCCCATAACTGAGCTCTCTGCCAAACAAAGCCCTTTACCTGTAACAGCATGTTATAAATCCTGACCCAATCATTAGGCAATACGAAGAAGGAAGGCGGGCTAAATGAGTGGTGGCCATGTTGCTGCGTATCAATCATCAATAAGACCTCTTTGAAGGCGTTTAAATTAAAACATTTTACATCCAACGTGCTCTTAAACTAATGTATAAGCACTCAGAATGACATTAATGGACACGGGCCTTCTTTATCACCAGCGCATTTCTCAGTCCTAACAGTAAAGGTACAAATGGGCTTTCTTCAAAGACGTTTGTAATAATTATAGTTTAGCCTGTGGCACTGGTAATTATTTATTTTTTTATTATCAACACATTTTCCGGTGATTTAAAACTGTAATATAAATAAGCTCTGAGGCTTAAGTTCTTGACATGTTTCATTTCAAGGGATTCATGTTTCAAGATTGTAAAAGAAGGTGCTCTCTACAAGTTTCTGATCTGAAGAACTTTTATTCAGTCATTAAGAGGTGTTTTAAATACATATAAAAAAAAATAAAACAGTTTGTACGTCAGTACTTTGAATAGACTTGTACTCCAATGCTCCTGCAAGAAAATCTCACAAATGTTGCCTTTACAATAATTTCACTTCTCAAGGTTGAAAGTGTCAAATGAGGTGCATTTAAGACCGTATACTTTGAGCCAAGGTATACTTCAACATAGAAACTTTGAGCTGTAGTGGGCTATGTGTTGATGGGTGAATAGAGTTGTGAAGTTCATTTTCCGACTTTTCGTTGCAATAACACAAGGGTATTTCAACAAACATTAAGTTGCGAGAGAAAAGCTGGATGTGTATGAGTTTAATTATGTTCCTCACAAGCTCTCGATCACCTGACAGCTGACGGGAACAGTCCACCTGAGCCCTAGTTGTGCTTGACTTCTTGAAATTTAAACCAATAACATACAAGCGTAAATGTCCAAAAGCCACTTAAACTCCTCGCTACAATGTTTGCTAGCTAATCAAGCGCGACAAGCTAAACATCATTTTCATCAGCTCTGTGTTTT
This sequence comes from Periophthalmus magnuspinnatus, assembly GCF_009829125.3. Lineage (NCBI taxonomy): Eukaryota > Metazoa > Chordata > Actinopteri > Gobiiformes > Gobiidae > Periophthalmus > Periophthalmus magnuspinnatus. Next base: position 25,366,754 of record NC_047144.1, read on the forward strand.
GACTTTGAGTCATCAGCTTGTGGCATTATTCTTGGAGACGTGCTATGATGCTAGAATAGCATTAGCTCCAGATAAAATAAAGGGTGGTAGGACTATGTTCCATGCATGTTGATGGTATCAGGTCGAAAAGCTGGCGCAGGGTTCACTGCATGAGGTCTTGGCCTGTGAAACTTCAGGTTGTGGCAGTGACACTGTTTTTACTGAGCTGCCCTCTCAAAGCTGGATTATGTTTCACAGTATGGTCCATTAGGTTGGTGACTCATCATATGGTAGTTAGCATGGGTTTTTAAACGTTTTTCACTGGGGTACACAGCTGCGACATGCGGAGAATAACTAGCAAACTAGATTCTAGATTTTTAGAAGCGAGTAGGGCCTTTCTGTGTGACCTGTTCTGATTGGGTGCTCCTATCAATCTGCAACTAACTAAAATTTCAAGATGAGCCCTCAAATGGTAAACTCAAAATTACGGAGCTCCACAAGGGCTCCGGGCGGGGAATTACTTAAGAATAATCCTGAGAAACTATCCTCTGATGCTGTAAAAAGTATCTCTTGATCGTGTGAAAGTATCTTGTGATCCTGTAAAAGTATTATGCACCCAGAAACCCACTGCCTCTACTGCAGGAAACACAGCAAAGGAGCGGCTACGATGTTCTCTCCTTCGCTGTCTACCTCTTTCACTACAAGAACATTTCACATAATCACAAGATACTTTTTCTCAAGACCATGCGATAATTTCTCGAGATCATGTGATAATTTCTCAGGATCATGTGATAATTTCTCAGGATCATGTGATAATTTCTCTCGAGATCATGTGATAATTTCTCTCGAGATCATGTGATAATTTCTCGAGATCGTGATAATTATGTGTTAATTTCTCGAGATTATGTGATAATTTCTCGAGTTCATGTGATAATTTCTCAGGATCATGTTATAATTTCTCGGGATCACAGTTTCTCTGGATTTTCTGTATTTAATTCGTCACCTGAAGCCCTTGCGGGGCTGTGTACAAGATAGATGTGTTTAGTACAAAGCAATAACATTTCCATGGAGACAAGCAGATATTGGACCTTGAAATCAAAAGTTACATTGTGCAATTTTTTAAATGGCATGCAAAATTTGCCTTTTTTTTTACTCGGAAGTGCTTTTAACTGTTGACCACGAATTGCATGTTATGTTGATGTCAGATTTTGATGGGACTAAAGGACCACATGTTAATATCTTCAACTTTTCTCATCCAGTATGGGTTTACTAAGTTTAAGGAAAACAGTGCAATAAATCCTGATCAAAAGACAACAGCAGAAGACAGAAAGATGATGGCTCTTTCTCTGTGGGCTCACATATGTGTACTGCTCCTGTCTGCGGCCAGTATCTGTCACAGTGGCTTAAGACCTTGGCTAAGGAGCCCGGCCAGCGGCTACAGTCAGGAACATCCCGGAGAGAACAAAGACATTCAATGGCAGTTAAGAGAGTTGCTAGTCCGATTCCATGCTGGGAAAGTCTTGGTGGGGAACTTGACAGGTTCTGACCCTACAGGCATCTCAATCTTGCATAAATGACGTTTGACAAAGCGGGTAAACAAAGGCAACATCTGTAATGGATTACAGCTGACACCCTTCAAGAAAAGTCACATTTAAGGATCATGTCTTTCTGTCAAAAATGTATTTAAAAATGGCTAAAGTTTTTCCAGTTTTACATACCTCAGACAAAGACAACATTTCAAATCAAGTATAAGTACTGAAGTATATTTTTGAGAAAATTACTGTTAGGATTTTAAAGATATTTCACAAATGGGACATAGATGCAGTGTATTGTTTTATGGTACCAGCAATAGTAGTTTCCAAATGACAAATCATATAGACTTTGTTTTTTCCTGTCTTCTAACTTCAATTACAAGGTTAGCTACAGAGAAACAAAAATAATTCGACACACAAAAATAATAAGTGCGCTGCGTATTTATTTTATTTATTTATTTATTTTTTTTGTGGAAAATCTGCTTTCATGATTATCAGATTACTGTTATTTTTTCAATTAATCTGTATAGGAAAAGTTCGATGAGAGTACCAGATGCTTTTTCCATGAGAGCACTATTTCAGTACTGTAAAATACTGCGCGGGTCCATCGTGCCCTGATTACTGCTCAGTCTTCACCTGAGTCCTCCTCAGTCTGAAGGAAGAGGCACACTCCAGGTGCACAGTTCAGAATGTTTACTGAAGAGGAGGGAGCAAGTCATATTAAGGCATTGGTTGTTAGGTTTGATTTGTAGGCCCAATTTACATGTGTGTGGTTATCTGAAAGAAACACAAAAATATACGCATTAAAAGAAAGCAATAAACCATACAGTTAAATGAATAAGGGAAATGCCATGCAGTTACACAAAACAACAACAGGTTTTAAAATTGTTTTGGACTTTAGGAAAAATACTGTATTGGACATGGGGACATTTATTGTATTTAATGCTTCAGTCAATGATGAACTGTTAGTGTTATAATGTAATTGTAATGAAATGTGTATTTTAATGTCTGTTCACCTGCCCAGGGGCACATGGAAAGCAGCAGGAGCTAAATCTGGAAGAAATCGTCTTTTCTTTTGTAAGATTAAGTATTTGTACATAGTCCCTGACAAATAAAGAATAAAGAAAGAATAACACCACTATTAGAACCATAATGAACGATGCTGCACTGAACTTGCACTGAACAGTTTACAGGTGCGTCATGGGTAATATAGTCGCATGCACACTGAACATTTAACCAGGTACACTACAGTAACAACAACTGCATGTCACCATGGAGATGTCATTTATTTGCCTAGAGTATATTCCACAGTAAAACTGAAAGGCAAAAAATAGGCTGTTGGCAGACCTCTAACCACAGTGTTTCGTAGTGCATATTAAATCTGTACTCAGTTTTACACAAGCTGGGATTACATTTTTGTCTGCTTACCCTAACTCTTCTTGTTGCTTTTGAACCTTCATTTTCTAACCCCCTGAATGTTGCGTAAAGCAAACCTAGAGCTGTTCCAATAGCTTGTATTTAATTTAATGTTTAGAGATACTGCTTAAGTCTCTTAAGACCCACAGTGCACCTATCCAAACAATAAAAGTGGATCCTGTTCAAGTTCACAGAATGCACCCGTTAGTTCTTCCAAGTCCAGCCGAGTGATATGAGAGCCAGGAGAGAATCAAAGAGGATGTCTGAGCGTCACGGTGGTGAGAGCAGCAGGGCAGGAGAGCTAGGCCAAATGTTTAGAAGATCACACCATGTAACCAAGGCTAACCACAACGCAGGTCTGACGCCAGCAAGGTGTTTTGTGTAGTGCAGAGTACGACCACTGGGGCGGATTTTAACCTACTCTACTTTATTGAATTGGTGGTAGATGTTATTATTGTTTCTTTTTAAACCATTTCTGTCATTATTTCTACTTTAGCATTTTTACAAAACAACATGAACAATTTGAGAATACTTATCTTACATAGCCCACCCATATATTTTAATGTGTTCTTATCGTATTTAAGGTAGTTATTGCATTAAACACCATCAACACCTAAACCACTTTACCAGCAGTTTTAAGGATAAAGACAGACAAAAGTATGATATGGTTAAGTTATTTTTTAAAATTCAACTTGACCAGATGATTTCTTTTAATAGTTATTGTTATTGTTGTGTTGTCTCCTCCACTCCAGCTAGAACATGTCATTGTCTTATATTTGAGTTACTTTTTATTGTATTATTCCTCTATTATTATTAACGCCAGCCGAGTAGTCGATAAGTATAACATTCACATAGTTAGAAATCTTTTAAACAGTTCTAATTGTCAGCAAAACCACAATGATATTTAGTAAATGTAGTCTGTACAACCACATACGGAAGAACATTATGACCTGGTGTAATAAAAGTAAGTGGGGGAGCTGCCAGACGCCCCAGAGAGGTGTTACGGTGAAAAACGTTTCTCAGCATTTCTGCCCAAGAGGATCAAGTTCACTTTTGTGTTTATGAGCTCAGCCATTGTTGCTGTTACATACAGGTTTGTGGAATTCTTTCAAGGTCATTTGACTAACAACAATATAAGATACAGCGGTCTGCATTTATATGACCTTACAAAACATCTGCTGGCACTGGTGGAATTTCGAGCTTGTTCAGTTTTATGATGTTTTCAATGCGGTGAATGGACCTATGGGATCACTGGCAGAGGGCAGAGAGTGGGGAGTGTGGGTGAGGGAGAGAGAGCTGATGGAGACAAGCTATTGACAGTTAACATGGTTACATCGAAACAGGCTGTACAAACTCAGAACTTAGTTTCCATTATCAGCACACATGTGACCACCTGCAAGTGGTCAGGTAAAAAAGGCTCTTTGGAATCCTTCAACAAATAGTTTTCCAATGAAAATAGCCGGGTATTTTTCCTGAGGACAAATATTGTGTACAGGTATACAGAAAATTAGCAACTACTGATGCAAGTACAGGTTAAAGCAGTTGTGGCCTGTTTCAAATTGTTAAAGAGGGGATATTTTACTTCTATGGGGTGTTGACTGCTAATATCTAACATATTTAGATCACCATGTTTCCTTTTATTGTTTTGAAACTGTTCCCTCTCTTTGCTCTCCATGTGAAGAGACTGGAGAGATCTATCCATGCATTTGTCTCCAGTAGGTTAGACTTGTGTTTCGATTTGTTGTATTGTGGTTTTAATGTTTTTCTTATTCTGTAAAGCACTTTGAATTACCTTGTGTATGAATTGTGCTACACAAATAAACTTGCCTTGCGTCAGCCCTCTTCAGAGTGCTAAAGCAACACAATCAGCTGCATCCTGCTAATGAAACTACTGCATCAGGTTTGTCACGTTGCTGTGTACAGTTTTGTGTAATGTGGGAGCATGGATGACACAGTCATACTGAAAATCGAAAGGAGAAGGGTTTGTATGACGTCTATAGTTATTTGGACATGTTTTTGAAGAGGAAACAATGTTATAACATGGTAGAAAGCTCAAAGATATCTTTGAAGCGTATTTTTATTTTAATAATTCTCTGGATTAAGACCAAAAATGCAGCAATGATGATGATGTTGTGGGCAGTTAACTGCTCAAGTTTTTACTTTTTTTTTTACTTGTTTTTTTTTTTTTACTTTTTTGACAAACTTGCTTACCAAGAATTTTCAATTTAAATTAAATTTTTCAAATAAATAAAACTAACTAGAAAAAAAAGTTTGAAACCTTACTCCATCGGTTCAACAAAGTTTGCCCATTACTTCTTACTTTAATTTGTGCACAGGTGAGAATTCCACCTGTTCACCATGTGTCTACTCCCACATTATGAATACATTTTTAAAAAGTACTTATTACTGTTGTTTTAAAAAGGGCTATTACTAGTTTTTTAGTCGCAGTGGGTCGTTTTCCACATATAAATTTGATATTTTGGGAGGTGTTGTTTCCGTGTGGGGCAGGTGAGCGCCGGTTACAAACAGGAGGCGAGGGGAGTGGGCGAAGAGTCGGAACAACAGATGCACGGGGAGATGGAGACATGTGGTCGCTATCCGGTTTCTGTCCCACTGCCGCCAGCCCACACAGATGTTTTAAAGACACAGAATTTAGTTTTATTATTGGATATTTGTTTTCTCAGTGTGGCAGTGTCTGGCAGACGGTTCCATTCTGTGAGGTTTAGAGAAGGCACTCGGAGGGGCAGTGGGCACAGCTTAAATGTTGCTGATACTATTTCGAAAACTTGTGGTTTGTGGCTAAAAATGACATTATTTTGCAAACAGTATCTCCAACACTTGCATACATTTGTGTTTTACCATCCTTTTAAGTAATCCACATAATATTTGATTAGCAACGTATTTATCATAACTGAAGTTGCTTTCGATTTTTAGTAATAATTTAGCAAGTGTTGATATTGGGTGCTATTGTTGCTATACCACACATATATTATTCTACAAGGACAATAATGGCTGCAAATATGTATATTTTTTCATTGGAGTATTTGAGCACTTATCAAACAAATTAAGATAGACATACATACATACATACAAAATCCATGCATATTAAAGGTGAACTACATAACTTTTCTGGTAGGGGGCTCCATTACTTGCTCGTTTGCATTTTGTTAGATTTTATGGTCTGGAATGTTCTACAGTATGGCATTAAAACATGCAGGGTTCATTTTGCAGTGAAAAACTGGCCTCTCTCTGTAACTACTGTAGTCTGGATTGTCATTTTGGTCTTAAAATATTCATATCAACCCGCTCTCCATCCTGGCATTTTTATTTTGCTATTGTGCCTGTAAAACAAGATATGAACATTAAAAACAGACAAATCAGTGTCCTCCTTCCAGGTCGCTCCCGCAAGCGTTAGCAACAGGTTTGATTGACAGTGTTGCTAAGCACCTGTTCCTTACTAAACCAGTTGTGCGGACTTCAACAACCTCTCTCCAGATTGGCTCTTTGGTTGCTATGATAATCGTGATTGAAAGTCCAAATATGGAACTCAGCTCCAAATTTACCCCATAGCTGCGAGCCTGGATAAGCTTCATTTGAGCGGAGCCGAACACAATGGCTGACATCACACTCCTGTAGTTCACTTCTTTATACAGTCTATGGGGCCACCTCTCCACAGATCAGACCTGTAACTTGCTGAGTCACCTGCTTGTCCATGTAGATAGATAGTTTAATGCTATAATAAGGAATATTCCCAGCAAAGCATGAAGTACAAGCAGGTGTTGGACCCTCGACTATCAGAAAATGCACAGAAAACCAACTTCTGTGAATCATTACTTTGTCTATATAATTTATTATATTATTATAGTATGCAATATGATACGCACAGACACCCAGAACGAGGGAGCCCTACCACTTTTGCAAACACTTGTAAATTCCTTTTTCGGTTAAACACTTTAAAACTGGCTCAACAATTTTGTCTGGCCATGCTCTTGGAACATGTATCTCCACCACAGCATGGTATTCTTTGGCAACCCCATTACACCGTGTAGCGACAAGTGCGAGTGTAATATGAGGTTTGTCTGCTCGCTGTTATTCTACAAGAGCTGCACGGTTAGCTGTAGCGCTCTGGCCTTCATCAATCACGCCGCGACATTGAATGGCAGAATAATATTGTTGCTAGTGGTTGATTGGGAAGTCTCCCCTGTGACTTTAAGAGATCAGCATGAATGTCATAAGATAATAATGTGCCTATGTGGAAGTGGGGTATATTTTTAGGTGACGGTTTCTGAATTTGGGTGAAGGCGACACACACAGTAGGGTTACTTTAACTCCTTGGCGCCTGGGTCCTTCCTGTAGCGCTGGACTAGGGCTCTTTCCGTTAAGGGTCTTGCGGTTACTAAGGGGACCATGTGCCCATTCATAAGTGTTTGTTTTCTATGTCATTATAAGTCCAACGCTCCTTGCCCCATCGAAATAGTCCCCTTTGTTAGGCGTGTGCTCTCCCCCCTCATGGAAGCATATAAAAACATTTAGCTAGATTCACTTTGCTCTGAGGTGTGTGTGCATAAAAAAGTTACACACATATCTGCACTATATTAACACACCCTTCTTTTCAAAATGTTTCTTTACTTAACATTTAAAGTTTCTAAAAGAGGAATGTTCCTAAATCAAAACTCCTTCACTGAGGGAGAGCAAGCTGAAATGCAAGGTTCAGTTTTTGTGCATGTTTTATTTGGGTCGAAACGCTCTGTCTACTCTGGCCTGCAGCTCAATCGACAAATGACTTGATTAGATTACACTGCGGGAGCTTGCAGGACACACGGTACAGGAGATATTTTGTCTTTTTTGGTAACCTGGCAGCGTCTTCGCTTCACCACTTCTCCTCGCCGCAGTGAAGCCAGAATGTTATTTTAGAATTTCAAAGTGCGCTGGTTAAAGTGGGCCACAAAAAATGTTCTGCTGAGGATGTGAGATGCCAAGCGAAGGGCAGACACTAGTAATTACGCAGGTCCTGACAAACAGCAGGTAGGTGCAGGAATACTTGGGTTTGCAGGTGGAAATAGTCCATAATATGCACTACATGGAAAATCTATTCTTGCTCTAACCTCTCAACTGCGGTCCAGACACACCAACTGGAGCGTGCTCGCTGTTGAAGTGGGAGGACCAAACAAAGTCGCCAAGTACTTAGGAGATTTTAGAATGGAAAAATAATGGTTTATGAACACACGAAATACAGAAAATACAACATTCAGGATTGAACAGTTAAAAAGGCACCACTAAGCAGACTTCCAAATGATAAAGCTGATGGGCTGATACTCTGACTTAAAGAAGACTTATTGTACTTGTGTCTGCTCTATAGTTATAATCTATGACACCTGTGGACCATTATATTATAAGTTTTATTAGATGGATATTGCTAATTTTAAATTGCAATACCCATCTAATAAAATTAAATTAAAGAAGTACATCCGCTGACTTCATTTGTACCAAAATGACTACGCATCGCCTGTATCACCTTTTAAGAAAATGAAATTGGAGAATAAAGTAAGTAGGGAGCAGTGGGACTGGGAGCGGTGAAAAGGGAGGTTGATCGACAGTAAGGCGTCTTGACAATACTGTCCATCAAAGATTGCTCAATCATGCACGAATCTCTCCAAATACAACTTTGGGTAAGTAAATGTTGAGGGGAAACAACTATAACATAGTTAAAAGTTGGTTTTGCATAATAGGTCTGAGACAATTCTCAGCATAGACCAAAAAAAGCTTGTAACTCATAGTGGCAAAGGTTTAGTGAAATTGTGCATTGGGGATTATAGATGAAAATACACACAAGCTTACAACGGACATTTTAGGCAAAATCAACTTTTTAGAACTTTCAGCCATGTCATAGTTTACTCATTTACCCCCTCAAAGTCATATTAAACATGATTCATGCATGTTTGAGTAATCTTTAGAGTAATCTGTGTTCAAGACGTCTTTGCACCGATCAACCCCGTTTTCATAGCCACCAGCATACTTACTTCATTCACCAATTTTATTTCCCTAATCAGTGATACACATAGAATTTGGCAGCATTACCTAGTCATTTTCTTACAAATGAAAAAATAATTCCCTACTCACTATCGTGATCTGCAGCTATCCATAGGAGGCAACTGTGATGACATTTACGGCTACATATTTTTAAAGTACTTTTAGATCAATATTGTGATTTGAAATGTCCCAGTTATAACATAATGATCCACAAGTGTCATAGAGTATAACAATGTAGTAGATTGACCGATTAATCAACCCAATGACTAAAGACCTCCAGCCCTAATCCAGATGAGAAAGTTCTTGTGTTCAAAATAGGGTTGTCAAAAGTATCAAAAATCAGATACTAATCAACACTAACTAAACAACTAGAAACAAACCTTTCCTGGATAGCTTTAGCATGATCTTGAGCTTTATCGGGAATAGTATAAGACCACATACTAGTATACACCCATGGACCACAATGAACATACCTGGACGATTGACAGACAGATGTAAGACCACATGGGAATATAAAAAAAAAAAGTATTATTATTTAATGTTGAAAATCACATTCTATTGTGTAAATAGTGTTGTTATTATCATCATGATATCAGAGGCGATATTGAGTATCAAGTATATTTCTTAGCATCGAAATCAAGTTTGAAATGTTAGTATAATGGCAACACTAGTTCAAAAGACCGATATAGAGTAAATGTCCACTTCATGTTCAATTTCAAGTTGTTCAAGTCTAAGTCAAATAAAAAGAAAAAAAAAAAAGACTACATTTCTCTCTTTTCCTCAATGTTATGATTTTAAATGTGGGGAAAATTAATCATTGTGGTTACAGACTCCAGCCTGTCGCCACAAACTAATCAGAAACTCTCCTTGTTATATTATTTTTCCTTCATCAGCTCAAAACGCTCTAGTGTTTGACCGTATTCAAATCAAAGTGGTGTGTGTCCAACAGAATGACTGTCGGAGTGGGACCACAGACGCCCCGACCTGTCTGTCCCGTCACTGTTTGATGATGTCATCCAGAAGGTTCCATTCCACATAACAGTAGCGCAGGACTCAGGGCAGGTGTGGGACATCAACAACGGAACAGTTGGTTCATAAACACTAACTCACATATGAGCACATCTACTACAGAAAACATCAACAAGTAGAGTGACCACTGGGGCAGAGGCTGTGTACAGCATGAACGTTACAAACAAACAGGGCAGTAGAATATTTAGATCTTGGTAAATGGTCACATTTTTATTTAGTGCTTTTCCACCATCAAGGCACTCAAACCCATTTACTCACACTTTCACTCACCAGTATTTGCAGGCACTGGGAGCAGAGGGGGTTAAGTGTCTTGCCCAAGGACACAACAACAGCATTCATGTCTGGAATCACACCGCCAACCTGTTGGTCAGTGGATCTGACCGCTCAACCAATGATGTTTACGTCAAGAACAGGAATCGAACTGGCAACCTTCAGATCACTGGACTAACGCTCTACGAACTGACTGAGGTACTGTTTCATACATTTAGCTACAGTTACTCTATTTTCTGATTTATGTTATAACAGACCTGGAGTTATGTTTTGTTTCATTCACACACGTTTAACACACACAACCTGCACATTTAGGCTGAGTTCTTTTCTAAGACAGAAAACACTGTTCCACCTTGTGATGTCATCAAGTAGTAATACAGGAAGAGCTCCTCTGTGTTTTTAAACTCCATACACCTTGACTAGAATCATTGGATAATGCCAGGCCTGGAATTGCACATCTTTACTGAAAAGGTAAAAAGTAGATGTTAAATTGAAAATTAACACTTCGTGACATCACAAGGTGGCTTAAAGATCACAAGAATCAATTTTGCATAATATAGGGCCTTTAACCACAACAAATACAAGTGCACATTTAAAGTCCCCCATTTTGTTAAAGTTGGTCTCAAGTCAATTTTTATTTACTTTTTTTATTTTATTAAAACACAGGACAATACAAGACTCGAATTTTGTAAGTTGTTAGTTAGGTGTTGGTTCCATGTTAGTTACGTGTTAGTTACGTGTTTGTTGTGTCCAAAAGTTAGCACGTAAAGTAATAATGCCTCTTTGCCAATGTATTATACTGGACAAACTGTACTTAGGATAACTCATGATAACAGATTTTGAATATTGCTGAAGTAAATATATATGAAACGATAATATTGAAACCAAATCATAAAGCAGAATTATCCCCCAAAAGGTATTCTAACAATATTGATAAAAAATATGAGTTGGAAAAATTAAATAGCTGAATGCAACATTTACATAATTAGTTTGTCTCTATAATGAGTCATAGAAGATCATAATTCAACATAACATAAATGTAAACATTAACCCAAAAAATATTGTTCCATGTAACATATTGAATGATAGATCAATATCATTTTTATCTTGACTTGAAAATTTTCTTGGATTATGTGTTAAAAGTGCTAAAGTAAAGCAAAACTGGACTCAGCACAGCAAAACATTTGGGCCAAAATGTGAAAAACTTCATGTCTAAATGCACCAAATTTGTCAAAAAGGAACCAGATTTGACTCCAAGATGTGTTTTCTGGGGTCTGTGAGGTACCTTCACTAGCCTCCTAACAGGCTAGTGAATTGCCCTTGAAATTAACCATATTATTGTTTCTAGCACTCATAGTCATAAGACACCAGAATTATCCAACCCGAAACTCTTGGGAGGCACATGCTCCAAAATACTAGATGGTGAGCGTAGATCTATTACTTTCTGAAATCTGGGTTAAACTGCACACACACACACACAACACACACAGCTCTCCAACCACAACTCCATATACAGTATATCGAACCCGGCCCCGCCTTTGCCTCATTGTCCCTGGCAACATCTACTCTTTCAAAGTAATGTTTTCCCCCCAAATAACATCAACTCGATATCCACCAATTACATAAGCCACATAATTGTAATAATCACAGAGCGTGGGGATAAATCAAGAGATCTGTAAATGAAAAAACCCGAGGGCCTCCATTCTGGTGACAAGAAGAACCACATGTCTATGAAAAATCAATTAAAAGTCAATCAGCGACCAGGGGAAGCAAGGCACTCCCAACGTCACAAGCATGGCAATAAACTCACCACAGCCAGGAGGACTCCAGCTTGTGGTTCCCATAGTGTATATTGGTTGGCCTGACTTGTGTGTCACTAGTGTCACTTTAATTTGCAGCCCTCCAATAATCTCTTCATGTTTTCCGTAAAGATCAGCAAATCAACTTGACATGTAAACACTCGGGACAGCAGGAAAGAGAAAATACATTTTTGCAAAGACTAAACATGTAGCGCTTGTAGGAGTCCAGTGTAAATACAGAAAGAAAAATGTTGCTCAGTTTGTTTGTAAGAACAGGTAGAAGATATAAGGTTTCGGCAGTAGGATGTGGTGATGGACGTAGTGACAGGTTGGTAATGGAAGCTAAACATTTAAACATCTCACCAGCCTCCTACTGGCTGGCTGCAGAATAAAACCGCAGTGTTACTCAAATTAGGACAAGGCCGCAGTACTGTAGATGTATGAATGTGTACAAAATCTTGGGATTAATAGTGTACGGGGGTGATTTGTGGTGCAATAAACACCTAATTTGCGTGACTGTGGTTATAAATGCATAGTTTTTAGAAATGGACTAAAGGGAGTGTGACATCACCCATTACGTTTGGCTTCAGTCAAATGAAGCTCATCAACACTAGTAGTTATAGGGGTGAATTTGGAGCCACCAAAGAGCCAATCTGGAGTGAGTGAAGGTACCTCTCAGAGAGTAGGTACTTATCAACACAGTCAGTCAAACCTAGCGGGAGCAACCTCTGTAAAAGAAGGCACCTGATTTGCTTGATATTAATGTTCATATCTTAAGTTACAGACACAACAGTGAAATAAAAATATCGGGATCATGTAGAGCGGGTTAAGACGTACATTTTAAGACCAAAATGACGAGTCTGACAGCAGCAGTTATGAAGAGAGGGGCGACGGTTTTTCAATAGAAAGTGAATTGGAGCCAGAGTCGACGGTGCTGGAAGTGCACCCATGATCACTTACTATTTGGAACGCAGCAGCTAGCGGGTTAGCTATGTCCATTTATATATACAGTCTATGGTAGCGACATTGTAAGAGGGTAAGAACAACATCCAAACAAAATCCAAATGTTTATAGGGACAAGTAGGTGCCACTTAGTCCTTTCTGAAAAGTTATCTAGTGCTACTTGAAATAGAAAAATAGCCCTTTGAATGCAACTCACAAGCATTTACTGATGTGACAAACAATACACCCACATGATAGTAGTACTGCCCGGTCATCGGCCCTAAGTGATGTGGGCATTTGTGACAAACTACTTAAGCACTGGCACAGCTGCCCCGCGCTCTCCTCTGGATGCAATTAGACATGTTTAGGAAGAAAATATTGAGAATAGAAAACAAATCATGAGCACTCGATTGTGGCTAATTTTACTGTTTACTTTGAAAATCCTGCAGGCCTCTTCTTGTTTGGTTTGCCACCCTAATATTTGCTCAAAAGCGATGGTAATAATTTGATTGGTACGCACAATACAATTACTGTCATATTGTATTTCCATATTTGGTGACATTTAGCTTTAAAATGTAGCTACAGCTGTTTTATTCACGTTCGATTTTATGGATTTAAGAAGGTAATACAGACTTAAAACATATTAAACATATATTCTTTTCCTTCAGCTGTACCTGAACAAAATATTAACATATGCCAGCTTTGTGTAATTAGGGTCACAGATTTTAATAGCCCAGCCAGCCAATATGTCATGTCTTTACAGCTTCATATCTCAACACTGCACCGCTGGCTCAAGATTTATGGGCCCCATAACAAGCTGTAATTGGTCTGCTTTGAATCTTGCTTGTGCACGTGGTCAATCATCGAGAGAAAAAAAAAAAAAAAAATGTAGACAAAAAGATTCAAATGCTCAACTTATGTGGACCTTGTCATGTCCAAATTATTCCCTCACATAGTTTTATCGTTTGGTATAGAAAGTAATAATCGTTAGCCATGCTAGCCACATGTTCTCCATCAGAATTTTTGGTTCATCTATAGGTCTCTTTAGGTGGTATCATGCTAAAAAGTTAACATTGCTAATGACTTATGGTAAAGTTACACTATAAACTTAGAACTGCAGTGGGCCACACAATACAGTAGTTTGAATTAAAGAAGACATATTGTGCTTGAGACTGCTATATATTTCTAATCTACAACATCCGTGGATCATTATGTTATCGTTTGCACATTTTAAATCCCAGTACAGTGTTCCCTCATTTATCATGGGGGTTACGTTCAAAAAATAACCTGTAATAGGCGAAAGCCACGAAGTATCAGCTTTATTTTTTTCTAATTATTCTATGTGTTTTGTAGCTGTAAAACCCCTCAACACACACTTTATACACTTTTCTCACACAGGCACTCAACATTTTCTCACATTTAAACACTCTCAAAGTTCAAATCTTCGCAGGTGCCTTTGTCGGTGCAGAACGTTTCATCGACATTGTGGGTTTTATCGGGGAGAAAAGTTGCAAACATACAGCACTTCAGAGTCACACTGCGATCCAACATTTATGTTAGTTTTTCTGAACACATTCTGTACTGTGCAGGAGACACGGCACGGAGGAGACTGATGGACAATGGTCAAAAAGATGCTGCCAAATCCAACACGTATCACCGATTAATAAAATAAAATTGGAGAATGGAGTGAGTACAGAGCAGTGGGTATATGCTGGTGGCAGGGAAAACAGGCATTGATATGATGGGTAATATGATATCTTGGAAAATAAGTGAGTAAAGATTACTCAAACATGCACAAATCACTCCAAATGCAAGTTTGAGAGTGTAAACAAGAAGGAGAAACAACTGTAACATGGATAAAAAACTAAAAGCTGAAAAGTCCATTTTGCATAATATATCCGCTTTAAGCCAATGGATGAAACACCCAACCTGAGTGAATGGTGTTTGTGATGATTAGTGGAGGTTGAAGAGGTCATAAGCGCAGATTGGTTTGAATCTATAACACGGAAACAATTATTTTCTTTCTTTTTTGCCTGTAACGTAGAGAAAAAAAAGGCTATGTCAAAGAAAACAAAAGGCAAACATGATCAAAGTGTGTCAATGCATAATTTGGTTAACTACTATGTAAAATTAACTTTTATAACCTTTTAACCCTGTTATAGTGGTGTTGCCTCATCATTAGCTTACTCAGAGTTACATGTTTCAGTCATCTTTTATTGTCCTGCATTAGAGGCTTGAGTGCTCATAAATGTTCTATTTTCACGAACCCGCTATCCACTGCTCTGTGCGTACTTGTAAAAAAATATGTTGGGTCACATAGCCATTTTTCAACAATACAAACGTGGAAATGGAAATATGCTCCTTGTTGTAGTTAAATGCACTGATGAGGAAAGGCAGTCTTGAACTTAAAACTGAACTGTTATCAAGCCAGTTTAGATCAACATTGACTTTTATGATGAACAAAATGTAAATTGTCATAGTTCAATCGTAATATCAGAAAAAAATGATGTCTTCCTAATCCCCTTGAGAAGGTCCAAAATATTTAGAAAGTGGCCTAGACCTGAGTTCCTTTAAGTGATAGATTCATGTAGGGTTAAAAGCAATGTTTTGATTCCAGAACTGAACTTTTTCACATTTACTAAAGCTCAACAGTAGTGTAAGTGAGCCCCTTAACACTCTGATAAGTATCCTCGCCACCAACCCCAAGGAGAACACCACGGTCTGTACTAATCACCCCTGTACTTCCAGCTTATTAAGTGAGACAATACATTAATTGAGGTAACACACAGAGGCCTCTTGCTATGGAACCTAAGCGCTCCTAGGTGAGCCACTGGAGCCCCTGACTTGGGCGGCCGTTCTCCCAGTCCGAGTGCAGCGAAAGCTCTCAGCAGCCAGGAGAGCAGATTAGGGACGTCTGCTGTGCATTCCTCAGCTAATGATTAAATATCGCTCAGTTTATTGTGAATGTCACTGGCTAAGGCTTGGCCGTGTCTCTCTTGGCCCAAACAGATGATTGGCTATGCAGCAGTTTTAGGTTGAGAATTACATTTCAGACCCCAGTATTTATTTATGATATATATATTTTTACAGTTTCCCTTATGCTAGCTCCTATTAATGGGGTGTGAATCAATTTCTACATTCAGCAAAATGTATTTTGACCTAAATCACAGTTTAAGATGTTTAGTTTGCATCTTTAAAATATGTAGTAAAGTCTGAGATTTAACAGGTATTTTGAGTATTTTATCAGCCTGTGCTATTGAGTATCATTTACCTCCCACAGTTTGTTAACTCTCTCTATTGAGTGACAAAGGCTCGAGTATCCCTTGAAACATTTTTTTTATGAAATATATATTTATTCTAAACTTATTTTTTACAGCTTGTTTCTGTATTGGCGGCAGTGCCAGACATATTTTGATTAAATGGTCCCTCCTGGCTCGTAGCGTAGCCAGAGGTATTGGGTTTCAGCTAAAATTAGCCATCAGACTCAATTTATTACCTCAATTGAGAGGCTCAGAAAGTGCCCGTAACTGCACCCTGCAAACAGCGACTAACCTTGGCCAAGCCATATAATGTTGCATTTTAATTCTTCTGCAGGAACGGCCAGTGAGGCCAAGTCCATTATGACTTACACCTTTTTTTCTCCAAGCCACAGTCGAGGAGTGAGTTTGACTCCTCAACGGGAACCAGAGTGTTGAACAAACACTAAAATCCAAGATAATTTTATAGAGGTAAGAAAAGGGCTTTCCCCTGTCACATGCAAGACTTCTCAAAACACTTTATGGGGGAGGTGTTGGAAAAGTGAGGACACAGCACACACATGCATATGCATTTAAACTCTGCTATCAGACTTTACAAGCTAACAAACTGTAGAAATGCATCATGGCCTCAGACGCCCTGCAAACATACATACAACATAGGAAATAAAGTATGTGGTTGAGTACCTGCTCACAATCAGTTGCAATAGCTAAAGAGACAAAAACATAATACATGTATCAAACTATAGGTGTACTAGCTAAGTATTTTGTTTTAGTTTTAAGCATATGTGTTTTGTTGTTTTTTTTTTTGTTTTTTTTTTTTTTGGGGGGGGGGGGGTTACTTTGTGCATGCACTTATTTGTATTTATTCAGTGTTTTTATGTTGCACTTTATCACCAAAGTTTCTAATTTGTGAACTGTGTTCACTGACAATGGCAATAAAAGTCTTCTTATTCTGATTCTAAACACAATTAATGCTGCACGAGGCAATAAAGGCCCTTGTCACCCCTTGCAGCCATGGAATATATGCCACCGTGAAGATTCTGCCTCTTTTCCCCGAATTGTGATTGCCTACCTTGCAACCACATTTTAAAATGCATCAAAAATGATGAATCTAAAAATGAATGAAAATCTAAGGTGGAGATATTCAAAGTATGAGGGGTACGATTTTGAAAAATAAATAAACAGTTCGGCCCCATATGACCGACTACCTGTAGGGTTTAGGGTGGGGTCATAATATATTTTTTTAACTTGTCATGACATGGGCTATTTTGATGCCAAGTTTCATCTTTCTATGTTTACATTCTTCTTCCATTGATACAATGTATTTTGATTTTTTTTGTGCTTTTTAATTAATCCTTCTTTTAGGAAAACTTGAATTCTAGGCCGTAGTTAGATTAGCCTAAATCTATTTAGTCTGCAATAAAGTACAGTTGTCTGAACTCCATGTATTTCAATTGTTTACGTTGCCATGGTAATACTGTTGCAGATAGAGGTATGTCATCATTGGCTTTTTTGTTCACCGTAGCATGAAGGATGTCTGCGCCAAATATCAACTGTCTACAAAAAACTTTTCTTTTTTTTTTTTTACCCCATTCAAGAGATCAAGGGGGTGCTGTACAGCAATTTAATACCACAATTATATAAAATATACATAATTGCATTCAGATCGTTATTGTGCAAAAAATGTATATTAATGCCAGGCAATACCCAATCTTTATCAAAAATCAAACTGATAATCTTTAACTCCACATGGGTTTTGTGTCTTTAGGCTAAATTTGAAGTGGTTCCCAAGAAAACTGTTAGATGAGATACAAAAAGACAATGGTGGATGCTCTTCAGTCAGTCCCGAGTTTGATCCAGTTTGGCTTCCTGTATGGTTTAGGCGGTTTATTATTTTGTTGCATATCCTGACATATTCTATTTTTGCCATATAGTTCTTGAAAGTAATTATCCATTGCATTTTTTTACATTGTATTTTTAGGCATGTCCCTCAAGCTTAGAATGTATTATATCCTTTCACGAGGCCTATTTTCAGAACTAATCATTTTCTAGTGCCCAGTCCTGGCACTTGGAAATCCATTTTACCTGAGTGTAAAACCACAACGCCGTCTCAGGACCACTCCTTGCATTTTATAACCCAAGTCTGCATGCCAACTACACTATATTTTGTCTGTCGTCTGGTGCCTGTAAAATGATGCCATACCTAACTTTTTTGGCCCAGTTTATTTTTGACACAGGTTTGAAGGGAGTACCTGCAAGATGGATCCAGATGAATGGATAATGACAGTTTATTGATGACCATAATTGTGTTTTCCTCTATTAGTTTAAAGTCAGGGGCGATGGCTCATTACATGTGAGGATTATTAGGAAAATGTAGAATGGAGTATAGTTTATAGTATAGTGTTATAGTATAGTGTTCAGAGGTAATGAGGCAACAGTGTTTACAGAAGGTGTTATTTCTATAACCCTCTCACCTGGATTTCCCTTCTATCCTTTTATTGTTACAGCTTTTGTAGCTTTTGTGCTTTGTTTCCCCAAGCTAACCGGCACTACTGTCTTATTTCACACTGTAGTTCAGAACCTATATGGCACATTTTGAGAGGCATTTTTAAATCTGAGCGTACTTTTCCTAGTCCCATAGTACGCAAAATTGACTCATGTGAACTTTAAGCCATGTTAGAATGTTGTTATCTAATCAAAAACATACCCAAAATTGTGTTTTTTGTTTCATTCACACATGTTTGAGTAACCATTTATTATTAGTCTGTCTACTTCTCCAAAGAACTCAGACTAAATATACAGGGTTTGTGCGTTAAACGTGTGTAACTGAAACACAACACAACTCCAGGTCTGGTTTTCATGAGGAAAAAACATATAGATCAGAAAATGATGTAAATGTCAAACAAGTTGGTCAGGCTTTTGATTTCAGTTAAGAGTGATGTGTGAATTGTATGTTTTCTGAATAAGGATAGACAGGTCAGAAATGAGTTTATATATATATATATATATATATATATATATATATATATATATATATATATATATATATATATATATATATATATATATATATATATATATATATATATATATATATATATATATACAGACACAGACACACACACTGAAACATACTGTTGCTAATATGCAGTTTCAGTAGTTTCAGTAGTGGGTGAAGTACTCAATTGTGTTATTTAAGTAAAAGTACAGATTCAGAGGTAAAATGTTACTCAAGTAAAAGTATCACATGCAAAATTCTACTCAAATAAAAGTATTCAAGTACTCGTTTAAAAATTTACTTTAAGAGTAAAAAGTAAAAAATACTTCACACAAGTGTTGTGTAAAAAGAATCCACTGTAAAATTTACTTGAGTACTTTACTACTTAATAATAATAATGCTACACTTGTAATGCACTTTACAGGCCTGTCAAAGCCTTTCAAAGAGCTACACTATAGTTATTATTCATCCATTTCCACACTTGTGAGGGTAAGCTACTATTGTAGCCACAGCTGCCCTGGGGCAGACTGACGGACCACCACCTCGATCCTCTGACCTTTGGGTTGGGGGACCAACACTCTAACCACTGAGCCACTGTCACCCCCACTTGAACTTCATTACCTTCCACCGCTGTGCAGTTTACAGTAGACTCAGAGCATCAGTTCACGGGATTTCATGTATAACTATGGAGGAAAAAAGTACTAGGAAACAATGTATTTATATAAAGACAGATTAAAGTTGTGAATCATATTTTACATATAAATACCAAAAATACTACATCTGCAGCTAACTCACTTCTCCTTTCTCATTTGTCCCATATAAATCCTTGTAATATAAATACAATGATTACTCGACTAATACAAATGTTGACTCCATTAATTGGCTAAATGACAAAAGGCCTACAGTGCTAATTTGTATCAGTAAAATATATTACATTTGTATCAGTTAAACAGCCCAGGTCAATCAACCAGTTTGACACAGTTGCAAAAAAACAGTCTGCCTTCTTGTAAGAATGCTCACTATATGCTCACTATGCTCACTGCCACTGTGCCATCACAATAGATATCATTAAGTTACATAACTCAAGGGCTATTTACAGATTACAGATACTGATAATAACTGCTAACTTCAGTATATCATACATGCTTGCTCACTTCTTTACATCCCTGTTTGCTAGTGAACCACACATTTCTGCCCCCCCAAACTATTCTTAGCTCATGCTGTGGCAGCAACAGCAATATTTTTAAAGATTATTATAGTATTCTCTAACCCTTTTTCCCTTTAGGCTCTCTTCCAGAGTTTCTTTAGCTCCCTCCTCTCCCTCCAGCCTCTATCCTTCTTCTCCTACCTTTCTCTCAACAGCGATCTTTGGTTGTAAAATAATAGAGTATCAGCCAGCAATAATTTGCTGTCCAAACAGCGTTGACGCTGGCTGACGTTTAATGAAACCCCATCCCCTTTTGGGCCACTCTCCCCTCCCACCTCGGCCTCTGCATGTTTGAACAGACAGACCAGTCCCGGACACAGCCTTTCATAATGAGACGGGTGGCTGGCCTTGGTTTTGGTGGGTCGAGGGCAGATCATAAGGGGAAGTGATGAGGTTTTCTTGCTCAAAGCGGTGTGTAGTAGAGGAGACACTGTGGATGTGCTTTGAGCTACAGGTACAGGATGAAACAGTACATGTAAAACAGATAAACCTGTCAAAATCTTTCCGTCGTCATCATTGAAGGTTAAAGTTAATGTGATATGCCCAAACTAAACATAGAGATCATGATCAAATGAAATCAACCTAAACATACACATACAAGATATTAATGTTGTCATGATGCTAAAATTTCGATACTAAGGAATTCACTCAATACTCAATACAAATTATGATATGACAATGAAGGGAAAAAAATGCTCCTGTTTTAGTAATAGAATGCAATTTTCATACATAAACTTATAGTAAGTTCTTTAACTGTGCTTGAGGTCTTATATTTGTTGTGAAAAAGCTCATATTCATACTAAAACTAAAGTAAAGATCAATTTTTGCCCTGCTAATGTGATTTTTTGCAGTATTGATACTAGTTCATGAGTATCTAGTTTCGATATTAGTTTTAGCATCAAGTTGTATCTGTTTTTTGATACTTTTCGCATTATGATTTATGCACTACTTAAAATAATAATGAACTTATACTCCTTAGTCATGCTGGAGCTCCCTGACTGCCAGATAGACAAAGATAATGTAACAGGCTGCACTGGTGCAAGAACTCAAACCACCAACCAAATCTCTGACCCTGATCCTGAATCGAAACATGAATAAGAAAATAGATTTGCTGAAATAATTTAGCCAGCTGTCAAAATAAGCAAAGATTTAATATAAAACGTCGGTCCATAGATTCAGAGATGAGCTTACTGGTAAAAACACTCTTTTCCAACATCTGGATGAGGTCTGTTTGTATTATTACTGGAGCTGAGCCAGGTGTTCATTCTATGTCAAACTCGGTATATGAGCTGAGGAGTCACAAACCGCAGCATCTTCTTTGTAAACTATAGTAAACTTTCACCTTTTCTGTTGAAGCAATGTACCCTAATGGACTCACCAAAAAGTCCTTTCCACTAATAACTGTAAATTCTTTTGTGTCCTTTGATAAGCACTCTGAAGGTACTATTGAGAACATGCACATAGCAGTAGAAAATAAATCACCCAAGATTTACCAGTTAAAACTAGATGACTTTTTACAGGTTTTATATTTCTAATTTAGTCTTTAGTCTAATTTATATATATATATATATATATATATATATATATATATATATATATATATATATATATATATATATATATATTAGGATCTGCATATATGAATGTAATGGCACAGTTTGATTGCAGTTGTCTGAAGCAGTGACTCTTAAACCACCAAGGTTTCCTGAGTACCGTACCACCAGCCAAAAAATGGATAATAATGAAGAAAAAACATATATTTCACATGTAAATCACATCTGAGTATAAGTCGCACCAGAGTATAAGTCGCACCAGCCAAAAAATGCATAATAATGAAGAAAAAACATATATTTCATATATAAATCGTGCCTGAGTGTAAGTCGCACCGGAGTATAAGTCACTCTGGAGTATAAGTCCCACCAGCCAAAAAATACAAAATAATGAAGAAAAAACATATATTTTCCATATAAATCGCATCTGAGAATAAATTGTATCCCAAGACAAACTATGAAAAAAGTGCAACTTATAGTTCGGAAAATATGGTACCTCTAGATCTAGATCAAGTATATAACAGGACTATTCCAGGTCTAATCTAAGGGCTTAACCATAGAGTATGTAAAGAAGTGGACTAAGGGAGTGTGACGTCACCCATAGCGTTTGGCTCCAAGGAAATGAAGCTCATCGACGCTAGCCGTTTTTAGGGACAAATTTGGGGCCGAGTTCCATATTTGGAACTCTGACCAGGAGTATCATAGCAACCAAAGAGCCAATCTGGAGCGAGGCTGTTGAACATAACGCCCCTTCTTCCCCGCACCGCTTAGCAACGTTGCTAGTTAAACCTGTTGCTAATGCCATCGGGAGCAACATTTGGTAAAAAGGTGCTATGTTCATATTTTGATTTAATTAATACAAATGTTTTAAGACAAAAATTATCTTGTGAGTTGATGGAGGCCATGCTCAATTCTTATTTTGAATGATGTGTCTAGCAGGTTAGCTATGTTTATATATGCAGTCTATGAACTAACAGTAATCATCATCACCATCAGTAGTTCTAGATGAGAAATGATCTAAAGGAGGACACAAAAACTGAAAAGCTGTCCAGGTACCACCTGAAGAAACTTGCATACCACTAGTGGTACATGTACAAATTTTGGGAAACACTGCTCTTAAAATAAAGTCCAGTAAAGGCTGTGACCTCTCTGTCTCCTTCATCTACACTGACTGTCACTCCTACAGGACAATGACCATGGATTAAATGAATGTAAGATTTGTTTTTCCTAGATGAGGATCTCTTGAGGTAGAATCATAGACTGTATATATAAATGCACATAGCTAACCTGCTAGCTGGAGTATTCCAAATAAAAAGTGAGCATGGGCGCACTTCCTTCTCCATTGACTCTGGCACCAATTCACGTTGCCCCTCTCTAAAATATTTGTATTAATCCGCAGTACATGATCCTGCTATTTTTGTTTGACTATTTTGTACGTAAATCAAGACATGAACATTAATAAGAGACCAATGAGGCGCCTTCTTTCCCAGAGGTTACTCCTGCTAGCTTTATCAACAGGTTTGATTGACAGCATTGCTAAGCGTTGGCTCCCTGCTAAACCAGAGGTGCAGGCGGGAAGGGGCGTCATTTTCAACCACCTCGCTCCTGATTGGCTCTTTGGTTGCTATGATACCCACGGTTGAAATTCCAATTCCACTCCAGATTTGCCCCTATAACTGCTAACCTCACCGAGCTTCATTTGACTATGGGTGACGTCACACTCCCTTAGTCCACTTCTTTATACAATCTGTGGGTAGAATGTACTGATGCAGAATGAAGTGTCTTGCCCAAGGACCCAAAAACAGCACTGGCCAGTACAGGTATGGCCACTTACTGAACACTCAACTTGCAAGAACTGTTCACCTGCCATGCCAAACAATAATACACTAAACCTTTAACCATATGACAATCTTTTTCAACCTGCATTATAAAACAAATTAATCAGAGCATGGAACACTTGAAACTGACACAGAACACAGCTTCAGTTTCAGCGGGGAGGCAGGTGGTTCTTACTGAAATCAAACACTAATATAGTCCTTGGTGTCTCGAGCCCCACTTACTGGAACTCCCGCGGATTCCTCTGGTCAGCGGTCAACTTAGACAAACTAATCATCACTTTCTATGGACTGAGGTCTGACCACACAGCTGTCCAGCACAAGGCCTCGCAGACTGCAAAACACCAAGCTTCGGCTCATTTTCCACCATCGTCACCATCGCTAACACTAACCTAGCCAAAAAACGCTTAAAACTTAAATAGGGCAGCAATCATAAAACTTACGCAATTAGCTAGATTTTGCTGTAGTAGCGTACAATTTGTTGTAGTTATAATGCTGTGCTAAGTATAGTTTTAATTAAATGCTTTTTGGCACGTGAGGTGGGTCGTACCGCAGATGGGGAAAATCCATACATTTGAGCAGACACATAGTAGTATAGAGGCAGGCTTGTGTTTCCTCCGACAGGGCTCCGGTGGCCAAAAACAATCTGGAGGTGCGCGGCTGAATGTTTTCATTGTGTTTTTTCTGCTGAGTTGGGCATAGGAGTGGGTTTCGCCTGCTCCGGCATAGGAGTGGGTTTTGCCTGCTCCGAGTGGGCCAAGGTGCGTCCTCTTACTAACGCCCACACTTGATACAGAAATGTTTTAAGGGGGTTACTTAACAGTATCTCCTGCATGTCTTCCAGTGGGAGGAAGAGTGGAGGTAAAATAAAGTTCATTGTTTTCACTGGAAACAGAATATCTTAATAAAATATGGATGCTAAACAATACAAATATACAAATGGAATAGTGAGTTTATCTTGATTTTTTATTTTATTTTTTTTCCATGAGTAGCATTATGGCAATCTGTTCTTTTAAGCCACATAGCGTTTGTCACAGTCACATTTAGTGTAAACCACACGTATATGTTCCTCATGGTCAGTTCCTTTGTGCTGTTTTTGTACATGATGATTGGAGGTGGGGCCCCTTGACCCAAGCTTTTATATGATATTGTAAGAAATGTCCAGTGGTCTTATGCCACTCCAACTAGTCTAATCTGGATCTCTGGTATAAACAGGCCCGGCTCTACCTTTCAGGGAGCTCTAAGCTGAATTTGTCTCTGGGCCCCCCAACAGTGTATGCCTCCTGTAACCGTGCCCAATTGTATTTCTATTTATATGACCAACATCGCACTGAAAACATCTAGAATTCAGAAAGACCAACATCAGACTGAAAACATCCACAGGCACAAGAACAGAACACAAACATATAAGAGAGGGTCAAGATTTTAAAAATTCTAGACATTTTTACTTTGTTTCTGGGGGATTTTAATGTGTTCCAGTTGGTGACAGTGGACTTACATTTACATTATGTCAGGTCCTTGCACCAGTGTAAACACATAGCTGCCCTCACCTCTGCCCGACTCAAAAACAAATCTAGCAGCAGATATTTTGCTACTATAGATATAAAACAAATGTGATTGTTTTAGAGGGATATTTAGGCTGCTATAAACACACGAGCCCTGTGTCCAATAAAACTTGATATATTATATTATTTTCAATATAAATGTATGGGCTCTTGGGGGCCCTCTGGTGGCTGCAGCTGCTCAGTCTGCTTGGGATGGCCTTGGATATAAATATGCTGTATGTATGTTATTTTGTCAGCTGAGGGTGATACAACACTCTGTGAGGGACAGCAGCTCTTGACAATATGCACAATTGCTTCAATATTTGATTCAAGAAAACTTCTCAGTTTGTTTTAAACTTTAAGGATTTTGCTCCTAGAAAATTCCACAACAATTTTCTTTAGTTGTTTGATTGTAGAAATTCCACAGTAGTAGTTAGCAGCAGTAGAAAAGCAGTTGTTCTGTTCACACACCAAAACGCTACTGAAGGCAGTACTCTGCGTTTGACCCATCCCTTTAATTTCACTCGGAAGAGCTGTGAGGAGGAGCACAATTTTGGTTGATGAGGAAAGTGAAGCGTACTGAAGAAACCCATTCAGAGACACATAACTATTTTCACACTGCTCAAAGCCATAATATGATTGTGAAATTACATCACATTCCTTGACATACATGTTTTAAAGCTGGGTGACCCAACTTTATTCTTGTAAATGACTAAATTTTGTTTTTGGCCTAGAGAGTATGCTGTAAAAGCCACACTTTGTCACAAAATCAGACTGCTGTGGACTCTCTACATCGAAGAAATATTTAAACCCGGAACAAAGCAGCTGATTTATTCTCACTATTTATAATATCTCATTTTATGAATTTATGGTTTACTGTTTATTCTAAAGACACAATTTAAATTAAATGAACTGACTATATTTGGCTAAATGTGAACTGTAGCCCATTAAGTTATTGAAGTGGGAGCTATTTGTCTGTTTGATTTATGCTAAACTATGCTAAATTTGTTTATGTCAAATTAGTTTACCAATTTAGTTTTCCTAATGTGCATATTCATATTCTATTCTTGCTAATTTGCCACATTAATATTTCCTTGCCAACTTGAGTAGCCTAATTTCTTCTTGTTTACTTTAGCACCTTTTCTGTTGATTTGGTTCAGTGTGATGCTGAGGGGATATAAGTGGTCAGTACAGGTGGACCAGAGTGCCTATGGTTTTTACCAGTCGTGGGGAGAGGCGGCTTTGTACAGTTGTCCCTCGTTATATCGTGGTTCACCTTTCGTGGTCTCGCTGTTTTTGCATGTTTTTTTTTGCAGTGTATGAACGTGCATTGTCTTGTGCATCCTGATTGGCTGTTGGACTGTAGACCATTGTCCATCAGTCTCCTCTGTGCCGTGTCTCCTGTACAGTACAGAATGTGTTCAGACAAATTTACATAAATGTTGGATCGCAGTGTGACTCTGAAGTGCTGTATGTTTGCAAGTTTTGTCCCCGACAAAACCCACGATGTCGATGAAACGTTCTGCACTGACAAAGGCGCCTACAAAGGTTTGAACTTTGAGAGTGAGAGAAAACGTTCATGCCTGTGTGAGAAAAGTATATAAAGTGTGTGGTGAGGGGTTTTACAGCTGCAAAACATATAGAATAATTGTATAAAATAAAGCTGACACTTCACAGATTTCACATATTACGGACCGCTGTATAGCATTTACAAAACAATAAAAGAAAACATGGTAATCTATATATGTTATGTGCTAGCAATTAATACCCCAAAGGGGGTCAAATTAAAAAGTAAAAATTAAAAAAAAACAAAAAGTAAAATTACATAAATTCATTTGGCAATATAACCAACTTGTATAACTGGATTAATATAACTAAGTAGGATGTTTCCCACGAGATTTTAGATTTTACTAAATGAACTATAAAAGACTCAAAACTAAATTTAAAAATAAAAATTAAATTAACTATTCGTAGGTGCCACTTTATTTCTGCTAATATGCTGACTCTACAAAACGCTTCCAATTTCTTCTCCGCTCATAGAAAATACCAGCTCGTTTTTATGGCACTGTGCTAACAAGCCCGAGCACTGCACAGTTAAAAACACAGCATGATTAATGATGGCTGTGACATGTCTGAGTGAACCCAATGGAGTGTGCATGTAAACGGTGCACTGCCAAAGCCCTCAGCCTCACACTTATTGTAATCATTACATGGAAAAAAGTGTAATGGGTTAATTACAGAGCCATCGACAGGGTGCAGAAATGCAGGCCCTTTTAATTATCTCCTTCCATCATTCCACACATTTCTATTATTTTCTTTCTCTTTGCCTCGGCTCTGCTTTGAATGTGGTTTAGTGCTGTGAAGGAAAATAGGGGGATAATTGGGTTCATCCATCTCTCTCCCAATTCTCTCCCCCTTCCACAACACTGGAGCTGTACTTCTCCATTTAAGCCGCTGTGGTTCGAGTGCTTCTCTGCTATCACTTCTATTCTCTTTTCATTTATCTTCAAAATTGCACACAATTGTAATAAAAATATTGAACTGTTATTTAGTGACTATTTGTCAACAAAAACCAACAAACAAGTTTACATGTACAATGGTCCGTGGTTTATCGCTGGGGTTACGTTCTAAAAATAACCCACAAAGTAGTCAGCTTTATTTTTTACAATTATTCTATATGTTTTGTGGCTGTAAAACCCCTCACCACACACTTTATACACTTTTCTCACACAGGCATTAACATTTTCTCACATTTCTCTCTCGTTTAATCACTCTCAAAGTTCAAACCTTCGTAGGTGCCTTTGTCGGTGCAGAACATTTCGTGGACATTGTGGGTTTTATATACAGCACTTCAGAGTCACACTGTGATCCAACATTTAAGTAAATTTGTCTGAACACATTCCATACTGTACAGGAGACACGGCACGGAGGAGACTGATGGACAATGGTCTACAGTCCAACAGTCAATCAGGACGCAGAACACACTGCACGCTCATAAAAAGAAACATGTAAAATTGCACTAATAAAAACAGCGAGGCTACGAAAGGTGAACCGCAATATAGTGAGAGACCACTATATGTGTCAAAAACAACACATTAACAAATAGCATGCATCTGCTAATCAAACTCCTGCACATCACATCAGATTTGTGAAGTTGTAGTGTATTCTTTTGTACCCTGCTTTGTATATTTATGAAAAACAGTCGTGTGGGAGCATGAGCGACTGAGACCTGTAGGCTGAGCATTACACAGAATTGTACTGCTAACTGTAAGGAGAGTTCAAATTGAAAGATCGTGAGATTGAAACATGCATGGATGTTGTGCAGTTGTGCTTTTATTTTCAATTGCATTTTCCAATCCTCTCTAAAATGATTTTACATAATGTTTCGAATGGTGACTCGTATTACACTTGACCACAATAGCTGACAACTGGTTTTGCTTGCATTAAACTCCCATACTACAGTTGCAATTAAGCTGCCACGGTAAAAAGCACAGCCCTACAGATCCAATCCTAATATGAAAAACAGTAACTAAACGAAAAACATGAACGCAGCATTCTCCCATGGCAATCGCTTTCATGTCCGTGCCAGCCCTCTTTACGCTGTGAACATTCGTCATCTGCGTTTGTCAGTGTACACTGCTGTACTAACTCACTATTTATATATGATAACATGACTCTGAATCATTAGCAGGCCTACAACATTGTGCCTGAAACCCAACACTATAAACATTTCCTAAACTTACAGCTCCATGCGAATTTGGCACAGCTTCAGTCAAACAGCACCCAGAGATCTTTAGAATAACTGAGAAATCACAGCAGTGTTTGTCAGTTGCATTGCAGTGTAGATGACAATTCAAATTACCTCTTATAGAGTCATTTTGTTTTGTATAAATAAACCTTAATATTATTTGTGCAGTACCCTTGAAATACTGTATTAAGGGTCTAGGAGTTAGGGTTAGGGTCTTAATGAAGTATGTACTAAGCCCGGTTAATTTTTAATAAACTATTTGTTCATTATGAAGTAAGTGGTCATGCCTTGTTAAAGCTGTTAAATGTGCAGCTATTATAAATTGTTACCCACTGTGTTCACAAAGATTAGAAAAGTTGCGGGATGTGATGTCACAAAAAACAAACCCATTACTTATTAAAATACAACATGAACCATGAGGGAAGAGCATCTTTTAGGATGAAATAAACTTGGTCCCTTTCTCTTTCGCATTCAACAATATATCTAATTTAATCAAATTGCCTGTCACCAGTGGCTTCCTCATGGTTGCCATCCAACAATCCAACATATACCTGTAAATGTATATCATTCAGTATAATTTATTCACAAAGTGCTTTTAATACTTTATTTAGAGTAAAAGGTGTTTACCTGAACTAGAAAAATTTGGATATAAGGCCTATAATGCCATAGTCCTGAAATAACACCGGGATGTCCTGAACTCTTTTCTCTGAGGGCCACATATGAAAACATATGGGCCACAGAGCAGTGGTCAATATAGCTAGTCTTTCATAGATGCATTTTATATTGATTCGCCAGATCTTTAAACATTGATTTTAGGCCTGTATCACGATACACTGTTATTGACGCTATAGGGGTAGAAATACAAAATTTGCCTCAAAAAGTACTGCCTATGATTATTTAGACCATTTCAGCAGGAGACCTGAGGGTCAACAAAAGTTGGTCTGAGGGTTGCATTTGGCCCCCGGGCCATAGTTTGGACACCCCTGTGATAACAACACCACTCTTTACTGGTCATGTGAAAAAAACATATATATATATTTTTTTAACTGACAGAATTTAATTTTCTTTTGCAGTGGAATTACACAGACATGAGTAAATCCAACTATTTGGTATATCATGAAAAACTCTCTGGTGCAGCTGAATGACAGATCCTTCTGCACACCATTCAAAGCAGCTTATTGAGGAAGGCATATTCCTGGGACAAAAGTCATATGCGATTGACTTGATCAAACTAGGGCTTGAGTGGTGCTGTCGCCATTAGCTGGACAGCTATGATTAATGCCTGTGGACCTCAACCCTCAACCTCAGATCCTCCTTCACCATTCTCTCAAAGATTATGTAGAATTTAACAGCCCTCCTTACCAATAGTAAAGTAGCAATGCTTTGGAAACATTTTATTATCACTGTTGTAGAATTGTTATAGCGTCACTATACATAAAATCTCATTGCATAAAATACTAATTTAAATCTGTGTAATCTCTCAGTCATCCAGGTATGATCCACAGCAAAAGACAAAGTTTAAATCTGTCAACTGGACAAATTGTTGTAGGAGTGAAGACATTTCCCTGCTCATCCAAGTGACTTCTTTAGTTCAAAGAACTCAAGAAAAGGCTTGCTAATAGGTGTGATAGCACCCATTAGAGGCCTGAACCATTATGCAAAAAATATGATTCAGGCACAGTTCACAGTGTAGTCCAAAGGACCTAGCTAATAAACAGAAACTGTATATAAATAGGTGTGTTAGTTTCAGTGTAGTTTTTTTTTTTTTTTTTTGCTATACTAACTAGCTAACTAAGCTAAAGGACAGTCTTAAAAAGGACAGAATAATGAAGTCAGATGATCCGTTTATTTGGTCTATGGTAAGCTTTAGCTTCATGAATGGTCAAAATCCATAACTATGCCAGTTACAAATTTTGTAATATTTTTGTAATATTTTCCTTTTTATTTTGGTGTGTCGGTATATTGCAAATTTGGCCGGACATAATGTCTTTGCCCAAATACTTCACAGACTCTGGAAGCCCACACATGCTGCCAGTGTCATTTAGAGTTTAAATGATCAGTCTGTATGGAATATAACAGTTACCTAATACAATATTCTCATTAGTAATTACCAAATTATTTTAAGTGCTTCCTCTCTCCCCGAGTCGTGCCTCCTTCATACACGAGCCTGCTTGACTGAGGCCTGATTCTTCCAATGGCGTGTGTACCCCTAAACTCTGCTGTTTATTTTGCCCTGTGTCAGCCCACTTGGGAAAATATTTTCCCCCCAATCTCCAAAATGGTATCTGCGTTGCCATGGCTGGTAGGCAGGCCTTGCAGAGTAAACATCAACAGTCTGATCTTCCTGGAGTGCGGGGTAAAACTGCTGGAGCTGTGTGGAGTGATGGGCCAGCACAAGGTAAACAGTGACCCTTCCTCATGAACACCCCAGGGACCCGGGCCTGTTGGTGAGGCTAAGTGAGGGTGAAGCACGTCAGCAACAGTTCCCCTCAAACACAAGCTGGATTCTTCAAAGGTCGTGGTTCATGAGTTCATTAAGGTGTTACACAAGGGAGACTCGAGATAGTATTAAGTACATTTTATAATTTTGACTTTAATATCTGTATATCTGATAATGAATTCACTATATACCAACACAAATGTGACTCCTGTTTTAAGATCAAGATTGTTGTGATAAATTATTTTATGGGACAGTGTAAGTTCAGCTGGTAGAGATGTTTGCCCACTAAACTGGTCCCAACGTAGCAGACACAATACCTGCCCCATCTTTGAATGAATGGTTAAATGTTAAGTACAATTGTATACACGTGATTGTTAATTATTTATGGTATGACAACTGAAGAGTCATCCATCCATTTTCTTCCTCTTATCCGGGGCCAGGTCACATGGGTAGCAGTCTAAGCAGGGACTCTCACACTTCCCTCACCCCAGACACGTCCTCCAGCTCCTCTGGTGGGACCCCAAGGCGTCCCCAGGCCAGCTGAGAAATACAGTCTTCCCCGGGGCCTCCTCCAGGTGGGACATGCCCAGAACACCTCCCTAGGAAGGCGCTCAGGAGGCATTCTGGACAGATGCCTGAGCCACCGCAACTGGCTCCTCTCCACATGGAGGAGCAGCGGCTCTACTCTGAATTCCTCCTGTGTGACTGAGCTCCTCACCCTATTCCTAAGGGTGCGCCCGGCCACCCTGCGGAGGAAACCCATTTCAGCCGCTTGTATCCATGATCGTTTCTTTCGGTCATTACCCAGAGCTCATGACCATAGGTGAGGGCAGGAACGTAGACTGACCGGTAAATCAAGAGCTTTGCCTTTCGACTCAGCTCCTTCTTCACCACAATGGACCGACACAGCGACCACATAACTGCAGAAATCCGATTCAACTGTCAATCTCATGCTCCGTCCTTCCCTCACTTGTGAACAAGACCCCGAACGAATAGAGAGACAACTGAAGAGCTTTAGTTGAAAATATGCTACACCATCTGCTACCACATATTTATTCAGATTTGGAACCTTGATGTGGAAAGTGTCTCAGACCCCAGTGTTTGTTGGTGAAATTATGATGCTATACTATTTTAACTAGCAGTTGGCCATTTGGACCAATTCAACAGGAAGCCAGAGGGCTGTGACTTTGGACACCCTTCGACCAGACTAAACTGAATAGGTAATGCAACTTTATAGTTTATGTAACTAAATGAATAAAAATCACACCAGTCTGTGAAAAAGGGAAGGATAGCCAAAAATAAATAATCTGAGCTCAATAAAAGCCATGCTGTTTCATTAATAGGGTGATTCCTGGTCTCTTCTGAGTCTCCGCTACGGGGATGTGTACACAAGCGCAGACACGCACATGCACTATATGGCATCCCAAGGGCAGGGCCAGTATGGCACGCTGCCCAGTCCTGTCCTGAACAGAACCTTTATACAACTGTTTGGCATCTGACACCAAAATCAACAATCTTAGTTTTCACCACACTGCACACTACACACAGGTACACAACATGGGAGAAAAAAACCAGCGCAACTTATAAACGACTCAGGAGGCAGCTTCAGTGGAGGAAGCAATATCAAAATGCTTGCGTGCAATAAGAGTTGTTTTAGTTTGTTGGATTTAGAGGAATATTATTGTTTTTGTCCATAGATGCTGATGCTATCCCCTTCCAAACACCGTGAGAGTGGAATAACACTGCTGTTTAATAGCTACCTCAACTGGACCATTCCATGTATAAAATGTGTTTCATGCAGCATTGCTTCAATGTTTTCTTGTAGCTACTTGAATCTCAAACATCATAAACTCACCATTACATTCATATATTAAACATATATTTGGATTTGCAAAGATCCAGTTCTAAGCTTGTATCACTACACAACAGTGATCAAAGCTCCGTATAATATAAAACAAATACATTTAACAAGAAAATGATAATGGAAGAGTTTTCTTTTTGTAAAATTAGAACAGAAGGTGTACAAAATGAGACCTTATGTTTTTATTTTGCACACATAAACTTTGTATTTTCCAGCTTTGTTACTCAGAAATGGGGTTTTGAGGGTCAATTAAAAATCTATATTCCTCATTAATATTCCCTATATTATTCTATTCTCTGATTTCTATGTTATAATGTTGTTACCTCATCAAAAATATACCTGATGTTGAGTTTAGCCTCATTCACATATGTTTAACACACAAATCCTGCTTTCTTTCAAGTAGAAGACAGTCTGTTCCACCTTGTGATGTCATGTGGTAATACAGGAAGAGCTTCACTGTGTTTTTAAATTCCACACACCTTCACTAGAATCATTTGGATAGTTTCAGCCCTGGAGTTGACAATCTCTACTGAACTAAAGGTAAAAAGTTGCTATTAACATCCAGACTATCTCTTCATGACATCACAAGATGGAACAGAGCATGCTCATTTTAGGCTTTGTAAATGTAGACCGACTAATAAAGGGTTACTTACACATGTGTGTGAAACAAAATAGAACTCTGGTATGATTTTGATGAGATAACAATGTTCTAACATGGCTTATAGCTCATAAGAGTCAATTTTGAGCAATATAGGGACTTTAACTGCAAAATTTTATTTAGTGAATGCAAAAGATCTGATTCAGTGGCGTCAAACTCAAAATCACAGTGAGAAAACCTCATGGGCCAAATTAAATATTTATTGAAAAATTCATATTTAACCTTTTCATATGGAAACAAGGTTTAATTTAGCTTAAACACAAAATATGGAACAACTCAAGTTTGATATTACAAATATATGAGAACATTTATTTGAAATAAAAGACACATTAGTAGTGTTCCTTTCTTATTTAAATGAATTAAATAAATAATTTCAAGAAGAAGAAGACTAGTAGCTTGGTTGCTAATGAGTGTCAACAGAAAAGGAGGGGTGCTTACTGGTCTTGACTGCGTACCAGTGTACTAGCAAAGCATTCTGGGATTTGTAGTATCAATAGTGCACGTGCTATATGCCAGCAGGCTAGCTCTAAAGCACATTTGATATGATCTCACGGGCCAAATATAATTACTCCGTGGGCCAGATTTGCCCTCTGGGCCTGAGTTTGACATATGTGATCTAATTGGATAAAACTGGAAAAAAAAAAGAATCCAAACTTAACCTAAACTCCAGTGCTCAGTGGTGATTGCAAACTTGAAAAGGTTCTCTGATGCTCTGCCAACATCAATCATTCCATGTCTTTAATAACCAGTTAATGCATATGTAGAGGGTAAACTTGGACCATTTATACAGGCAATCAATTAACTGTAGCAAAAAAGTCCCAGGTACTATTCTTCGATTGCATGTTCTCCCTATGCCTGGAGGGGTTTCCTTTGGGTGCAACATAATATGGAAAAGGGTCAAGAGCATTGATTGCATTGAAGGATAGTTCAAATGCAGTTGGCACATTCCCTATAGGGACAAATAATAATGTGAACTGGGTCTGTTTTGCCACTACTTCGGAAATAAAACACTTCTTATTTTGATTTGTTGTAAGTAGTAATTTTGTTTTACGGCCGTAGTATATTCTCCTCTGTCATCGTGTGATAGAAGCAAACCTTAATCCTCAAGACATTTTGGAGAAATCCGGTATGATATCATAGAGCAGGAGCCTGTTTGGCCTCGCTGTGCCACGGCCCTGTTTGGTCGGTTGTCAAGGCGACGAGGAGACAGGAAGTGAAGGAAGCAGGAGCCAGGCTGAGGTGAGCTATAACAGGTGATCCGCCTGTCTTTCCCCATATCCCAGCATTCATGTGGCTGTGATGGATGTGGGCTACTGTGAATGGACACGGCACGCAGTTTAGTTTTGTGTGTGACGAGTAATAAACTGTCTGGATGGTTGAAAACATACACTGAAAACATACATACGTAGTTAATATAGACAATTAGTTTGTTTCATTGGCAAAAGTGAATGGAGCACTATCCAATAATAAAACATAACAGTATTAGTAAATGGTAAATTGCCACAACGCTTTTCCACCTTCAAAGCACTCAAAGTGCTTTACATTAAGGAACCATTTACACATGCATTCATATACCAGTGTACACAGACACTGGGGGCGAGGTGGGTTAAGTGTCTTAAGGACACAATGACACTCACACAACCAACCTCTGGGTCAGTGGATGTGAGCGCTCAACTAATGATGATTACATCAAGAGCAGGATTTGAACCGCCAACATTCATATCAGTGGACAAACACTCTACCAACTCTCTAGTGTTTACAGTGTACCCTCGTTTATCGTGGAGGTCACGTTCTAATAGCCTGCAATACGCAAAATCCGCGAAGTAGCTTTATTTTTTACAATTATTCTATATGTTTAGCAGCTGTAAAACCCCTCACCACACACTTTATACACTTTTCTCAGACAGACATTAACATTTTCTCACATTTCTCTCTTGTTTAATTAATTAATAGTGACTCTCATGCATTTCACAGTTCCTCTGACCGCGACTCTTCGTCCTGGTACTGCTCTGCTGTAGTGTCGATCCAACATTTATGTAAATTTGGCTGAACACATTCTGTACTGTATAGAAGACACGGCACGGAGGAGACTGATTGACAATGGCCTACAGCCCCTCAGCCAATCAGGACGCAGAACACAATGCATGCTCATACACCGTGAAAGGTGAACCACGATATAGTGAGGGACCACTGTATACTTAAGTGAGATAATTTATTTTTTATTTTAATATAATCCAGCTGCATCTTCTCACAATTTAATTTGGCAGTGTTTCAGAGTTGCTGAGCCTTTCGAGTTTAGCATATTGTATTTGTATACTGTATTGTATGTAATTTGAATTTGGTACAAAGCAAACTGTTCTCTGCCCCTTTACTGACATAATACAAATGCAGTCTACAATTCTGTCATTTTTAGCTATAGTATATTATAGTCTGTTTTCTCTAGTTCAAATGCATCATGTTTGTAATGGCAGTTGAGTTGGTAATGACATGCTTTGGTTGTCAGAATTCACACTTCCAGTTTAAAAACAGCATATTTTCCCAGAAATTCAAAAGTCTAATGCTTGCGTTCATTTTACAGGTCAAACAGAAGGAGCCGCAGAGTAAAACAAGACGCACTCCGACAAATCATTCTCACCTGCTCCTCACAATATACTGTCATCTCCAAATTGGCCTGGCTTGTCTCAAATTCCCCTTTCCAGCGATCTGTCCAATTACAGAGCATGAGCGACCGCACCGTACATCTCCGACTTCTAACTATGTTTGTACAGCGCCCGGCAGCAGACGTTGAGGTATTTGAGTTATTCTTTCGGTCAGCAACTGAAAATCCCACCAAATCGAAAGCTAATCGAGCATCGGATTGAGACACAGGGAAGTGCACGAGGTGGTCTAGACCAGAGTGCGTGACCCGTCTCTCTCATCCTAAATGGAGCATGAATTCATACTTACTAACAGATGAGGAAAAACATTTTTACCTGTGTGCTGGGTCAAGTAAAATGACAATTATACCTATTCACTTTGTTTATGCGGACTTATCTCTTTCTGCGTTAAAATTTGGAAGTTTGAACCTTTCTTTGACTGCGACGAGCCATGAAATCATAGAGTCATACTGATCAAAATGCTACTCTGATGGCCAGGGTCTGCTTGCTTCATTTTGACTAAAGTAAGTTTAAATTGATTCAAACAATTCTCTAATAAAAGGTGAGAAAGTATTGCCTGTTTGTAGATGAATAGCTTACCAATTAACGATTAACCACACACTCACAGCCCTCAAAACCTAAAATATAATATGTTTGTCCACAGATCTAAAGGTTGGCGGTTCGAATCTCCCTCTTGACAAAAACATCATTGGTAGAGCGATCAGATCCAGTGACCTACAGGTTTGCGTCACGAA